>NW_025999862.1:499716-698453 GCF_001458135.2 Marmota marmota marmota | reverse complement strand
TCCTCCTCCTCTCCTCCTCCTCCTTCTTCTTCATGCTAACAGCAATTTTAAATGTTTAGTTGCTTGTGTGAAATTTTCTGGTTTAAAACTTTATTTTAAAAATTCATTTGAAAAGTATTCTGAAAGGATATTATTTTGACATTCATTTTATGGACTAAGACTCTCTAAATCAAGGCTACTAAGGACAAAAAACAAGGAAATAAGAAATTTTTGCCATTCAATTATAGAAGATCCCTGTAATTCTATAGCTTATAATATTTTCCTTCATAACTTTTTGTTATAAAATCCCAAATAGTTGAGTTATGGCTTCTGGCTAAGCTCAGGATGATGGTCCAAAGGACATGAAAGGAATTAGTTTTGGTTATATCATGTTAATATTGTATAAGAGAATGCGTCTTAGGCGCTTTGGAATAACATTGTATTCTAAATAATGAGTTTACTCCTTGAGCATGAGCCTAATTTATTAGTGTATTTTAAGAAGATATTGTTCCCTAGTGATTTTTTAAAGCCCTGGAATCCAAGAGCCACCTCTTAATAGGCTGTGGAGTCTGGCCCTGCTGTCCCTGGCTACTTTTTAAAATGTTAATGGAACCAGGACTTATATTCACCAGTGCCAAGAACTCTACCTCTTATTCCTAAGAATGCCTCTGTTTGACACCCAGAAGACAATTCCATGCCTATTTTTTTTATTATTTCTTTGGTTTTTTTCATATCCAAAAAATAAATTCCTTAGGTCTCTTTGATCTTCCGTAGCCAGTTCCCTGACCAACCTACAACTAAAAGCTAAAGGGCATAGTCATAAACACTCTCTGAAAACATTTTAAGCCACACTAATAATAATAGACTCCATGTGAAAAAAATAGTAGTAATATGGCTTTAACTTATAAAAAATTTAGTTATCATATATTTGTGTATCTTTTCCATTCAGATGTGACAGTGGTTTATCAAAATGGGTTACCAGTGATATCCGTAAGGCTACCATCCCGGCGTGAACGCTGCCAGTTCACACTCAAACC
Organism: Marmota marmota marmota; assembly: GCF_001458135.2. Taxonomy (NCBI): domain Eukaryota; kingdom Metazoa; phylum Chordata; class Mammalia; order Rodentia; family Sciuridae; genus Marmota; species Marmota marmota. The sequence continues at coordinate 697,437 of NW_025999862.1, read as the reverse complement.
TATCTCAGACTCCGTTGGTGTGTTTTTACGGCAACTGCAAGAAGAGGATCGGGGAATTGACAGAGTTGCGATCTATTCTCCAGGTATAGTCACCTTCGTTTTTAATTTTCACATGCTCTCATTTCTCCCCACACTATTTCTAGACATACAGACACAGGTCACTGCAAAAGAATATCATACTGTTAATTTTAGAAAGCTTTTTGCTTAGCAAGTGCCAGAAGACACCAATTTTTCTCCCAGTAGTTCTCAGGGTATAATTATTCAGTTTTAGCAAATGTATATGCACAGGGAGTCTCATTCTAAAGCAACTCACACGTAATGCCATGGGCAAGGATGAGCAGTCAAATCACATTTTATGTTATGGAGACCTTTCTCAGTACCTTAGGCATTGAATAAATTTTTCTAATAGTTGAGCCCTCATCCCTGGAGAAATATTAGATCTTCTTTTTAGATCTTCTTATGTTTTTCACATAAATAGAGCATATAATTTGAAAAGAATATAAAATAAGTCACTAAAAATTCCCATTTGATATATAATATGTTTAATTAATTATTTTTAAGTGCCTTAAATTTTTTTCTTTTGAAAAATTCAAAACCTACAGAAAACTTGAAAAACTAATATAATAAGTACCTATTTACCTTTTACCTGGTCAGTTATTAACAACTGCCACATTTCTGTTTAAGTATTTTAAATATATGCCCAATTGATCTAGTAATGTAATTAATAGACCAACTTGGTGTACTTGGCTCACCCTATCATCCATCCCTGCTGAATTAATTAGCAACGAATCTTGAGTATACAGAAAAGCACCATATGCTAGAAAACATTGGCTTTTTTAAAAATTAACTTAGCCAGCTTCCATCATAGACAAATGTAAGAAGTCCATTTAGCTTTCTCAGTGACCCTAGATTTCCAACTGACATCTAAAATATATAGTCAGAAATTATTTCACGTGTTAATACAGTTGCAGTAAAAATGTTTTGTTAAATCACTTTTGAGACCTATGAACAAAGAGCTTCAGACAATCTAAACTTTGACCATAGAGCTGGGGTGTGAAGCAAAAGATTAACTGGAGTTTAGAAGAGAAGAGATAATTTTAAAAACCTGCTTTGAGGATTGCTTTTTCCTGACCATTCTTGAATAATTATGGACATATGACAAATTTAATTTCAAATTTTCACAGATGGCGTTCGAGTTGCTGCCTCAACAGGAATAGACCTCCTCCTCCTTGATGACTTTAAACTGGTCATTAATGACTTAACATATCATGTACGACCACCAAAAAGAGGTAAAAAAAAAAAAAAAAACGTAGCATTCATAAGGCAGGAAGGGTGTTGGGGAAGAACTTTATTTTATGTGCTTCCATGTTCTCTTAAACATTGTAACTGGCATTAATCTCTCTCTCTCTCTCTCTCTCTCTCTCTCTTTTTTTTTTTTTTTTTTTTTTNGTGTCTGAGGCACCACTGATCTCTTTCAACTGAGTGCATTAAAGTAAGAGAACAGTTTGAATTTCTGTATTTAAGAAGGATGCAGTCCATTCTAATGAGTAAGTAGGTTCCCCTTCCCCACATTGTAACTCTTTAGAGAAGGCTAGGTGGAGGAAAGAAATTGAAGGCAGTATAAAGGCTTTGAGTGTCAGATGATGAAGATTAATACTAGGGATTTTATATACATGGTTTTTGCCAAGTAGCTGAGATTGGCTTTGAATTTACAATCCTCCTGCCTCAGCCTCCCAGGCCTCCCTGGGACTATGGTGTGTGCCATCTCACCCAGCATTCATTTCTCTCTCTCTCCCTCTCCCCCATTCTCTCATTTGTTTTTTTCCCTGTTGATGGGAATCTTGGAACTAAAAATACCCTATGAGTGTCATATAAACTATAATTTCACATACTTATACCAGACACTGAGGCCAGAGGCTTATTCATATAGAGTTTAATATAGCAACATTCCATGATTTTGTGAGATTGGAAGTTTGTTGTGGATCCTTAAGTGTTGATAGCCTGACCAAAGTTGGAACAAGGAAACATATCACAACAGTAAGGCTAGCAGCTCCATAATATTCTTTTTTTATATTTTATTTTAATTGTAGTTGGACACAATACCTTTATTTTTATTTTTTTTTTTATGTGGTGCTGATGATTGAACCCAGCTCCCTGCATGTGCTAGGCGAGCGCTGTACCACGGAGCCACAACCCCAGCCCTCCATAACCTTCTTTTAGTAATCAGAGCTGTATTTAACTGGATTCCTCTCTAACCACTGCAGGACGAGAGGAGTAACCTATCTCATTTAGATGGTTTCAAAATGTAATTAAACCTAAAATGGAAGAAAGATTCTAGAAAGGATCACAAAAAGCCCTTCACCCAGTCTATGCCAAAGTAAAATTAACTACCTCTCTCCTATTCTTAGAAAAAGAGAGAACATATCCTATATCACTAGAAGATAGAATGTGTGTGTGTGTGTGTGTGTGTGTGTGTGTGTGAGAGAGAGAGAGAGAGAGAGAGAGAGAGAGAGAGAGAGAGAGAGAGAGAGAACAAGAATGAACCCAGGGCTTTCTACATTAGAAAGCATACTTTTTGTGCTAAGGAGAATCAGTCTGATTGGTACCACTAAATCCCTTCTCCTATTTATCCATCCAGAGTATACTGAAGACCTTGTTTCTCTCTTAATGATATAAATTATTTAAGCAAAGAAGTTGAGTAGACAAACCAAATACCAACAATAATGATTGCCTCATTAGAGCCCAAATATCCAAAATCCTTCCCAAACCACATTTGTGGCTGAAAAAAAAAAATTTCAGTGCCCGTTATATTAGCATGTCTCCCCTGTCTTTCTGTACCTTAATTATCCTGGAATCAATAGCCTGTACAGTAACATTAATAAACATCTAATTGCCTTTTAGTGAAGCATAACACTAATCATCCAGAGTGCTATTGTTAAGCTGTTTTCAGATTTATTTTCCCTTTTTCTATAACTTCATCTCTAAGTATGTGGGCAGATTTTTCAGGGCCAAGGATTTGTGATTATTATTCTCCTCCACTATGACAGTACCTTGGAACCATTTTTTTCCTGTCAAGAAAACCTGACAAAATAAATCATAAACTCTTGAGTCTGCCAGCACTTTACTGATGCATAATCAGAAAGATAACAACTGTATATTCAGCCAGGCCTCGTATTGGACATCTGTGAGCTATCATGTAGTTTATTATTTTCTCTTTTTTCATTGTTATTAGAGAGTATTGCTGTTACACATTAATTTTTTTTATTTGTTTAGAATAGATAATATACTTATAAGGTTCAACTCCCAAAGTCTAAAAGGAGTTTGGGGAAAAGTCACCTCATTTCCATTCCCCAGCTACCCATTTTCCTCTGCATCATAGAGCACTGTTCTTGGTTTCTTAAGTCTCCTGCCAGGACACTGTATGCATTTATAGGCAAATACGAATGCATGTTTTTCTCTTTTTATGCAAATAGTAGCATACCATACATACTGTATCAGTCAGGGTTCAATTGGAAAACAAAACTACATGATTATTATGGAATAAAAGATTTAATCTGGGAGTAAGACCTTGTACAATTGCAGATGAAGATGAAGAAGTAGGAGTTGGAAAGGAAAGGAAGAACTTGGACAGTCAGAGAAGGTCAATAATTTTGAAGCAGTGGCACAGGTGGGCAAATCAAAACATGACAGGGAACCTGGAAATCCAGGCCCATCCCATTTTTAGGGTAGAACTGTTGGAGCACAGAAAGAGAAATTCTTCAGTGTTATCAAGTAGAACTTTCTGTGGTGTTGGAAATGTTCCATTTCTGCATTGTCCCTCAGTCACATTTAGCCACTGAACCCTTATAATATGGCTAATGTAACTAAGGAACTGAATTTTTATTTAATCTTAATTAATTTAAATAGCAGCATGTAACAGGTTGGGGAAATGTTAGTCAAAGAATACAAAATTTCAGGGCTAGGGTTGTGGCTCAGTGGTAGAGTACCCGCCTAGCATGCCTGAGGCACTAGGTTCGATCCTCAGCACCATGTAAATGTAAAATGAAGATATTGTGTCCACCTAAAACTAAAAAATAAATATTAAAAAAAATACAAAATTTCAGTTCGGAGGAATGAGTTAGGACATCTGCTGTACAACAGGGTGACTACAGTTAGCAACACTGTATTCTCCAAAACTGCTCAGAGTAGATTTTGTGTTTTCACCACAAAAAAAAAAAAAAAAGAAAAGAAAGAAAGCCACAAAAAAGTATGTTAGCTCAATTTAGCCATTCCAAAATGTATACATATTTCCAAAAAAAGTATGTGACAAATATATGTACATAATTATTAGTTGTCAATTTAAGATAAATAATAAGTTAAAAATAAATAACTAGGTGTGGTGGTGCATGCCTGTAATCCCAGCGGCTCTGGAGGCAGAGGCAGGAGGATCACAAGTTCAAAGCCAGCCTCAGCAACTTAGCAAGGCCCTAAGTAACTCAGTGAGACCCTGTCTCTAAATAAATATGGAAAAGGGCTGGGGATGTGGCTCAGGGGTTAAGTGCCCCTGGGTCCAATCCCGGGTACCAAAAAATAAAATAAATAATAAATTAATAAATAGCAAATGTGGCTAGTGGCTACCATATTGAACAGGACATCTTTAGAAGTTTGCCTTTCAATGTGGCCCTGTTTTGCTGCTAATCAACAGAAGTAACAGTTGAAAAAAAAGAGATGGATACAGAAGAGAGGAGAACAGGCACAGCTGATATCTGCAGACACCTGTGCATCTGTCTCACTACTAAACACCCTTCAGGCTCTATTTCACTTTCACCTCCTAATCTCCCCTGAATTTCTCTTTTGGTTAACCCTGATTCAGGACAATACAGGGAAGGATATTGCAGGAAACATAATACCAATTTAGCAGATTTACCATGTTTAAAAACCATTAAACTGCAAGACTTGGTGGTACATGCCTATAATCCCATGATCCTGAGACAAGGGGATTGCAAGTTCAAGGCCAGCCAGGGCAAATTGGTGAGATCCTGTCTCAAAATAAGAACAACAACAACGAAGTAACACTGGGGTGTAGCTCAGTGGTAGGGTATTAGCACGTGTAAGGGCCCAGGTTGTATCCCCAATACCACACAAACACACAAAATAAATGAATACAAGAAACAATAAACTATTTTCTCATCTAATGGTAGATCATGAAGGTCTTAACATACCAGTACATAAAGAATTCTTCATGCTTTTTCACAGTTGCCATGTTGTACATTGTATGAACATCACTTTTCATTTAACTGTGTATTTCATAATTTACCAACAAATTTTTGTGTTGTTTTCATGTTTTGCTACCGTCTATAAACAGCATCAGATAACTTTGAATTTATGTGAGGAAGTATATGCATGCATACATGAGAAAATAAATCTGTTATCTCTAGAAGTCCTATGTCAAAGAGTATATTGATCAACAGCTTAAATTTTAAAGAAAATGATTAAAGGTGCTGAAAGAATCAAAAGAGAAAAATTTTTTTACAATCTTGGAGTGAGAAAGAACTTTCTGATTATAACATATATATACACAAGAGACCAAAGAAAAAAATTGACAGAAAAAAATAAATTTCATAGTAGAACTATGAAAGAATTAATTTTTAAACTAAGAAGTCTTCAGTGAATGATAGTCTAACAGAAACTTAGCTTTCCTTGTGACACAAATGCCAAAGCTGATTTCATATTTTACAGATCCTCAGCTAATGGTTGTTCCTAACTATCTGGGCATTTTTAACATACCATGCTTCATTAGGAAAAGGAGAAGAGAGAGTTTGTTTCATTGGGTTCCTTCTTCTCTCCCTCCTTTCTTCTCTTAGATTTCTAAGCAGATATGGTGTGATCATAGCACTAAAAGTTAAAATGGAAAGAAGGGGCAGAGAGTAGGAAAGACACTGCATACCAGATCTTTTCCCACCTGCTCCAGGTGCTCTGTGAATATCATTACTAGACCTTTTTAGATTTTTATTTCTTTCCCCTCTGTAGTGAGGAGATCAGTACAAAAGTTTTCTTAATCTTATCTTTCTAGGATTCACATTCCTCATTCTTATATCGTGGACATCAAGCTTACTCATGCTGTCATCTGGAGGATAACATGGGAAAATATTTGTGAAAGGGTTTTGTTCACCATAGGTAATTTACACCTCCTTCAGGAAGTGTCTTTTTGACAGGGAACTAAGCAGTGGGAGAAATACAAATATCTGTATAGAAAGTATAGTAAAAGCACTGTAACTCAGCTCCAGGTCTGGGAATCAGGAAACACGGACTCCACCACTTCCCACCAACATTCTGGATAATTTCCTCTTCTAGTAACTTTGGAAAGTTCAAATCATATGTAAATGTAAACTGCAACTGTGGTATGAAGAAGACCCTGTTGACTTAGGTGACCTCTGCAACTCAGAGTATTCTTGCTTTTGTCCGTTCCTGTTAGTTCAACATACATTAATTGAAGCATGCAAGATGCTGTACTAAGTGCTTTATCCCATTTTACCACTTCAGCTCTTCTCTAGTTGAATTTTCTACCCTTTTTCAGATTTTCTCATTAATTGAATTTATGTGATAAGTGTCCTAAAGGACATCCCTGAAGAATATTTGAAATATTTGGTTAATTCTGACTGTGGCTTAGAAGAGGGCTGACCTTATGCTATGGCTAACAAAACGTCACATTTAAAGCTAATAAGATTCTTAAACAAAAACTTTGTATTTGGCACTTTTTTAAAAATATATTTGATAGTTTAGATTGAGTTTTTATTAGATATTCAAAACATAACTTTTAGATTTCTGAAAATATACTACTCACAGTAGAGAATATTGAATCAAGGAATTTAATCCTTTGCTCTTTCAATTATTCTTATAACTTCATGCCCTTTAGATATGAGGCCCATACACCTGTCTCTGTCTTTTTCAACAGGAATGTATAAAAGTTAATGTGGCAAGAGGAAGACGCCTGGGGGTTAAGATTATTAGGGTGAAATTATTTTCATTTTTACCTATGTATTTGCTAATTTGAAATACTGTATAATTTTCTCAGAAATTTCTAAAGGAAAAAATTAATTAAAATGGCAAGATTACAGATAAATTATAGATCAGCATTTGTATATTTGTGGAAAGGTACCCAGAACTGATCCCAGGGCCTTGTGCAGCTATGCATGCATTCTACCACTGAGTTGCATCCTCAGAACTTTTGTATTTTATTTTTCAGATAATCTCCATAAGTAGTTCAGGCTGGCCTCAAACTTGCAATCCTCTTGCTCAGCTTCCCAAGCAGCTGGGATTACAGGTGTGTGCACTGTCGCACTTGACTATAGATCAGCATTTTAATAAGCATGATCATCAGATTGATCCAAAATCTCTCTATTAATTTTTGCTGGGTATGGTGGCACATGCCTGTAATCCCAGAAGCTCCGGAGACTGAGGCAGGAGAATCTCAAGGCGAGTTCAAAGCAACAGCGAAGCACTAAGCAACTCGGTGGGACCCTATCTCTAAATGAAATGAAATACAAAATAGGGCTGGGGATATGGCTCAGCGGTCAAGTGCCCCTGACTTCAGTCCCTGGTGCCCAAAACAAACAAACAAAAATCCCTATCTACTAGTTTTTAACATTTGTTTTAATTTTGCCTTATCTAATGAATTTTATTATTTGTGGTGCTGGGGATCAATCCAGGGCCTTACACTAGCACCCTACCACTGAGCTACATCTGCCAACCTGAAGATTATTATTATTGGCATTATTTTTCTTAATATTATCCTTAACTGTAGCCACATTTGTAGTATCTAGGCTTCTAAGAATAATGGTGAGGGGAAGGGAGGGGACATGGGATTAGAAATGATGGTGGAATGTGATGGTCATTATTATCCAAAGTACATGTATGAAGACACGAATCGGTGTCAATATACTTTGTATACAACCTGAGATATGAAAAATTGTGCTCTAGGAATTTAATTGTATAATAAGTATATCTGTATATATAATATGTATAATAAGAATTGTAATGCATTGCACTGTTGTAAATTTTAAAAAAAGAATAATGGTAAATAGCACTTTCAAAATATTTGAGTTACCTAAATATGAATTTACTTTCTAGATTTGGGACAATTCATTGTTTAAAAATAACTGTTACTTTCCTTCAGTTTAACACTGAAGGTAGGACATCTATAATGGATGAATCTTCCTTGTAATCTTGTCATGTTTTTAATTTTTTTAGTTGTAGATGGACACATACCTTTATTTGATTTATTTACTTCTATGTGGTGCTGAGAATCCAACCCCAGTGCCTCACACATGCTAGGCAGGCGCTCTACCACTGAGCCCCAACCCCAGCCCCCTTGTCATTTCTAAGGCATACTTTTTTTTTTTTTTTAGAGAGAGAGAAAGAGAGAGAATTTTAATATGTATTTTTTAGTTTTCGGCAGACACAACATCTTTGTTTGTATGGGTGCTGAGGATCGAACCCGGGCCGCCTAAGGCGTACATTTTTAAAGGAAACTTAACCCCTTTCTTTCAGACCTCTTAAGCCATGAAAACGCAGCAACGCTGAATGACGTGAAGACGCTGGTCCAGCAGCTCTACACCACGCTGTGCATTGAGCAGCACCAGCTAAACAAGGAGAGGGAGCTTATCGAGAGATTAGAAAACCTCAAAGAGCAGCTGGCTCCCCTGGAAAAGGTGACCATGGAAATATCAGACTTTTCACCTACAAATACGCACATGTGTTTGTTTTTTCTTCTGAGTTTCCTGTAATTGAGTCATTATCTGTCAAATTAGCCCATTAGTTTATAAGGCTGAACCTTAAAAGTTCATATCAAATCTAAGAAAGGAATGGGAATAGTTTGGAACCTCGATAATGGACTTAGAGCTCTGAGGTCTCAGTGCACTGCCTTTAATCAGATTTACCATCTTTGAAACAAGGATTGCAATAATTTCTTAGTATAGTGGATAATGATTTTAGCCAAATTACGAATGAATATTGTAAGGAATATTATACAGCTCTTAAAATGATTATGTAAATCTAATTTGCTACAGAAAATATTAATGATAAACATGAATGATACGCTATGGAAAGTAAATTCTAAATTAATGTTTGTACTCTGATCTAATTTTTAAATGTGTTATGCATATAGCTATACACAGTATATATATCCATATTCACAATCAGAAGGAATGCTAATAGTAGGAATATGACTGATTTTTCTTAATACTTTTTAGACTGTTTTACAAGTTACCCTTAATTTTTTATGATGATGTCAGTACAGTCATGGTTTATTTAATGATAGGAATAAATGTGTCTCTAGGTGATTTCATTGTGAGACCTTGTTAGAGTGTCCTTACACAGACTTGGATGGTCTAGTCACTCACTCAACATGGCCTCTTCATGCAGAATGAGCATGAGATGTGTGAGGCTGCTGCTGATGTAACTGTAGAATTCTTTATAAGTAGGAGGAATGGCTCAAAAATAATGATTATAAAAAATATAATCTAGTAAACACATAAACCTACTGGTAACAGTGCATTATTATCATCAGGTGTACACGATACATGATTGTATTGCTATACTTCGTACAACTAACAGGGCAGTAGGCTTGTTTACACCAGCATCACACACACATCTAAGTAACGCACTGTGCTGTGGCGTTACAGCAGTGATGCTGTCACAGAGGATGGGAATTGTTCAGCTCCATTATTTCCTTGTGGGACCACCATCATGCATGTGGCCCATCCCTGAAATGTTGTATGGCCTGTGACTATTTTCATTGATAAGGAAGAGAATAAACGCTTATAATATTGTGCTTTTTCTAATTTCTTACAAATGTTTAGCATATGCCATGAATTGTACTAATTACTGGCATTCCCTTATTTAATCCTCAGAATGACTCTATAATAAAGTTAGTGGTGTTTTGCAGATCAGTGCCCTGAACCTACCCACTTGAATCCAGACTCCATGTTCTGATGTACCCTACTTTTGTGCCCCTAGTATAGCACTTGAGTTAAAACCGATAAGAGGTTAAATCTTATACACAAGAGTGAGAGACCATTTGGTATGTTTTCATTTTACTCTTTCAAAGAAGATAATCCTGTAGCTGGATGAAGAGCAGTTGAAGCTCACCCCTATATTTTCACTTATTTCTAGGATGAAATTTAAATAAAATACAAAATCTTAGTTGTCCCTGTAAGATATTTTATTCAGTGAAAACTATAGTTGCGATTTTACTAGAATTGAGTCTAACTTGTGTCTTGATTATAAGCCTTTTTTCTTTAGCAGGCATAGAATAGTTTATAAAAGACTTTTAAATTGGTTCCATGTCAGATGACTTACAACTGAGCATGTTTACCAACAGGTACGAATCGAAATTAGCAGAAAAGCTGAGAAGAGGACCACTTTGGTGCTATGGGGTGGCCTTGCCTACATGGCTACACAGTTTGGCATTTTGGCCCGGCTCACCTGGTGGGAATATTCCTGGGACATCATGGAGCCAGTCACCTACTTTATCACTTATGGAAGTGCCATGGCAATGTATGCATATTTTGTAATGACACGCCAGGTAAGACTCCTCTTCAGATAACTTTCTTATGAGACAGTAATAAAGTCTTGATTGTGTCAGTAGCTCTCTTTTCTCTCACATTTTTTTCCATGACTAGTTCTCTTTAAATACTCATTTATCATGTATGCACACACATATGTGCATGTTTGTCACTTATGTATCAGGCACTACTGTTGTTGGTGTTAAAGCTAGAGAGGTAGGTATGTGGCATGGCCGTAGCCCCTCATGCAGCTCACAGGTCATTAAGATAGCCGTATATACCACTGCATTCAGAAAAATAGACTCTAATAAGAATGGAATAGGGGAGCAAAGGAGAAGAGTGGCCAGTGTGGATAACTTGTTCACTGTGTTGGGCTTGATTTTTTTTAATGTGTCCTATAATTAATTGAACAGTTGGATGTCACACACTTTTATTGAGCTCTTGGAATGGAGAACTGATGATGAATAATCAAATACTTGAACTAAACCCTGAACTACTTCTATGTATATTAAAGGGTAAATGTTTTCTTGTTCTTTTTACTTCATGGTATGGAGGTGAAAATTAGATACTTAATCACTGCACACTCTTATTCTGCTCTTCATCAGCCAAGGCTCGTTTATTGAATATAGGAATCCAATCCAAACCAAATTTTCATTGTCAATGTTAGTTTAAGTATCTTAGAAAATTCATAGTGTCACTTTGGAAAATATGAGAGATAAATCATCTTTTTTTATTTTATTTTATTTTTTGTGCCTGAGGCTGGAACTCAGGGCCTCCCATGTGCTTTGCCACTGAGCTATATCCCCAGCTCCTGTTGACTCTTATAACGGTATCTGTGATGCCATCACAAATCCAACCTGGCCTTCCCTTGAATGACAAGCATTTAAGATAACTCAGGCACGTGAGAAGTGTCTTCCTTTCCTTATGTGCCGGGAGAAAGCTGAGGGGTGCTTCTCAGATTTTTCAAAGCTGCTAGTGAACATTGGCATTTTGGTTTTGTGGTTAGATCAGTGGTCATGAGCCTATTTATGTGGCGGAAAAGGAAAGCATGAGAATGTTATTTAACCTTTCTGGGCCTCTCAACTTGTCTAGTGAAGACAAAAGAAAGTAAACTGTTCATATGCCTCTAATGTTGGCCCAGAGCCTGACACATCTAGTCCCTTCTCTGGTTCATATTGTCACTGGATGAGCAAAAGTGAACAGCTGCATCATTCCTACCTAATCACAGTCTAGACAGGCTCCTGTCTGACTCCACTCTCTCCTCTTCAATCTGGGGATTCATGGCTGGTTGCTGTCTGTCCTTTTCAATGACTCTAAATTCCTCTGTGTCTGTTCTGTGTGTTCTAAACAACCAAATCATGGTCTCTGACCCCCCAAGACGTCCTGAGTTACCTGCAGCTTCATTTCCACTTCACACCATTCTTTCAACTAGAAAGTTCCCCTGTTGATTCCTTCCTGCCGTATTCCAGGGTTCACTTAAATGCTTATCTTTCGTGGACTTTTGACTCTTCTCTCCAGTTGACTTCTGTCGGTCCTTCTGAATCCCCGTGTAACACCATGCCTCCCATTTCACCCATCTCCTGCCTTCTTGAGCAACATCTTTTCCCTCATACTGGATTACGCTGTCTTTTGAGGCTGGGCACTTGGTTTTATTCAACTTTTATTTCCTCACCACATAACATGGCACCTTACACCTAGAACACTCTGAGTGAATTGAACATATAAAATAAACGACAGCCACAAACTAGAGCTTTTCCAGTTATCCCTTGAATGTAGAGAGCACCTTTGATACATCTCTTGCTAATCAAGAACAAAATGGTATTTCCTTGTAGACTTTGCATTTCCTTGATTACTGAGAAAAGATTAAGCATTCTTCACACTCCTGTGAAAGGCTCATGCCTTTTACTTGGTCTTACTGTGAACTACCTTTTCTTGAGGTTGATTATGTGTCAGGCATTTTATATCAGTACATAAATATGTACATAAACATTTCGTCTCAACTTTATAAGTTTGTACCCCCATTTTAAAGATGAGGAATTGAGACTCAGTGAAGATAAATAATCTTTCCAAATAGTATGTGTAGTTGAACATGAAATAAATGACAGCCACAGGACCAGGAACTGAACTCAGATGTGTCTTGCCCCACAGGCTGTTCTTTCCACTCAATTATCATGCTACCTTCTGTTAACTTTATTTATGAGTGGTTACCTCTGAAAACCATAATTAATCTGAATCTAGAAATCAAATAGAAACATGTTGGAGAAATAATTACTGCTGATTAAAAGCTGTTTTGTAAATGTTTTCTTGAACTAAAGATTAATGCAAGGTATTGGACTTGAACACATGTCAGCACTTTTTTTCTTCTCATTATCATGTGGTAGGATCTTTATTCAATACCTTATCTTTCCTATTAGTTAAATGTTCCACTTCTGATTCCCAAAACATTGTTGCTGCCCCCAAGTGACAAGTTGCAAAATAGCAGTAGTAAACAAACAAGTTAGCCACTTACTCAGTTATGAACCAGGAATCACTGACCAAATAAAATGTAAACATTTGTTTCTTATGTTAGATATTCTTTTACCTAACTGCTATTGTAATTAACACCATGAAGCACAGGGCCTGTTCAGTAACATTAAACTTCTATACTGTTACACTGACGTGCTTCATTTGTTAGCAGCCTAAATATATCCCAATAGTATATTAAGCTACAAAAAATATATGATGGCAAGTTCCTTGAAATAATGAAACGCAGTGGAATATGGAGCACCTGAGTACCAGGTGGAAAAGGAGACTGACAATAAGAATCGACAATCAGCATGCAGGCTGCCCACCCGTCCCACATACCAGCCTGGTCATTTGCAACAGAGGGGATGTTGCCTCGAGGGGGTGAATAGTGGTTCTTGAGGAGTAAAAACATCTCAGGTGTTACAGTACATAATAAGATATACACTATAATTTTAGTGTTAAATATTCTTTGGGGAATGGAACAAGCAGGGGGAAAAATGTCTAGAAAAAGAGTCTGGGGGTGGGCAGTAATGAAAGACAATGTTAAGAAACAATAGGCTGCCATTTAATATCCTTCTTCTTTTCAGTTTCTTCAATCATCATTTGTATTCTGCTCCAGTAAACCACCTCCATGGCCATCCAGAACCTTCTTTCCTGGACTGTATCACTATGATATAACCAACATACAACTTTGTGATCACAATTTCTTATCTTTCTGGCCCTTTTATTCCCTCCCTCACTCCTTTGACCTCATCCAGACTTTTAGGCTACTGACATCTTTATCTCAACTTTTTACCACAACATACCCTTCCCTTTCTTCTTTGGACCTATTGCCAGTCTCTTTGTACCCTAGAATCCCTGTCCTTTGCCTTCCTGCTGTAAGTACTCCATAGACTCCTAACTTGGGGTGCATCAGGCCCTTTATCCTGTACCCAAGCTACTAAACATTGCTAGAGAAAAATCATATCATAGTGTAGAATGGGCCACTGCTTGTGTTTATTTTGTGTGTGTGTGTTCCCTGTTTTCAACCTCTCCCATTCTGACTCTCATAACTAAGCTGTGTCTTTTTGCACAGAGTCAGATAGTGAAATTTCTAGAATAGATTCTAACATGTAATTGCTCAGTTAATGCCTGATGCCCAAAAGAGAGAGCATAGAATATATTTGAATAAATTTAGCTTATATTTCTATTTACATCCTAAACAAAGACAGGTAAACAACCTAGTAACAGCAATTTAGATGACAGTAGAGGGCTTTGCCTCAAGTGCTTAATCCAACAGTTATTCCTCAGTCAGTGTTAGTGATTCGGACCTCAATTTTATCCATTTTTAAAAGGCTTCCACGGACTGTTTTTCTACTCTTCAGTCTAAATTTATCCTCATCGATAACTAAATATTGGGCTGGGGTTGTGGCTCAGTGGTAGAGCACTCACCTCGCATGTGCAAGACCCTGTGTTCGATCCTCAGCACCACATAAAAAATAAAATAAAATAAACAAATGAAATAAAGGTGTTGTGTCCAACTACAACTAAAAAATAAATTTAAAAAAATAACTAAATATTTGCTGCTTCATATGAGGTAACCACACAATCCCATCAGGATAAGTTATGTTAGACAAAACATAATCCACGTCTGCCTGAAAATAATAGAGACTAACAAAATGACAAAAACAAGCAGCAAGGATTAGAAGAAGAGGAGTCCCAAGCAGGCGGGCATGGTGTTCAGGTGGGCCTTTCCCTCTGGGGATTTGATTAGATTGAGGAGAGTGTTATGGAGAGACAGGGACCTGAGTCATACTTGATAACTGTGTTGGTCAGCTTTCTTTTGCTGTAGCCAAAATACTCGACAAGAACAACTTAGAGGAGGAAGGGTTTATTTTGACTCCCAGTTTCAGGGGTTCAGTCCATGGTAGCTGACTTTATTGCTCTGGACCTGAGGTGGAGGGGAGCATCATGGCAGAAGGGCATGGAGGAGAAAGGCAGCTCAGCTGGTGGCAGCTGGGAAGCAGAGAAGAGGAGGAGCCAGGGGACAAGATATGATCTCAAGGCCATGTCCTCAGGGACTACCTCCTCCACCCACGCCCCACTGCCTACAATTACCACCCAGTCAGTTTATTTGAATTATTAATCCATAATGGATTAATCTACTGATTAGGACATAGCTCTCAAACTAATCATTTCACCTCTGAGCATTCCTGCATGAACACAGGAGTTTGGAGAGAGGGGCACCTCATATCCAGACCATAATAATAACCTAGAGGGACCAAAGCCACAGAGCCTAGTGTCCAGGGCTCTCTTAACATAGGTCAAACACTCTTTCTTTGGTTTGGAACCTCTGCAGGCCCCACTGCAGAAGGATAAGCCTGTTATAGGCCCTTTTAGAAACCATGCTGCCCCTTTAATTCACTTCAGTCCTATAAATTAGGTTGGGGTAGTTGCAGAATACTGGTAACCCCACAGGGCTAGTGCTCACAGGCCCCAGGCAGAAGAAGCATAAACATCCCTGAGAGGAGATTACATTATCCTAAAGTTTAAGTTATTTTACTAATGACTTTGTAAATGCAAAGTTACACAGTAAAAAAGCACAAGGAAATTTCTACAGAAACAATAAACATTAGAATCAGACACAGATGAGGGATTAGATATTGGCATTTTCAGATATAGCCTTAAAAAGAATTATACTTACTACATTTAGGGAGCTGAAAGTCAAGGTTGAGCATGTTGGCAAATAACTCAATTTTACTTTTAAAGAAAAAAATGAAAATTCTAGAAATGAAATATAATAGATGGATTTAATAACAGATTAGACCTAACTAAAGACAAAAAATAGAGACCTGGAGTAAGCCAGAAACTATTCATATATGTATAGGAAAGTATTCAAAATGATGTATGGGAAGACAAAAAGATGTAAAATACAGAAAAGGCATAGGATATAGTGAAAAGTTCTAATGTAGATTTAATTTTATTGGAGTCTTAAAGAAGAAGAGAGAAAATGAGAAAAAACATTTTAAGAGCTAATGGCTTAAAATTTTCCAAAATGCTGAAGTACATCAGTTTACAGATTTAAGAATCCAGATAAACACCAACCAACATAAAGAAAAACAAATCCACATCTGGACACATCAATAGCAAAACTTCAAATACCAAAGCCAAAGGGGAAATCTTCAAAGCAGCTGAAGGATAATAGTAAAGCTTGTTTTCAAAGGGCTGCGCCGACTGCCCAGCAGCACTGAGCCCCAAGACGGCGCAGAGGCGGCTTCAATGTGTTGGGAGCAGATGACTAGGAGAATTCTGTGCTCAGCAAAATACGTCCTTTCAGAACAGGGGTGAAATAAAAGTATTTTCAGACAGAATCTGATACCATCAGATCTACACTAAAAGAAACACTAAAGGGTGTTGGAAGCAAATATTCTTCAAGCAGGAGGATCTCACAGATGAAAAATGAGAGAAACAGGAAGGCAATAAGAATGGCAGGTCTGGGAGTGGATCGAAGGGAATATTTTTTTTTTTTTTAGTTGGACACAATATCTTTTTTTTTTTAATATTTATTTTTCAGTTTTAGGCGGACACAACATCTTTGTATGTGGTGCTAAGGATCGAACCCAGGCCGTACACATGCCAGGCGAGCGTGCTACCGCTTGAGCCACATCCCCAGCCCCACAATACCTTTATTTTATTTATTTATTTTTATGTGGTGCTGACGATCGAATCCAGGGTCTCACACGTGCCAGGCAAGCACTCTACTGCTGAGCCACAACCCCAACCCATGAATATTAAATGTATAAAACAATTACAACTGTGGAATTTAAAGTACAGAGAGAATGAAGATATTCAATGGAGCAAAGGAGTCCAGAAGTGTTCTTAGAAGCATATTCATGCATACTAACTCAAACTGAGAAACAACCCAATAGTCTATCAATAGCAGAATAGATAATAAACAGTAATGTGCTCATATAATATAATATAGCATGGCAATGGAAATGAATACATCATATCTACAAAAGAGGAATCTCAGCCTGGTGCAGTGGCATAAGACTGTAGTCCCAGCTGCTGCGGAGGCTGAGGCAGGAAGACACTTGAGCCCAGGAGTTCAAGGTCAGCCTATGCAACGTAGCAAGAACTTGCCTCAAAACACACAAAAAAAGAGAAAATATTTAAGAATCAATACAGAACATTTCAGTGTCTTTATATGAGTGTTTGTATTGAATCTAATCAACAGTAAATACTTACTTTGTGAGGATAGTATGCTAAGGACTAATAATTTAATTTCTCCTTTATTTTTGTAGGAATATGTTTATCCAGAAGCCAGAGACAGACAATACTTACTATTTTTCCATAAAGGAGCCAAAAAGTCACGTTTTGACCTAGAGAAATATAATCAACTCAAGGATGCAATTGCTCAGGTAAGTTTTGAAAAAATTAAAATAAATCCCAACCCCATCTTCTATGACCTTATTATTATCCATAACCACAGTACTTCACCTGGGTAAACTGAAAGAGTGATCCAACCAACTTCTTCCTGTATAAATTACTCCTCAGTTAATAAAAATGACTATTTTAGCAACAAGCACCTCTGTAGGTTTTACAACACAAATTGCTGAAAAGATGGTGCTGCCTACCCTGCTAACACTTACACACGGAAAGTTAGGCTTTCCTACCTTTTAAAAAGTTTGTTTCTTTCTTTTTTTCCAGGGCTGAGGACCAGTCTCAGGGCCTTGAGTGTGCTAGGCATATGCTCTGCCCCTGAGCTAAATCCCCAACCCCAAGTTTGTTTCTTTTGAATGATTTTTCAACTAGAACTCTCTACTTTTCTCTCTTCTTTTTAATATTTCTACAATAATTGACACAAAGACCACAATGTGTGATAATAATGGGGCAAACATAAAATCCAGATAAGAAGAACTGTCAGGCACAGGTCAGAAGTTATTAAACTAGAACTTGCTTTTTAAAAAGAATGATGTATTTTATTTTTCACAGAAGCTACCTCTTGAAACTTCTGGGTGCACCTCCTTCAATCTGATGTCTTTGATTTGGGTGAATAAATTCTCACTCCTAATCCTCGTTCCTTTTCCCTGGAATGTTTTGTGGCCTTCGCAGTTTTTCATCAGTCCTTAGAAGGCCTTCCATCCTCTTCAATGCTTTTGTTACACTCCTCTGGACCTCCTCTGCCTTTTTTTTTTTTTTTTTTTTTGTGGGGGTCCTTTATGGTGATGAGAGATGCTTTGAATAGACTTATTCCATCTTCCTGCTTCAACCTTACTGCACTGTATTCTGTTGCTGCTCTGATGGTTCTCAACTGGAGGGGGTGCTGATCACATCCCTGGAGCTATTACAAATACAGATGCTTCAGTGCCACCCCATGTTTATTACTCCAACTTGAGGATGAGGTTTAAGAATGGGGGAGGTTTTGAAAGTGCTGCAGTTGATTGCATTTTTTTGTTTTAAAATTAACTAAGTTAAAAATTTAAACTGATATTAGCGATATAGAGTCTCTGGATAAATAAAAAATCTTGGAATTCACAAAAGACTACAGAAAAATGGAATGAAAATGTATTCATCAAAATCAAGTAACCCAAGTTAAAGTTTTGGATCCTTGCAAAGTTTGTGGGTGGGCTTATCACTGGACAATCATCATCAAACATGTATATTTTGATGTTCCCCAGAGCATCTGAGTCCTGCCCTTTTAGTAGCACTGACTTTTCTGGAGGCTTTGTGGACAGCTGAGACTGCAAAGGACTTGTTTTGGATTCTTTGTTGTCTTCTGATTTTCAGAGTAATTGGGATGATGTCTTTGACTCATAGTAATGGAGGAAAGAGTCTCCTTTTCTCAGTAGGCAGTAATGTCACTGAAAGTTTCACTAGTCAGTTTTACTTACCTTTTGTTTCTATTTTAGGCAGAAATGGATCTTAAGAGACTGAGAGACCCATTGCAAGTGCATCTCCCCCTCCGACAAATTGGTGAAAAAGATTGATCTGCAAAGAGCCTGTGAATCCCGGCAGAAAGAACACCTGTTTATAACTCTTGCCTTTTTAATTAAAGCATTGCAGGTGGAAGCTGGGAGCCATGTGGGGGTAGAGGGTTTTTACCTTTAATTATAAAACAAAAAGGATCTTAGAGAAAAAAAGAATGTTAAAATCTGAGGATCAGGCATCATGGAAAATAAGCTCAAAGGGCTTAGTGAATATTGTCTTAATCAAGCATCTTAATTTCTGAATGAAAATGATGCATTTATATAGTTGAGAGATTCACAAAGAGAAAACAATGCTGGGGGTGTTGGTTTCTTGAATCTTCTTCGCAGGGTCAGCAAAACAGTAACACACCAGCACCCCACCGAGCTCTATTTTTTTTTTAATTTAACATTTCTTATTTTTGACATAAATAAATATACCTGAAAAGCAAATCCTCATGATATGTGGGTGGCAACAGAGTCTGAGCCCATATCATTAGCATTTATTTTAAATTGAACCCAGTCTCTGCAAAGTTACTAGGAATCTCTTCCTCTAGTCCCCCTTTCTGACCAACTACCTGTTGGTTACACTAATTTTATCCAAATGATGATTGGAACTGACTATGACTGATAATTGATACTTTGGATTTCCCTTAATACCTTCTTAAATGTCTATATATCCCAGTGCTCTGGATCAGTATCTAGAAATCATTGGCAATACTGCATGAAGTTTCTCTGTTTTGTTTTTTACAATTAGTCTTTCAGAGGAGGAAAAATTTCCCTCTAAATACCTATCCCTCTCCCTCCACAACTCAGATCAGAGGAGGGTGTTCAGCTGTATTACCAAATCAGGAAGATGTAAGGTTTACAAATTGACTAAAAATCATGGCTCTTTAGCTATTTCAGAACCAGAATGATCTCATTGCTGTTAATCTGCTTGTATGACAGTTCCGGGCCGCCCAGATGGCACTGCTGTGTCTGGGGGCTTTATTAATCTTAAAAGACACACTTCCACACTGTTTGTGAGCTCTCCCACCTCCACCACCCAGTCGTTATAAATCAAGTGTGTGGATCTCAAAGGGTGCAATTTATCTTTATACAGGAATACATTTCTATGGCTTCCTTCAGCCTCCCCTCTCCACCCTATTTTTTCTTATATTCAAATGAGAGAAAGAAAAATTGATCTTATACTCTATCAAAATGTTTTCTACCGCATTTCCAGATGACATCTGCACGTGAAGAGTAAAGGAATCTGTGTGTGATATGATGTTTTTAATGACTGTGAGGGCAGGATGGCCAGGAGGATGGGGGCTCGCTACACATCTGATTGTCTTTCTTTCACATGACTCATCCCTCCTCATGTGACAAGAAGTTTCTTTTTCTTCCTCCTTTGGGATCATTGTATATGAAGAGAAAACCTTTAAATGACAAACCCAGACTCCAGGTGCCTTGCAGAGGTCAAAGGCCAGACTGCTGCTCCCGCCACCACCCTTCACTGGCATGATGGAATGAAAGGATGCATGCCTGCCCCCAGCCCGCCTCCAACTTCCTTCCCTGTCCTTCAGCCCCTCCCTCATTTATTTTTGTTGTGTGGATTATTTTTAAACCATTTATCCTGTTTGTGTCAGGGTTTTTAAGAAGAAACAGCACAGTGCAATGAGCAAATCCTTTTGGGGTGTGTGGGAGGCAAGGGAGGGAGGACTCGGAGAAAAGTCCTTTAAACAAATAGCAAAATATTGAACATGTGTAAAATCCTGTATCATTTATGAAATATGTATAAAAAGCAATGTACCTTCTGGAACAATAAATACTTATTCAATTTTTGAACGATAGTATCTCATTCTTTAAAACAAAACCAGAAACTTATTTTCCTGTGATTCCAGGTGAAAAGCCTTTTACTTCTAAAATTAGTTTTATAAAAAATTCCATTACTAAATTAAGCTTTCTTCTTAGACCCTTTATTTCAAAAACAGACATTTCATTGACTCTTTCTTTACTTAAGATGGTCATTTTTTTTCCAGAGCTACCAATAAATCAAGTGATTTTTATAATCACTAACAAAGTGAACAGGACATGAGGATGCAGCTCAGGGTAGAGCGCACGCCCAGCATGCACAAGACCCTGGGTTCCATCCCCGGCGCCATGAATAAATAAAGCCCACAAAAGTGTTGAGGCTGTTCTCCTTGGCCTCCTCATCTATAGGAAAAATCTCCATTCTATCAGAACACCTTGATTGCCCTAGAATCCAGAAAGTTATTCAACAATAAATGAAGATTAAATATTTTTAGAGATTGTAACAAGAAGTTTACCACAATAACCAGTCAGGATATTACATGCTGCCAAAGCCATGGAAGGTCTGTCTAAAAAGCATGTAATAAGTGATTGCTTTAGTGCAGCATGTGGAAGGACTGGAAGGGCCTGCATAGCTGTGGTCCTTCCCCCAGGAGCTTATAGCAACCTAACACAGACAACCCTGAAACTGATATGAGGTGCAAAGGGATAAGATTGAAAATGTTAAGCTATTGTTTTTATTCAACAAATAATATGTATATATACTTTACACATTCTGTTAAACTTTACAGGGGATTTTTTTTTTTTTTTTGGAACAAAAACAAATGATTCCTGCCTCTAAGGAGCATAAAGTGTATTTTAAGACAGTGAGCAATAAAAAACAAAACTGAAAAATGGGCAAAAGACTTTGAATAGACATTTCTCCAAAGAAGACCTACAGGTGGGTTTCTGGAAGACAATACGATGGTTCTTCAAAAAGTAAAACAATTACATGATTCAGCAATGCCTTTTCTGAGTATATGCCAAAAAGATTTGAAACCAGGAATTCAATCAGATATCAGTACCTAACAACAGTATTCACCGCATCCCAGAAGGAGCAACCAAAGTGTCCATCAGCAGATGAAGGGATAAACTAATTGTGGCATGTGCATGCAATGAGTTATTTAGCCATAAAAGAATGAAATTCTTGCCAGGCATGGTGGTGCTCGCCTGTAACTGAGGAGGCTGAGGAGGCTGAGACAAGAGATCACAAGTTCAAAGCCAGCCTCAGCAACTTGGTGAGACCCTGTTTCAAATATAAATAGGGCTGGGGGTGTGGCTCAGTTGTTATTGAATCCAGACTCTGGATTCAATTCCTGGTGCCAAAATAAATAAGAATAAAATGAAATTCTTATGCTATAAACATGGATGAACCTTGGAAAAATTACACTAAATGAAATAAGTCACAAAAGGACAAATACTTTATAATTCCACTTTAAATGAAGTATTTAGAGTCATCAGATTGATAGAAATACAAATGGTGGTTGCTAGAGTCAGGAGAGAGAGGAGTGTTAATCAGGAAAGGGGTATGGAGTTTGGTTTGGGGAAGATGAAAAAGTTCTGGAGATGATGATAGTGATAGTTGTACACAATGTGATTGTACTTAACACCACTAAACCGAACACTTAAGAATTACCCATAGCAGCACAATTCACAATAGCTAGACTGTGGAACCAACCTAGATACCCTTCAATAGTTGAATGGATAAAAAAAAATGTGGCATTTATACACAATGGAGTATTACTCAGCACTAAAAAATGACAAAATCATGGCATTTGCAGGGAAATGGATGGCATTAGAGCAGATTATGCTAAGTGAAGCTAGCCAATCCCTAAAAAACAAATGCCAAATGTCTTCTTTGATTTAAGGAGAGCAACTAAGAACAGAGAAGAGAGGAAGACCATGAGAAGATTACCATTAAACAGGGACAAGAGGTGGGAGGGAAAGGGAGAAGGGAAATTGCATGGAAATGGAAAGAGACCCTCATTGTTACACAAAATTACATATAAGAGGAAGTGAGGGGAAAGGGAAAAAAAAACAAGAGAGAGAAAAGAACTACAGTAGATGGGGTAGAGAGAGAAGATGGGAGGGGAGGGGAGGGGAGGGGGGATAGTAGAGGATAGGAAAGGCAACAGAATACAACAGACACTAGTATGGCAGTATGTATAAATGTGGATGTGTAACTGATGTGATTCTGCAGTCGGTATACGAGGTAAAAATGGGAGTTCATAACTCACTTGAACCAAATGTATGAAATATGATATGTCAAGAACTGTGCAATGTTTTGAACAACTAATAATAAAAAAAAAATAAAAAAGAATGGTTACCATAGTGAATTGTATATTTTCCACAATAAAAAAAAAAGTGAGTGAATTTTCACTGGAGATAGATTGTGGTGTTAAATCTACTACTAAATGTGGTAATGTAATTTTGATGACAGAGTGTCACTTTTTTTTTTTAAATATTTTACTTTTTAGTTGTAGTTGGACGCAATACCTTTACTTTATTTATTTTTATGTGGTGCAGAGCACCAGGGTCCCACACATGCTAGGCGAGTACCCTACCGCTGAGCCACAACCCCAGCCCCAGAGTGTCGACTTTTAGAGCTGGAAAAAGTAGAAAGGTTCTGAGTGTGAAATCCAGAGCAGCTGCAAGGCGTCTCCTGGGAACTGCTGGAAATGCAAGGTCTTGGGTCCCTATTGAGTCAATCTAGAAATAAGGTCAGCAATCTGTGTTTAACAGGCCCTAATAGTGATTTAATGAGAACTATTGATCTAGACAAACCATTGCTTTAAAGAGAAGGAAACGGAGGCACAGAGGGAATACCTGTCACAACTCATCTGTCAATCCTGAAATCAAATATCAGACTGGCTGGAGGACTAGTGAGTGTGGTGTCTATAGTAAATAGAAGAGACCTAACCTGGGCTCCTGACTCATGCTAATGAGGTTTCCTGCTTGTCAGGGTGTGGTGGTAATCACATAGATGCTTTCAAAACCAAATAGGTTGAATTTTTTTATCTATCTGGGAGAATTTCACAGAAAATAGAAACTTCTTAGATTTTGGAATTCCGTTGCACAAAAATTAAGTGTTATTCATTTTTATCACGGCCAACAACTTTTTTAGCTCTTTGCAAATGGGTTTCCAACCCTCTGAGTTCAAACTTCTTGTCTTCGTGTAATACACTTCGTAGTTATTTCCTTAGGATAAATGTGTGGGTTAATTTAAGGAATGCTGTTGAATATAAAGTTACCCCTCACAAATTTTCATTTGCAGATGTTTTGGAAATGCACCCCACACTGAGCAACACTTCCTCTGAAATGCCTCCGCTCCCGTGACTCCATTCTTGGGCTTCCTCCCATAAATCTGCCTAGTTGGTCTCCTTGACAACATCCTGTTCTGCTGCCCACATCTGGAAGTTAGGCTTCCCCGAGGCTCAACCTCACTTTCCAGGGTGATCTCACCCACTCCCATATCTCAGTTACCATTTATATATGGTAGCTCTCAACTGGCCATTCTAGCTGATATCTCTCCAGCGGATTGCTTAGCCACCTCCCAACTGATCTGTTTCTATCATTGCCCTGTGTGCACTGACTTCCTTCAGTGTCATCAGAGTATTTTTGTTTTTAAATTATTTTTTTTCTTTTTTTGGTATCATGGATTGAACCCAGGGACATTTATTTAACCACTGAGTCACATCCCCAGCCCTTTTTTCTTCTATTTAGAGACATAATCTCACTGAATTGCTTACAGCCTCGCTAAGGCTGGCTTTGAACTTGAAACCTCCTGCCTGAGTCTTCAGAGCCACCACACTGGCTGTTTTTAAATTCTAATAGTACATATTTTAGAAAAATTGGAAAATATAAACAAACATTAACATTAAACACAAGGGTGAGGAGAATCAAAGATACTGTAAATAAACCATCAGCCAAATCCAAAATGTGAGACATTGCAAAGGACCAACAGTTGGGTTTCTTCAGCAAATGGTATGGGGGCAAAGGGAGGGAAGACTGTTATCCATTAAAGGAAATTAAAGAGACACAATCAAGCACAACATACAGTATAAATTATATAAGCAGTAAAAATATTTGAAACTACTGGGAAATTTCAAATATGGACAGGGTGTTAGACATTAAGAAATTATTAATTTAGGTATTGAGGAATAATTTTCATAGTTGTAATAATGTCATCATGACCGTGTAAAAAACATCATATCTTAAAAATGCATACAAGGTATATAAATAAGATTTTTAAAAATGTTAGTAATTATTGCAACTGGATGTTTATTATTCCTTTGAATATTTTTAATACATTTGAAAATTCTCATCATTAAAAAAAATGAAATGGCGAGTCAACTAAAAAGGGAAAAAATTGAAATAAGGGGGAAAAAAAAATCCTACCATCCTGGGAATTCTTGTTTACAGAACCAAAGGGCTATCTGGTAAAAGTCCTTGACTCCAGCAATCAATCCTGGCAGCAAATCTCGGTTTATCTCATGCACACGTCCTCTGTTTCTCTGCAACTCATATGAAACACTCAGATGGCTTCTCAGGGACAGGAAACTGAGATTTGGCCTTTTCTGTTAAAAGCACTGAGACTTCAGCAGCACTGCCCTGCAATAAAACAGTTCCAGAGTCACCAGCTGCTGCCATCAAACCACAGCTTAATGAGCTAATGCTCAAGTTACCTGCGTTCCAGCACATCAGTGAGAAAGTAGCTAACTGCAAATTCAGATCCATGGGAGCCCCCTGGTAGACTCAACTGCTCGCAGGGACCATTTTACCTTAGTTACTGTCAAAACCTGGTGATTAGCATGGCACCTGGCCCCGAGGAAGCACTATGTTTTAATTGAATTGATGTCTTTAGAGGAAAGAACCCATAATAATTTGAATGCCATTGAGTTCGGGGGAGGGGGGAAATGCTATGAGATTATAAAAATAAGTTTGAGGACCACTTTTCAAAGATAGTATTCCTTTCCTAGTCACTAAAAATCTAGTTATTAGAAGTAAAAGCCCAGGGGAAGGGGTATGAGAGAAGGAACAAAAGCGATCCAAAGTGTCAGGCCAAGGTAAGATTAAGAGAGAAGAGGCTGAGGACATGGCTTTGCAGTAGAGCCCCTGCCTACCATGTGCTAGGTCCTGAGTTGGATCCCTAGTACAAAACAACAACAAAAATCTTGTTTTCCTCAGATCTTTGTTTAAAATAGTATTTTTTTAAAAAAGCAAGCCTCTTCCTACCCTTCTTTTTATCCTTCCCCTTCACATTGTCTTCAGGAATCATGCTTGCTAACAGGTGTCCCCACACTGGACTATCAGGGAACTCACAAGCTTCACCTGCAATCAGTATGGTATGTCTGGGGACAGGTGGCATACAGCTCCCTCTATCCCCTCCCCTTTGGTCTAAAAATGAAACTCTATAAGTTTAGACACTTCTAAAGAACTTCCCAGAGTATTGTTAATTTAATGAGTAACTCCTAAATTTTTTTTTCACTCCTGTCTTAGTGTGAGAATCAGTGGAACAAATAATACAGAAGCATTTGAAGTCTTTTGGAAAAAAGACATTATGGAAAAATGATGAATTACTGCTTATATGGGTGAAAACACAAGTTAAACCTTGTTTCTTTAGATGTTTTGAGACCAGAGATGATAACAAAATTGACATAGTGTGTCAATTGAGCATGTCTCAAGAGAATCCCGGATCTGTCACTATTTTTTTGTCAGCTCACTGACCATCTGACCACGACACTTCCTAATGACCAGTTCCAACAACCCGGCCTTCTCCCCTGCCCATGCTACTGCTGCGACATCATGAGATCAATTCCTAAAAGTCACAAACTTCTGCGCGGGAGGGGATGTCGCTCATTCAGAGTTCCCCTCTGGATAAGATGCTGGAGGTTTCATTGCAGGGAATTCTTGAGAGAAAACAATAGGAGGATGAGGGACATGAGGGTTGTGTTTTTCTCCCCCTCAAGAAAAATATCAATAAAGTGACCCTGTTGACAGCGTAAAGCAGTGCTTCAATCTGGGGTCAAGGCCAGAGCAATGGACACCTTATCCCAGTTATCCTCATCCTCTTCCTCCGATAAGGCCCCAGCCCATACTGTGATAGTCTTTCTTCAGAAGAACTTAGAAGTCTTTAAAAGAAAAAAAAATGTGATTGAAAAGGGGCCAAAGGAAAACTGGTAGGAAGAGGACTTTCCAGTCTGTTTCTGGCCCTCCATCCAGAAAGATGCCTCAGGTCCTGCTGTTCACCTGCCTCTTCATCACAGTCATCCCTCTGTGGACCCTGGGTGAGTTTGGTGTCAAGAAGTTGGCACAATGTACTTTTCGTTGTTGCAATTTGCTATTGTGTACAGGTTGTTAAGAACTAGATTCCAGCACCTCAAATACTGTTTCTAGAATCATGTCAGAAAAGTCACTCATAATCTGTGAAAATTTACTTTCAGAGACTTTCTGTTACATGTTCCATTAGCCTCTTACCTGGGCACCCAGAATTCTCATGGGCCTGTGGTCTCCAATACTTCTCCATGAACTAATTATTTATTGGCATGTATGTAAGAGGAATTATAACCTCTGTTTTCTAGGCACTTTTATAGTTCTAACTTGAAGAGTAAAAAAATGATTTTTAGATTTGAGAATAGAATTTTCCTTTAATGAATGCAAGAGACTGAATGCTCTGTTCTTTGAAGGGCACAGATCTGATAAGACAAACTCATTAGTCCTGACCTTTGAAAATACATAGGACTTTTTGCACAGACTAAGCACCTCTTAAAACTGCTTCTGTCCTCAGACTTGGCCCCAAATTAGCCAGCTAGGCAAGGGAAAGTCTCAGTTCCAGCTACTGACAGATTTCTCCCTTATTTCTTTCTCCAATAACATGAGTTCTAACTGGAAGAGAGGGCAGGAGGTGGGATGGAGAGAACCAACCTCCTTGGCACTCTTGTGTAGCTCAGTATTCCACAATGGTTTATTTCTTTGAGGCCACTTGTGCCTTGCCCTGGCATCTTTAAGGATACACATTAAAATCTAGATTTGAACAAGTTAGCAAGGCCCTAAGCAACTTAGTGGACCCTGTTTCAAAATAAAAAACTAAAAAGGGCTGGGTGTGTGGCTCATGGTTAAGCAACCCTGGGATGGATATCTAGTTTAAAAAACAAAACAAAACAAAAAACTATGTTTGAGGCATGAAACTGAAATTAGTGTAGTATCCTGGATGGGATCCTGAACAGGGAAAGATGTAGGTAGAAAATAAGGAAATCTGGGGAAAAAAATATATGGACTGGAGTTAATAACGGGTTCTCAGTGATTCATTAATAGCGAAAAAGGCACCACACCACGTGAGTGTGTTGTGTATGTGTGATGGAAACTGGCTGCAGAGTATATGGGAACTCTTCTCACTTATTCTGTAAATCCAAAAATGTCCCTCCGAATAGACTTGAGCTCGCTGTCGTTAAACACGGGGTCTGCTGTCAATAACTGGCCAGGAGTTGCTCAGCCCTAAAGGGCGCCACGCAGCAACTCCCAATTTCCTTCCCCCCTCCTGGTTTACCCTCCCTCTGGCACCTCCCCTGTCCTCCCCTCATCCCCACACCCTTTCCAGACCCCGACCCTCACCCCAGCGCTTCTAGGATGTCGGACTCAATGCCAGAAGCCAAGTGTAGGGGGGACCTTTGGGGCTGCAGGGGCCGCTTTTCCTAGAGACCCGGGGAAGAGGCCAGGCTGGAAAGGACAGGGGAGGGGGAGGGGAGGCTGCAGGGGACGGGTGGGGACTGGGAGGGAGGGAGAAGGACGTTGGGCCAGGGCTTCCGGACCTATGGTGAGAGGGGGACGCTTTCGGCCTGGCTGCCTGGGTAGCACACCCCGGGCCCCGCCTGCCNGAGAAGCGCGAGGAGGCGGGGGCTGCCTGGAGCCCGACCCCCGCGCGGGAGGCAGCCCCGGGCTGTCCATCAGGAGGCCTCGCGCTGAGGAGTCTGCACCCCATTGAGGATCAGTATGCAAAATACCGAATTCTGACCCCGAAATCAGGCTGAAAACTCGAAAAAAAAAATTGAGGGATTTAACACCAGCGGCCAGATTATTAAAGGACTGAGTTATTGTCTTCAAAGGGGATGGAAACGTTTATGTTAGAAAGTGTGGCTGGGCGCAGTGGCCCTCGCCCGTGATCGCCGTCACTCTGGAGGCTGAGACGAAGGCAGCCTCAGCAATTTAGCGAGGCCCTGTCTCAAAATAAAAAAGGTCTGGGGATGCAGCACAGTGGTAAGGGGCCCCTGCTCTCAATCCCCAGGGGGGAAAAAAAACCCACGCGTGAGATAAATAAATAGATATTATTTTATAGAAGATAGTGGGTAAATTTCTTTTCATGCCACAATTACCCTACCACAGGAAAGGAAGTGCACTTTTAGCAGCTCAGGAAATCACAGTTCACTTTAAGGGAAAACTTTATAAATCATGGAATAGTCATTATGAGAATTTCTGTAGAAGCCATTAAAGGTTGAGTGTCTAACCATTTCTTATAAAATTACAGCGAGGGAACTGAGTGAGATATTTCTATGAATTTGTAATCATCTATAAATTTGCTCTGGAAATCTTGCTTGGCAAGAGAGCAGGCAAAAGGAATTGAACCCAGAACCTCGTGCATGCTAGGCAAGGACTCTACCACTGAGCTACCTTCTTAGCCCACTGCTTTTTTTTTTTTTCCCTGAGTGTGTGTTGTTGTCTTTTTTTTTTTTTCCTCGTTTTAAAAGGAAGAGAATCTAAGGACATTTCTTAGCCTCCAGGGACATTAAACTAGAATCTAGGGCTCCGTTGCAATACCTCAGGGACATTTTAAAGAGAAAGTTGTTCCTGCCATCTGCAATTCTGCAAATGTGTTATTTCCAGAAAACGCAATATCCCACTTATTTTTTTTGTCCCAAACTGTCACATTATCTGTGGGAACCACTTGCCAGTACACTGTGTATTTCAGAGCAGCTGATATGTGCCGGAAGCCTTTTCCTTTTCACTGGAGTGAGCTTAGCACATTCTTTATCAAAGTCAAATTTCCACTAATGCAAAATTGTATCTATAGTCTTTTTTACACATGGCCATCCAATTTTTTTTTTTTAATTTCCAAAGAACACTGCGATACAGCCTCTCCTTGCTGGATAGCTGAGCTGAAATGTGCTTTCCCATAACTGTTTGTTATTGTAATAAAATACCTAATTCCTCTTCCATAAGACAGTTCCAGATTTTTAAAAACTGATGTTTCTTCAATCTTCTTTTTTCCCCCACACTGTAGTTCCCAGCTTCTTCTCCAGGCTCTCTTCTAGAACTGGTCAACTTCCTCTGGACAAATTAGTCAAATTAGTCAATTAATTAAAAAAAAAATCCTCCAGATGTGAACACAGTGCTCAAAATATGGTCTTACCATGGCAAAGTTCACTGAGTAGAATTCTACCCTCCCCTATCTGAACGGTTATCCTTCCATCAAATGATGATTCTGGATAAAAAGCATACTTGGCGCCTGCCGCCTGCCGGTGGCGCTCACCTGTAATCCCAGCAACTCAGGAGGCTGAGCAGGAGGACTGGGAGTTCAAAACCAGCCTCAGCAACAGCAAGGCACTTAGCAACTCAGTGAGACCCTGTCTTAAATAAAATGCAAAATAGGGCTGGGGATGTGGCTCAGTGGTCGAGTGCCCCTGAGTTCAAAGCCCAGTACTAACTCCCCCTGCAAAAAGCATAGTTTGACCTAACACTCACATAGTTTTGAAATAATGTTGCAAATCTATAAATGTGTGAAGCATTTTTAAATCAAGTTGAGGAATCATAAATAGTTACTTTGGGGGACTTCAGACAATTTTTTTTCTTGAATTCAAAAAAAGTCAAAATGTGAATCCATGGGGCTGGGGTTGTGGCTCAGTGGCAGAGCGCTTGCCTGGCACATGTGAGGCACTGGGTTCAATTCTCAGCATCACATGTAAATGAATAAATGAACAAATGTATTTTTTTTTTAAATGTGAGTCCAGTAAGGTGGACTTGGGCAGTTGGGACTATTCTGAAACATCACTAGGTGGCTCTGAGGTGCCCTTTTCCTTCCCAGCCCTAGATCCTTGTTCCGCTTACATCAGTTTGAATGAGCCCTGGAGGAACACAGACCACGAGCTTGATGAGTCTCAAGGACCACCTTTGTGTGACAACCACGTGGATGGGGAGTGGTACCGCTTCACGGGCATGGCAGGGGATGCCATGCCCACCTTCTGCATACCAGAAAACCACTGTGGGACCCACGCGCCTGTCTGGCTCAATGGGAGCCACCCCCTAGAAGGCGACGGCATTGTGCAACGCCAGGCCTGCGCCAGCTTCAAAGAGAACTGCTGCCTGTGGAACACCACGGTGGAGGTCAAGGCTTGCTCCGGAGGCTACTTTGTGTACCGTCTGGCCAAGCCCAGCGTCTGCTTCCATGTCTACTGTGGGCGTGAGTACTGCCCGGCTGCTTTTTCCTCCCCAACAAGGCCAAAGTGGAGTCAGAGAGGAAGGTGCCACAGGAAATCCAGTCATGTGACAGCAGTGTCCGAAAGTCTGAACAATGGCTGATCTGAGACCAAAGATACCTCCATATTGTGACCTTCCTTCCCTCCCCTTCCTTTAGAGATGGGGACTCGCTAAGTATCCAGACTGGTCTCAAATTTATAGTCCTCCTGCCTCAGCCTCCTGAGTCACTGGGATTATAGGAATGAACATGCCGCCAAGCCTGGCCCAGATTGTGATGTTTGAGATCTATTCCTAGAATTTCTGAAAAATTCCTGAAAGAAATAGGAAGGGAAAGAAACCATGATTTTGAACAGTTCTGGTTCATTTTGTCTTTATTCCCTTCAAACAAAACATTAGAAAATGAAGTGTTGATTTAGGTCATTGAAATGGTGGACTTCTGACCTTTCTGAGTATGGAGGACCCTTTTAAAGGTGTCTGTGTAGGTCGGCTGATCAATCAACAGATAGATGTTCAGACCTCCATACGGCAGCATTGTACTTAGCATCCGTTGATTTGTTAAAATGATATATAATGGGAAGAAGCCCCTTGAGGTCAGTAATATTTTTAAGTGAATTTCTGTCTTATTAATACCACCCAAATCTTTGTACCTTTTAAAAATTTGCTGTGTTGGGGGATGGAACCAGGGGCTTTGCACATGCTAGGCAAACACTCTACCACTGAGCTACACTCCAGCCCCATATAAGTTTTTAAAAGTACAGAGTAGGACTTAATATTTACTTGGTCTATAACTCATGCTCGGTGGCATTTTAGATTTGCAGAAAACCTGTGACCACCCACAGGCCTGACTGAATTGGGAGTCATTGATCTAAATGACGGAAGTGCCATGAGCACTCTTTCCTTTGAGTTATGAAAACCCTGAGCCAGGAGAACTTCCTTGATGGTGGTTGGGAACTTGTGCCCATGGCTGCTTCCTGACTCCTTCCAGAGTGAGCATGCTCTGGTGGTAGCACACGCCTGTAATCCCAGCAGCTCAGGAGGCTGAGGCAGGAGGATTGCAAGTTCAAAGCCAGCCTCAGCAACTTAGGGAGGACCTAAAGCAACTTAGAGAGACCCTGTCTCTAAATAAAAGATAAAAAAGGACTGGGGATGTGGCTCAGTGGTAAAACACCCCTGGGTTCAATGTCCAGTACAAAGAGAAAGAGAGAGTACGCTCCAGTCCTCACCTCTCACAAGGGTGATTTTATCCTTCCATAGATTTTTATGACATCTGTGATGAGGATTGCCATGGCAGCTGCTTGGACACCAGCGAGTGCACGTGCTCCCCTGGAACCGTGCTGGGCCCTGATGGCCAGACGTGTTTTGGTAAGAAACTATCAGGAGGGAGAAACAGGATGTTGGGATTGAAGGGGTCAATCAAAATCTCTCCCTGCCCCAGAGCTCCATCATTTTCCCAGTGTGTCTCTGGTGTTTGCCTTTCTAGCTCAGGACTAAAGCTCAAGTCAAATTTATGCTGTGATTAGCAACAGTTTGGAATTCAGCTGCTATAGTAGCCCCTAGCCCCTGTGGCTATGTGGGACCTGAAATGTGGCTGGTGTGACTGAGATGGGAATTATAGTTTTATTTTAATTTAAAAACTTATGCTTGGTTTAGTCATTGGAAAACCAAAAGTGTCTGGGATAACTTGAGTAACTTTTATCTGTATTTACTAACTATAAATACAGATTAAATATTTCTGATGAAAATTTGGCATCCAAATGGAAATATGCTATAAATTCATTTCAAAGTGTGTTCCAAAAAAACTTGTATTATTTTCTTATGCTTCCAGGGTTTCTTCAGGCAGATATAAAAATACAAATAAATATGTTTGTTTTAGCCTAGCATACATATCTCATCTTTTTTTTTAAGTTGGACACAATGCCTTTATTTAATTTATTTATTTTTATGTGGTGCTGAGAATCAAACCCAGCACCTCACACATGATAGACGGGTGCTCTACCGCTGAGCCACAACCCCAGCCCACACATCTTAAATGTAACAATGTGTCTGGGACATCTTTGCCCATCAAAGTCCCAAGTGCCTACCTGGGGCCTGTAGGCTGCAGAAAGATCATGAATCATCTAAATAATAGGCAGAGTTTGGGGCTCATGTGTACATGTCAATTTTAGTTTTTATTTAGTTTCCAGTTAACAAAACTTATTTAGTTTCCATAACAAAATTTGTTATCACATTTTTAGTTTAATTTTTAAAAATTTGTTTTAAATGTAATTACTTATTTTAAATTAGATAATTTTGCCAGTTGCAGTGGCGCGTGCCTATAAACCCAGCGGCTTGGGAAGCTGAGGCAGGAGGATCATGAGTTCAAAGCCAGCCTCAGCAAAAGTGAGGCACTAAGCAATTCAGTGAGACACTGTCTCTAAATAAAATACAAAACAGGACTGGGGACATGGCTCAGGGGCTAAGTGTCCCTGAGTTCAATCCTTGATACCCAACAATGAAAAAATAAATAAATAATATAACATAACATAATTTTTTCAGGCAGAGAGAAGACTATAAGAAAATAATATAGGGGGCTGGGGATGTGGCTCAAGCGGTAGGGCGCTTGCCTGGCATGCGTGCAGCCCAGGTTCGATCCTCAGCACCACATACAAACAAAGATGTTGTGTCCACTGAAAACTAAAAAATAATATTAAAAAATTCTTTCTCTCTCTCTCTCTCTCTCTAAAAAAAAAAAAGAAAATAATCTAACAGACACACCCATACCCAGACTTAAATATTGCTTCCTTTTTTAAAAAAATATAAGTATAATTTTGCACATGGAAGCCATGCACTCTGTCCCAGTTCCTCCTCAGCCCTGGCCCTCCAGGGAAAATCAATGTTTTGAAGTCAGCATGGGTTCTTCTGGCCCCAGTTTTTGAGGCTTTCATCCTTTATGCTTGTATCCACAATGCTGTACTGGATAGGATTGCTTTGTGTTCCTATGAGAACCCTGCCTTGTGCCCTAGGGGAGATTTTCTCTGGGGTGCACCTTAGGAAGAGATTCATGGTACACAGAGTAACTGGCTGTAATTAACAATCAACCCCAAGTGACAATGGCCTACATAAGTAGAAATTTAGTTTTCCCTCATATTAAAAAAATCAGTCCCTAGGGCTGGGGCTGGGGCTTAGCACTTGCCTGGCATGTGTGAGGCACTGGGTTTGATTCTCAGCACCACGTAAAATAAATAAAGGAGTATCAGAAATTTTTAAAAATTTTTTTAAAAAAAATCAGTCCCAAGATAAGTGTTCCAGGCTTGGAACAGAGGCCTCTAAGGAGACCAAGCCCAAGTGTGGCCACATCCATACCCAGGGAAGCTGCTGGCCTCTGCCCACAGGCAGTACAATGAAGGTGGAAAAGAGGAGGTCCTCTTAAGATTTTCCTCTTCTGACCGTATGTTTCACTTCTACAACTTTTATGTGTTGATTTGTCTTTATAACATCTATTTTGGTTACTATCCTTTTCTTTTATCTTTGGACATTTAAAAAAAAAAATACTTGTGCCGTGCATGGTGGTGCTTGCCTGTAATTCCAGCGGCTTAGTTCAGGAGGCTGAGGTAGGAGGATCTCAAGTTCAAGGTCAGCCTCAGCAATTAAGCAAGGCCCTAAGCAATGCAACAAGACCCCATCTCTAATAAAATACAAAAAGGGGCTGGAAATATGGCTCAGTGGTTAAGTGCCCTTGAGTTCAGTCCCTGGTACAAAAAAAAAAAAAAAAAAACTTGTATCATAGGTTTCTGGATTACTCTGTTATCTCTGGTTAAAAGTTTCCTGTTATTATTTATTTACTTACTTATTTATTTTTGTACTGGGAATTGAACTCAAGGGCTCTTTACCACTGAGCCACACCCCCAGCCCTTTTTATTTTTTATTGTATTTTAGGGTCTGGCTAAGTTGTTGAAGGCCTCACTAAATTGCTGAGGCTGGTCTCAGACTTGCAGTCTTCCTGCCTTAGCCTCCCAACTCACTGGGATTACAGGTGTGTGCCACCACACCCAGCAAAGCATCCTGTTATCTTGCCTATTTTTTTTTTCATGGTATATCATTCGTAGTATTTTATGGCAAACCCATATTCTGTTGTAATTATTCTTTGGTGGCTCTCAACTCTCCTCCCCTGGTTTGAGGAAGTCTACTACAGAGCAGTTTTTCATGTGCCCTGTCAGGCATCACAGAAGCTTTACCAGTCCAGGCCAGGCCAAAGCTTACATCAGTCTCTTGACTTCAAGATCCTCACAGCATGTGGGAAGTATAAATCCATTCTTCAAAAATAGCAGAGCACTGACTTTGGGTTTCCATTGTTTGTGAAGAATTTTTCTCCCTTAAAGCCTCGGGCAAAGAATCTCCTTATTGCTTCTCTTAGCTACTTGGCAAAGTTCTTCTACCTTTGATTTCATTGAGAGATGTTATTAATCCATTTTCTGTTTCTGTGAGGAGATACCCAAAGCTGGGTAACTTACAAAGAAAAGAGGTTTATTTAGCTCACAGTTCTGGAGGTTCAGGGCATGGTGCTGGCATTGGCCCAGTTCTGGGGAAGGCCTCATGGCAAATGGCATCATGGCAGGAACATGTGCAAGAGGGAGAAATCACATGGCAAGACAAGAAGCCAGGGAGCAACTGGGGTCCCATAGGAACCACATTAATCCCTTCCAAGGACAGTGCCCCAGTGACCTAATAATCTCCCACTAGGCCCTGCCTCTTAACCTTGGCACACCAGGAACCAAGCTTCCAACACGCCTTTGAGTCGATACCCTTAAACCACACTCAAACCCTAGCAAGGGGATACCTTTTCTGAGGTCCTGGACTTAGCAGCATTTCAGTTTCAGCTCATCTCCTTTCCTGGGCCAAGGCCATGCCTCCTGTTACTTAGAGAGTATTTACACCCCAGTCCCTGACTTCTGTCCTGCATCCAGGTCTGTTATTCCTGGGGGCCATGCAAAAGCTTCCTGTCTTAGAAGAAGGAAGAGGTAGGTATTTGTTACCAGTGGAACTTTTTCTTTGGTGTGTGGTAAAAGTCAATATCTTTCACTGGAATCTTTGAGAGGTTAACGATCATTGCTCAAGTATAATGTAAGACTTTTCCAATTTTAAAGATAGATTTGGAGGGCAGTTCTGATCAAGTTGCAACAGAAGACTGTCTCACAAAATATTCTATAGGATGTTTTCTTCTGCACTGATTTAAAGCACAATTTCATGATTTAAAACACAAATAGATTTATAAGTTTGTGTTTATTTAGCAACTTTTCAGGAACTCATGGGAAAAAGTGAGATATACCAACACAAATAGTAGGTGTGTCCAGGACACAATAGCCTCTTCATTTCCCCATAGTTTTTCCATTATGAGGAAGAAGTTGGCGGGTGGTAATTAGACACCTTCCCCTCAGCAGAGGACAGATGAAAGAAGGACTTGGTTGGGGAGACCAGGTTGATAGAGGTGATGAGGGAGGACCACAGTGGTGGGGTTGTGCACCTGACATGATGGTTCTGGAGATTCTGTCAGGAGCTGGGGATCAGATCACAGAGCCCAGCAGCGTGCAAATGGTGCGGTTTCTATTCCACAGATGAAAATGAATGCGAGCACAACAATGGTGGCTGCAGCGAGATCTGCGTGAACCTCAAAAACTCCTATCGCTGTGAGTGTGGGACTGGCCGCGTGCTAAGAAAGGACGGCAAGACTTGCGAAGGTGAGAGTGGGTGAGGACAGGGCCCTGGGAGCCGCTGGCTTATTCCGTGACACTCTGGGAACATGCCTTAACCTTAGAGGAGAGAAACCCTTTGGCCGTGTGCAGAACTGACCAAAAAGGCTCCTTACCATGGGGGATGCCGACGCTGTGGACAGAATCCAGTGATGGTTTTTACTCCAGGATTTGACAGGAGGGAATTTTGCAAGGAAGCTACGTTTTTACCGGGGAAACAAAAATAAGGTATTTCATGTTTCTCAAACTTGAATGTGCCCATGAATTGCAGAGGATTTTGCTCAAGTGTGATTCAGTAGGTCTGGGATCAGGTCATGATATTGCAATTCTGAATAACTTCTAGGTGACACCTGTGCTTCTGGTCCAAGGAGCACACGTGGAGTAGCAAACCAGTGGAGGCGAGGAGCATGAGAAAGGGCTCATAGGCTGCTTCTCAGCCTTCCCTGCTGCTGAGAACCCGCCAGCCCCCAGCAGGCCTCCTCCTGCAGGGCTGGGATGGGGCCTGGGAGTTCCCGCTAACAGATTCCACAGGTGATCCTTACTGTCTTGGAATTCAGAAAACTGGCTACGTGAAGCCATTTCCCTCCTGTATGCTTTGGTTTTACTGGAGATTAATATGACTTTTGGAAATAAATAAAACGACCTAATTTCAACAGCAGAGATGCTATGTACAGGTTATATGACAAAGTAAAAAAATCCTAATAATGCATATCAAAAAATTGGAATGAGAATTATCTATTATTTCTTATATTGAAAATAATTATACATATTTATGGGATGCTGTGTGATATTTTGACAATCTGTTGTTATGTGAGACTTACATACTTCCCTTCTCGAAGGCACATTTACTTTTGTAAATGATCACAGCTAAAATTTCATTACTTCTGCTTTCATAAATCTGAATTCTCAAGACACTGTTAGCAGAGAGTATGGATGGGGCAATAAATGGCTTAGTTGTTATTATTTACAGAGGATATATGACTTGTCCCAAGAATAATTGAACTTGTAGATTAATAGAGCTGTGGTACTGCTTACAAGAATTCACTTCATTCTTGCTACATTCAAAACAACAAAATACTAACCCAGAAGAAAAAATTATGGCTAGTGCCCAAAATGTATTTCATGCAACAAAGTTTACTTATTAACTAAGGGAATATAATTGAAATATTAAACTGCTATCCCTTTTAACAAGACTAAATGTACTTAAAATTTTATTGAGGAAGGATAATGTCCTAAATTCTCCCTAAATCTTAATTATTTTATGCCATATTTTGTCTATATTTGAATATTCATGAAGTGGTCCATGAGGAACATCTGTAATTATTCATGAGCACTTTATTGGAACTATACAGTTAATCTTCAATAATCCTAAAACCTAATAACCATAACTGAAAAATATTTTAGCAAAAGATAAAAATTATTTATGAGTCACACTTCAGAATTAATATGCCAATTTGTAACCCTTACATTTTAGTGATAGTCTAAATATTTGCTTCCTTAGTGGGACTATTAAATAATTTTACAACAATGAACAGCCCTTTTAAGTTTTAAAATAATTCTGATTTTTTTTATTGTAAAAGTGTAGGAAAAATATGGAGGAGTAAAAGGGAGATAATTAAAATGATCTACAACTCCCCTTGCTAGATATGCCTGTTTTAAACACTTTGGTATATCTTCTTGAGAGATTTAAATCCTTTAAGGCAATTCAGATTTTCAGTTTATTTTTTGCTTTGCATTTTTAGGCCTGAAAGTATCCCAAGTGAACATTTTAGGGTGACCCCCTTCGTCTTACAAATATTGAAATTACAACTTAGAGAAATAAAATGATTTAAGAAAGGTAATTTGGTCAGTGGTAGAGCACTTGCCTAGCATTTATGAGGCCTTGAGTTCAGTCTCCAGTATAAATAAAACATTAGAAGTTGTCTAAAAATAGGAAAAAGGACATTTTTGGGGGGAAAAAGTTTCTACTAATGTTGATTTTCATATCTTGTAACATATTTTATGCTTTCTTCCACACTGTTACATAAAATTTCAGCTATTTCAAAAGACCATAAACAGTGCTTATATTCTTTTAAAATATGCAGATTTATAAACAGGTAAAATATGCAGATTTATAAACTTAAAATACCTTTTAAGTTTTGAAAAGATTAATTCATTGCAAATTTATTTTCTCTATACAGTTTCACAAAAATTGATTTATTCCAAGTTAATTTACTCATGTTCCAAAGAATTAATTTTTCTAAACCATCATCAAACTAATAGTTTTATTTATACCTATAAATCAGTTTACATCTTTCCCTGTGCCTCTCAGATAATTTGAAACATTTCTTTCGATTATCTTAACTTAGAACAGGGGTGAGCGATTTTTTTTCTGTAAAGACCAGATATTAAATATTTTAGACTCTAAGGACCATACACAATCAGTCAGAATTACTCAACTCTGGTCTCGTAGGGAGAAAGCTGCCATAGACAATAGGTTTGTTTTTTTTAATTGGGCATGGTTGTTTGCCAATAAAACTTTATATATAACAGCACATCACAGAATAGACTTTGACAACCCTTAACCTAGAAGATAATGTCCACAAAAGTTATTTTCCTCTAAGTTTAAAATCGCAAGGTAGTTTCTCCAGTTTTCAACTGAGCATTTTTCCTTTTTGTCTATTTCTAAAATGCAAAACATTAAAAGAGATTTTTTTAAAAACACCTCATAAGAGGAACATTGTTTTAGTCAGCTCTCTTGCTGCCGTTGACTAAAAGTCCTGACAAGAACAATTATAGGAGGAAATGTTTATTTGAGGACTCATGGTTCCAGAGGTCTCAGTCCATAGATGGCTGACTCCATTTCTTGGGGCTCGAAGTGAGGCAGAACACCATGGCAGAAGCAGATATGGCAAAGGAAGGCAGCTGGGGACATGGCACCTGGAAACAGAGAGCCAGCTCTCCTCATCAGGACAAAAGATAAGCACCAAATGCACACCC
Source organism: Marmota marmota marmota (assembly GCF_001458135.2). Lineage (NCBI taxonomy): Eukaryota > Metazoa > Chordata > Mammalia > Rodentia > Sciuridae > Marmota > Marmota marmota. The sequence continues at coordinate 657,441 of NW_025999862.1, read as the reverse complement.
ACGGTGACCTACCCCTCCAGCCACGCCCTCCCTGCCTATACTCCCTACAGTTCACCCCTGAGGGGATTAATGTACTGATTAGGTAAAGGTTCTCATAACCCAATTGTTTCACCTCTAAACTTTCTTGCATTGTCTCACACATGAGCTTTTGGGGGAATACGTCATAACTAAACCATGAGAAATATCAACATCAGTTTGGTTGAAAGGATTTAGTATATTTCCAGGACGTTTTTTTTCAGTGCTGGGAATTTCACCCAGGGCTTGTGCCTGCTAGGCAAGCACTCTGCCACTGAGACACGTCCTCAGCTTCCAGGGCTCACTTTTATAATGTAGTGTCAACCCAAGGTCCTTTACCCCCAGTGCTCTTGTCCCTAGAGATTCTAGGAGAGGGAGCATGATCCAGCCAACCCACAGCAACTCAAATCCACTTCACTGGCCTAGTTGAATTTATACCCTGTAACACCCCCAAAATTTCAAATTGGGTATATTAAATGTTACAGCAATTAAAAAAGAACTTTTGGATCTTACTTCTACAATTCATACCTTTACTGTAACCATGACTAACCATGATGTGAGAAACACATCAGACAAAACCATCTACTTTTTTTCTTGGATACTCAGGATTGAACCCATGGATTGAGTTCATTGTACATGCTGGGCAAGTGCTCTACACTGAGCTACATCCCCAATCCATAGACAAAACCAAATTGAAGGATATTCTATGAAATTCCTGGCCAGCTTAAGAGAACAGAGCTGTGGATATTGCAAGATTGCTCTTTGTAGTTATAACATTAATAAACAGGTGAGTTTCTGTCTCAGCGCCAGGCTCCTTAGAGAAGAGGATCACCTAACGTTTCCTTTCTCCGTTTCTACTGCAGACATCGAAGGATGCCATAATAACAATGGTGGCTGCAGCCATACTTGCCTTGGGTTGGAGAAGGGCTACCAGTGCGAATGTCCCCGGGGCTTGGTGCTATCTGAGGACAACCACACTTGCCAAGGTAGTACATGGGCAGGCTTGACCTCTGCTCTGACTTAGACTTCCTCCTCCTCTGGGCTCCCTCCTCAAGTGTGTCAGATTCTCATCTTTCAGGACACAGCCCTTTGAGCGGTTGTATGTCTGGGTCGTCATTCAGGAAGCTTTCTAAAAAAAAGATCTCTAGGAAAAGATTTCCCAAGAGCAGACTTTCCTTTGCTGTTTCCCTTTGATTTTTTTCTAATTTTTATGCCTAATAATACAGCTACACATTTGGAAGTTGAAGACATCAATGCAGCTCTCTTTTCTAACAGATAATAGAGTCGAAGCTGAGTTGAACACACCCCAGAGAGTAGGTTCTTCTCCCATCCACAGTTCTCTGGAACTATTATCGGAAAATTTACTTCTTAATGTCCAGAATATTAATATTTTTAATCTAGCAAATAGTTAATTAGCATCTATTTCTTATTTTTTTAATATATATTTCCCATTGTTCTGGTGCGTCTTCACATATTGGATTCTGATAATACCCATTAAGTATTTGTAGGATTTGGAGAAATAAACACAGAAATGTTGAGGAAAAGTAATCTTTTTAATATTAAGCTGAAGTGGAGTTTACAGTCAGAGTTTATGGTTTACTGAGCAATGCAGGGACAATTTGGAACCCTTCCTCAAACGCACTAATACTGTGTTTATTACCTCTGTTTTATGGGGCAATAATTAACAGTAAAATCAAAGCAGAGTCATTGTGTCATTTAAGCCTGTATCAAAGCAGTGCTTTTCTGTATTGCCAGTAAATTATGTTGGTGCTAAAAGCTAACCCTCTAGGTGTTTCATTTAATGGAGTTATGCTAGCCACATATTGAACCAAATGTTTGCTGAAATGACACTTGAATATGATATTTCCTATTTTGAGGAACAATATATTTGAGGAGCATTACTTGGCCATTACCTTGGGAGTTAAGAATCCTGGTTTTATTCACCAACTTGTTTTGAACTTCGTTGATTTCAGAGCAGGTGATGTGGACATCATTTTTTCCCAGAAACCTTCCTTACCTTTCCTCCCAATTCAGGTTTTATTTATTTATTTACCAGGTATTAAACCCAGGAGCACTTAACCACTGAGCCACCTCCCCAGCTCTTTGTTTGAGACAAATAAATGGTCTTGCTAAGTTGCTTGGGGCTTTGTTAAATTGCTGAGGCTGGCTTTGAACCTGTGATCCTCCTGTCTCTGCCTCTCAAGCCTCTGGGATTGCAGGTGTGTGCCACCGAGCCCAGCTGGGTCACGGTTTTAACAGCAGCCCTCTTTCATGCAGTCCCCGTGTTGTGCAAGTCGAGTGCCATTGAAGTGAGCGTCCCCAGGGAGCTGGTCGGTGGTCTGGAGCTCTTCCTGACCAATACCTCCTGCCGAGGAGTGTCCAATGGCACCCACGTCAACATCGTCTTCTCCCTCAAGACATGTGGCACCGTGGTCGATGTAGGTTCCCCCCTGTAGGCACTTGGGAAAATGCCAAAAGCTGGTTGGGGGGTGGTTGGCAGAGGGATACGGTAGGGCTTGTGTCATAGATGAGACATCTCCACGCAAAAGAACTGAGCCCCAAACGCCTATGTCATTCAATTAATAAACACATTATTGAACACGTGCTATGGTGCTGTCATGGTGAGAATATGGAATTAAGAGTTCTGCCATTCCTGTTCTCAAGTAGCCCTCTGTCTCCCATACATGCAGGTATTTTCCTGCGTGCATCAGCACCGGTGGCACTAGGAGGCTGGCTCTATCCCCTTTGAGCAGTCATTTTATTTGAAGAAAGTGATTAATTGAGATGATGGTTCATTTGTGATGTGGTGAATGAGTTCAAGTACCAAAGCAGGTGGAGGTAAAAGGTTTATACTTTCATCCAAATATTGCACACAGTTCTATGCCAGCAAGTCTGAGAGGCATTGAAATAAGATGCCTGTCTCATAGGAACTTGTGCAGCTGCCCTGAGATGACAACATATAAAATATAAATAAGAGATGAACTGTGAGATAGATGACAGGGACTCTAGGAGTCCCGTAAGGGAACAAGTGGGACTTGGATTAGGGTGGAAATGTGTGCAGGACTCACTCAGAAGCAGAGGACAAGAAAGAAGCTTTTAGGTGGGCACCAATGAGAAAAGTCTGAGAGAGGGGAATATTCAAGCCTGTGCCGAGGTGACCGCTCAGAGCTGCCTGTCTGGCAAGGAGTTCACACATGGTCCCGCTTTAGGCAGGTTGTGTGGATTCTTTCTGTGGATAATCAAAGTAAATGCCACCATCATGTTGGCAGCACTCTCTGGTGCATGGCAGAGAGGATGGCATTGGAGATGAAGATCTGAAAATCATCTGCACTGATGTGAGCGCCTGCACCTGGGCGTGGATGAGTCCTGCACAAGGCTGTGCCTGCAGCAGGACTGCCAGGTCCAGAATTCCTGAAAAAATAACTTGCAGATGCCACCCTTTTCTAAAATACCAGAGCTTGGAATTTGCTGAATCCACATGCATCAGGTTTTATAGGCAATGCTCCAAAGGAATGTGTGCGTTAATCAAGAAGTAGCACATAAAACTCTCAGTCAGGCTGTCTCACTAATAGGGCTATAAAAAATAAAGCCTCCAGTTCAGACAACCAAATGGTGTGTTTTGATATAAACAGATGTTTGGAGAAAGCTAATGTGAGAAGTGGGGCGGGGGGAGGACATCTCTGTAGAAATAAACAAAATCTCTTCCTCTCCTTGCCCTGGCCTGGCTCAGGTGGTGAATGACAAAATCGTGGCCAGCAACCTGGTGACAGGTCTACCCAAGCAGACCCCAGGGAGCAGTGGGGACATCATCATACGGACCAGCAAACTGCTGATCCCGGTGACCTGCGAGTTTCCCCGCCTGTACACCATCTCTGAAGGATACGTTCCCAACCTTCGGAACTCCCCCCTGGAAATCATGAGCCGGAATCACGGCATCTTCCCGTTCACCCTGGAGATCTTCAAGGACAATGAGTTTGAAGAGCCGTACCGGGAAGCTCTGCCCACCCTCAAACTTCGCGACTCCCTCTACTTTGGCATCGAGCCCCTGGTGCACGTGAGCGGCCTGGAGAGCCTGGTGGAGAGCTGCTTTGCCACCCCCACCGCCAAGGTCGACGAGATCCTCAAGTACTACCTGATCCAGGACGGGTAACTATGAGCCCCACTCTCCAGCAGTCCAGGCTATCACCAGATGTTTATTCGTTCAGGAGCCCTTTATTAACATCTTGGAGGTGAAGACATGGGAAAGAAAGGAGAGCACAAAATGATATTGGGCGCCGTGTCACACGCCTGTAATCTCAGTGGCTCGGGAGGCTGAAGCAGGAGGATCACAGGTTCAGCCAGCCTCAGTAACTTAGTGAGACCCGGTCTCAAAATAAAAATAAAAAGGGCTGGGGATGTGACTCAGTGGTAAAGTGCCCTGGGTTCAGTCCCTAATACAAAAAAAAAAAAAAAAGAAAGAAAGAAAGAAGAAAGAAAAAAGAAAAAGAAAAAACTCCAAAGTAACTAACTGGTACCATTAACCAAAACAACATGCAGAATAGCAATTTGGAAATATAAATATCGAATTTGATGGAACAAAATAGTATATTGAATAATTTTCCATTTTTAATACCTGCAGGATACCTAGGAGGGGCAGGTCAGTGGGCAGCTGGATGTGTGTATCAGGCTCAGGAACAAGGTCAAGACTAAAAGGAAGACAGGGAACAGCTCCGTTGATAGCTGGGACTGTAGGATCAGAGGAGGCTGGGTGTCTGTGAGGTGGGTGCTGAGCCTGTTGGGGTGGCTGAGATCACATGGGCAAGAGGAGGTGAAGCTGACACAGGAGCCAGGAACCTTTCCACCCAAAGTCAAAAGAAATGAAATGAAGCCCAAGAGCAAGAACACACAGGCAAGAATTTGGAGTTTTAATTCAAGGACAGGGGGAACAGCACTAAGGGAGAGAAAAATTTAGGCTGCCTGCTAACAAAGGAAGGGACCTGTCTTGGTGCCATCCTACACCTGGTCCCTGTGGTTGGTTTAAGAATTGGAGGGTGGGGGCTGGGGTTGTGGCTCAGCAGCAGAGCACTTGCCTAGCACATGCTGAGCACTGGGGTTGATCCTCAGCACCACATAAAAATAAATAAATTAAATAAATGTATTTAAAAAAAAGAAGAAGAACAGGAGGGTGAGAAAACACACTGCAATCGGGGGAGGGGGGGGAAGAGTAGGAAGAGATAGTTAGTAACAGATTATGAATTAAGGCCTGACAGTGTATCCTCCATTTTGCCCCCATTCTGGTCCTTGCCTGTCTCAAAGCAGCAAGAGTATACTCCTCTCTTAATAAGGATCCTCCTGAGGATCCTTAGTGAGTGCTGTAGGTACGTTGAGGTATCATTGAAAATCTGAATGCTAACAACTATTGCCTACTTTTCCCTGGAAAATTACAATCACACCCCAAACTCATAATGTTATCTCATGAGTTTCTTCCTCCTTCTAAATGTCATTTGGGACAAGTCTCACACGGGGTCAGGAGCTGCTGCTGCTGCCCAGCATGGGAATGGTCCAGTAAGTGCCGCACAAGTGAGCCCTGGGTTCTTCCCTGTACTATTGGCCTGCAGGCTCTTGGAAGTTTCTAGTGCTTTAGCATCTTCTCATCTCTCACCACAGCCTTCACCTGCTGCTTTCAATCCCTTGCACAGTGATTTTTCAACCCTTGGTGCTTATTAGGATCAACTAAGAAACTTATTTAAAAAAAGCAACACCCAACCCAATCACCAGGCCTCTCTCTCTCTGCTACTCCTGTTGTCTTAATTCCAGCCCTGGACCAGGAAAATGGCTTTCTACCCGCCCCTCAAAAACCTCAGCTCCACGAAGTCCCCTGGGAATCCATTGGAGAGGAAACTATGATCTCATCACAGCCCTCCTGAAAACGTTTTAATGGCTCCTTCTTACCTTTGGTGGGTAAATTTAGTTGTTTTCCAGGAGGGCTTTCAGCCTCAGATTCCTGCAGCCTTGTTGGCTCATTTTCACAACAGGGACAATTCATCATTCTGAGCAGCCTTGGGAGGTCAGTCATGGCAGGGTCTGTGATGGAGGGGATCTGTAGCCGTTTGGATTTCTTGTCATATTTAAGTGATTCCCAGAAAGTTTTAAAATGAAAGCAGAAGCATCATTTTTTTCTTTTCTCTCTCTCTCTCTCTCTCTCTCTCTCTCTCTCTCTCTCTCTTCCACACACTTAGTGCTGATTAAGGAGGACTTTTGCTCCTTTTTAATTTTTTTTAACTTCCTTAATGGAGTGTTCTTCAACTACAATGAGTGGACATGTTTAAAGACTATAGTTTGTTAGGTTCCAGCATAAACACTATGAAACCATTCCTGTAATCAACATCATGAACATTTCTCATGCCCTAAATGTTTTCTCCTGCCCCTCATATATTCTTTTAAAATTTTTTTTTAGTTGTAGATGGACACAATACCTTTATTTTATTTATTTATCTTTATGTGGTGCTGAGGATGGAACCTAGTGCCTCATATGTGCTAGGCAAGCACTCTTCCGCTGAGCCACAACCCTAACCCTCATATATACTTTTTAAGAAAGTAACAATCATTCACATACTGGGGGCCGGGGTTGTGGCTCAGTGGTAGAGCGCTTGCCTAGCATGTGCGGGGCCTTGGGTTCAATCCTCAGCACCACATAAAAGTAAATAAATAAAATAAAGTTTTTTTTTTAAAGAATGCTTTACCTTTAATAATAATAATAATAATAATATATGTGAAATTTGCTTATATATTTGTTATTTAGACTTTTTGTTTTATACAGTTCTAAGAATTTACCCTATTTATTTTTCTAACCCTTAGCAAATATAAAAGAGAATATGTGTGTGTGTGTGTGTATGTGTGTGTGTGTGTGTGTATCAAAAGAAAAGGGCAAATGTGAGAATTGAAAACCCATATGGTACGCAGGCAAATAGCACCATGATAGGGAAAAGAGGGATAGACCAGGAGGTAACCCCACTCAGCAGGGCTGCAGCCCTCAGCCTCTGACCTTGGCCTCTTCCAATTCCTGCTTCTGCCAGATGGAGTTACTGGCAATTCACACTGGCATTCCTTGTCGCCTCCTGATGTGGCACGTGCTGTTTCCTCTGCCGGGCATCTTCCCACCTTTTCTTCTATCTGATTCTTTTTGGCCCTTCAAGATTGAGCAGGGGTTTACTTCCTCCTTGAAGCCTTCCCCTCTGTGTCCCATGGTGATCTAAAAGCCCTCTTTCCCTTTCCCTTTCTTTCTTCCTCAATGCTTAGCAGAATTGGTGGTGGTGGTGGGGCATCATTAAATATTTGTTAAGAGAATTATAAATGAGCATACCAGTAATTTGGGGCTAGTTCACAAACCGAAAATAAACATAATGCACTTTACTTCTATTCATGAATTATTTGGTGATAATCATTTTAAAAATTATTCATTGCCTTTAGCTTACATTTAAATCAGGCCAGTTATCTCCTGAGGAAGAACATGTCCAATTCACTTCCCACTGATTTTAGTTGGTACACCCTCTGAGAATGCAAGACAATTTAATGCTAGTCTAAAATATAATTAGAAAGTGAATTTCAGAAAAAGAAACATTGGATTCTAAAGTCAAGTGTTGAACAACGTTTTCATAAATAACTATTTTGGCTTCTCCTATATCACTTTCTTTTAGGATATGAACTTGGAGTTGTCAGAACTGGTATTCTCTAATTATAGCAAACAATAAATCAAGAGTAGAAATTTGTCCTGGATTCTATTCTGTTATATGATATCATTTTCTCTTTTAAATAAGGATAATGATATTTAAAAAATTTTTTTAGTTGTAGATGGACACAATACCTTTATTTTATTTATTTATTTTTATGTGGTCCTGAGGATTGAACCCAGGGCCTCATATGTGAGGTGCAAGTGCTCTGCCACTGGGCCACAACCCCAGCCCAAGGATAATAGTATTTTAGATAAACAAATGGAAGACGCTGTAACACTAACAATAGTGTTACTATTGTTAACCTAGATATCTAGATACTAAGCTAGCATGGGCTTTTTTTTTTTTTTTTTTAGGTACTGGGGAGTGAACCCTGAACCACTTTACCACTGAGCTACCTCCCCAATCCTTTTTATTATTTATTTATTTTTATTTTTATTTTCAGACAGGATCTTGCTAAATTGCTCAGGGCCTCATTAAGTTACTGAGGTTGACCTTGGACTTATGATCCTCCTGCTTCAGGATTCTCTGGGATTACAGGCCTGCGCCATCATGCCTGCTGATATTACTCCTTTTTATTTTTATTTTTTGTGGTGCTAGGGATCAAACCCAATGCCTATGCATGCTAGATAAGCACTCTGCCACGGAGCTACAGCCCAGCCCCAGCATTGCTCATTTTCATGTCCCTCTGCAGCACTCAGCAGAGGGTCTTGCACAGTTAAGTGTGCAAATAATACTTACAACATAACTGGAAGAAGGTAGAAATTACCTTTACCTCAAGAAAATAAAAATGAATAGATATAAGAAACAGCAGAAACCAGATCATCTGTTTAGATCCTCTCCAACTTGGTGGAATAAAGTATCAGTAGTAATATAAGTCGAGATTCCCTATTTTCAACAACTGTATGAAATTTTTCAACAGCAGCAAAACAGTAGTTAACAATGAACTAGATCACAGTCCTTAAGCATATGGAGCTGGAACCTCATTTCATAGACTTTTGTTTCTGATACCCACTTTTTTATTGGCCTGGTATCAAACTATGAGACACCCATTAAAAGACAACTATGCCCAGGTAAAAAAGGGTCCCTTTAGCATTTAGAATGGGACAAACAACGCAAATGTGATCCTTGGCTGTAGGAGAAAGCGCTCATCTAAAGATGTGACTAAAATCATGACAGGGAGAATCCGTCATGCATCTTTTCCCCAGCTAACCCTGAGGTGAACCCTCAAGCCCTTCACCTTGAAGCTCATCATGACATTTGGAAAAAGAGGAATTAAGACAACTTGAGGTGAATGACTTCTCCCCAGTAGTTATTCCTTAAATTAAATATGTACCAGTTTTTGATGCTTGGATTGTGCCATGTTCACTTTTTTGGGAGGGGGCGTAGCAGGAATTGAACTCAGGGCCACTTGGCCACTGAGCCATATCCCCAGTCCTATTTTGTATTTTATTTAGAGACAGGGTCTCACTTTACTTTTGCTGAGGCTGGCTTTGAACTCGCGATTCTCCTGCCTCAGCCTCCTGAGCCGCTGGGATTACAGGGTGCGCCACCATGGTATCCCCTTTAGTGGTTGGTGTCTTTTTGAAATAAATGTTATGTGTGTTGCTAATACTTAAACATATTCACCCCCCAGGAAATGCAGGGGCCCATTTGTAGGCTCATCAGACGAAGGTATGGTCAGACTCACTCAGCGAGCAGGGCTGTGCCTGCCGAGGCCTCCACAGGAAGGGAATGACATTTTTCCTTCATTCTCAAAAAGCTGAGTGCAGCCCAGCCCGCTCCACCCACTTTCCTCCCCCTGGGCCAAATGTGTTGGCAGGATTGTTTTTCCAGCTCTGTGGAAATGCTCCCGTCTTACGTGCTGTCCGTGCTACTTCCAGCTGCGTCTCTGATGACTCGGTGAAGCAGTACTCATCCCGGGATCACCTCGCCAAGCACTTCCAGGTCCCCGTCTTCAAGTTTGTGGGCAAAGACCACAAGGTGAGCCGAACACTTCTATCTTGTCACCCCAGAGCTGAGCTTCCTTTTTGGTGTCCCAGTGTGTGATATTCTAAGATCCCTGAGAAAATACAGGGAAACTGGCCACCAAGAAGCTTAACACCTCCATGCATGTCACAAGTGCCTGCCCCCCTGCCCCAGTAACTGTGCTTCTTCAAAGAGAATATACTATAGGATGGTAGTTTGAGATCTGGGGAGCAGATGTGGATGAAGAAACCAGAGTGTGGTCAACTGCAGGCAAAGGAGGTGGACAGGAAACTCCAAGAGCAGATAGGGAAATGGGAAGTGAAAACAGTAGAATGCCAATTTCAAGACACCACTTTATATGTATCAAAACTATAAAAATTACAAATTAAAACACTTGGATGGTTATAAGGAGAAGTATACAGTAGCCCTACAAATTGGCACACTTTCTGGAAAGTTATCTGATAATGTATAAGTATAACCATTAAATCATCATATTCTTTTATCTAAAAATTCTAATTCTAATGGCAGTTTCTCAAAGACAAAACCAAAACAAAAGGTTTGTGGTTTGGTTGTGTTTGTAGACATCATTTTAAGGAAGGAAGGAAGTCCACAAACTAAGCTGAGGGTATATAAATTTAATTCAATATTAAGCAGTTATTAAAATGATAAAGATGAGAAAAGCAGACATGAAAAGTGTCATAGGGATTTTTATGTGCATATTGAATATGCTACATTAAATATATATATATACATATATATGTATATATACATATATATATATGTATGTATACACACACACACAGAGGGATAAAGGTTAGAAGAGTGTATACCAAAAAGGCTTTAGTGTGACAACATGGAATTTTTTTTGTCATCATTACAGTAGTTGAAGTCTTTAAGCTAAAGGAAGCCAGAGGGCCAGGTGTGGTGTTTCATGCCTATAATCCCAGCAGCTCTGGAGGCTGAGGCAGGAGGACCACAAGTTCAAGGCCAGCCTCAGCAAGGCCAGACTCTATTTCAAAATTAAAAACATAGAAAGGGCTGGAGATGTAGCTCAGTTAAATGGCACACCCCAGTATGGATGGATGGATGGATGGATGGATGGATGGATGGATAGATAGATAGATAGATAGATAGATAAAATAAAGGAAGTCAGAAGGTGCCATTCTTTCTCATGCCTCCTGTATGTGTGTCCCTGTCCTTCCTGAAGGCCTGCTGAAGTGGTGCCTAATCCTCATCCCCTCTTCCTCTGGGCAGTGAGCCTCAGGCAGCTTCTTATAGAGAAGTCTTAGGTCACCAAAGAAGCGCAGCAGCCAGTGTTTTTCCCAGACCTTGATGTGAAGAATGAGACGTTGCTTCACAAAACTCTCTTCTGCCCCAGCCAAAAACAGAAGTTACTGGTGCGGGTTTTAAATTATCCATGTGACTCAAATTCCAACTTCACACATTATCAAATATGTTAACTGGAAAAGTTTCTTATTAAGTCTCAGTAAAATAGGGATGGGGTCATGTCTAGCTCAGAGTGTCCTATTAGGACTGAGATGACATTTGTGGACATTTAGTGTTGTGTCTGGCTTCTATGGGTCCCTCACAGGGGCATCTGTTTTCTTTTTCTTTTTCTTTTTTTTTTGGGGGGGGTGGGGGGACCAGGGATTGAACTCAGGGGCATTTGACCACTGAGCCACATCCCCAGCCCTATTTTGTATTTTACTTAGAGACAGTTGCTCAGCACCTTGCCATTGCTGGGGCTGGCTTTGAACTTGCCATCCTCCTGCCTCAGCTCCCAAGCTGCTGGGACTACAGGTGTGCACCACTGAGCCTGGCAGTGGCATCTATTTTTATTTAATGAGGCTCATTATCACCTTTTCAGGAAGTGTTCCTGCACTGCCGGGTTCTTGTCTGTGGGATGCTGGATCAGCGTTCCCGTTGTGCCCAGGGTTGCCACCGGAGAGTGCGGCGTTCGGCAGAGGAAGGAGAGGACTTGGAGGGCCTGCAGAGCCATGTGCTTACTGGTGGCCCGATCAGCATCGACTGGGAGGACTAGTTGGTTGTAACACCAGAGTCCCTGATTTGAGCCACACTCCTCTCTGGAACTTCTCCCCACAACCTCTGAGAACATTCCAGAACCTTCTAGAACACCTGCGTGCTTTTAACTGGGTACTGTGCATTTACACAAACTCCCAGAATGGACTCACTAATTCTGCTTCACTAGGTTGGAAGAGGCCACAGCGCTGCTGACCAGTGTGGCCTGGGTGGGTCTTCCTAATGTAGAAAGCTAAGGACTCCACAGAGAAGGCTCTTCCATCTCCTTCGTTTCTTTCCTACAATAAAATAACTCATGTATGATGTAATAGGACCACTAAAATCAGAACCTGGGTATAATGTTTCAAGTTAGAAGCTTAAAACAAACGAGTTACTAAAGGTATGTCCTAAATACCCAAAGACTCCCTAAATAAATAAAAATAATTATACCCCGAAAACTCAATTCAAACAGAATTCAAATAGAATAGAGGATTTGGAAGCTCATCAATAAAACAGTGTGTGATAAGAATATGTTATTTAGTTTTTCTCTTGCATAATATTTTCTTTTGATGTTTTATATTGCCTTAAGTGAAATATTTTTACTTAATAAGTGTTAATAAATTTACCAACAGGCATTGAAGTGGTTCAGTAATTGAACTATAAACAAAATTAGTTTAGTACTATATGTCCTGAGAATTAGTATTCTATGCCCTTAGGTCAGTAAGACAGTAGAAAGAGGTATAAAATCATATCATACTTTTTTCTACTTTCATAGGTGCTTGATAAATTTTTTTGAAATAAACATCACAAACTGCATCAAGTCCAATTTCTTGCTTTGTCACCTAATGTTATGACTTATGTTAAGATCAAGAAAAGTGTTTCTTCTTTTTCTTTTAAAAATAGCTACAGCTGGGTGGGGCTGTTCAGTGGTAGAGTGCTTGCATAGCATGTATGAGGCACCACATATAAATAAGTAAATTAAAATAAGGTATCGTGTCCATCTACAACTAAAAAGACATTTTTTTTTAAGTAGCCACAGTGGATAATTCTTAATGGAGCTGGTAGAATTAACAAAAGGAAGCTAACGGAGTAAAATGCAGATCAGAGGCAAGCAACCTTTCCTCTCAGCGGACACTTGGTAAATGTTTTAGGTGCTCTGGGTTCTCTGTCACAAATACTGGGCTCTGTGGTCACCGTGTAAGAGCCGCTATGGACAATGCAACATGAGCATCAGCTCAGGTGAGTGTGCTATGTTCTGAACAGCTGTTAAAAAAACAAAAAAAAAAAAACAAAAAACAGGCTTTGAGCACTGTGTGGTAGCTACTCAGGAGGCTGAGGCAGGAGGATCCTAAGTTAGCCTGAGCAACTTGGTGAGATCCTGTAGCAAAATAAACATTTTAAACCATGTGGCGGGGTTGTGGTTCAGTGCTAGAGCATTTGCAATCACCTGAGGAACATTTGCAAAACGCCAGTGTGTGGGCAGTAGCGCCAGAGAGTCTTTATTGGTGTGATTTTAATCCAGTCACAGCTGGGAGCTAGCTCACTCCCGCAGGTCGGAGGGTCTTCCTCCAGCTCTATCAAGTGCAACTGAGAACTTAGCATGACTCTCACCGCACTTAATACCCGGGGATACCAACAGGGGCGGCCACTGGAGGAAGAACTGGCACCTCAGAGCCCTAATTCCAGCTGGCCTTCATCAGGTAAGCCTCTGACCCCGTCCCCTGTTTTTCTCTCTTCGGCTCCAGTGGAAATCATGGTTGTCATTGGGGAACTTACCAGTATGGGTTCTGTTCTCTTCTAAATGAAATGGAAAGATAAGTGATAATGGAATTCATTCATCTCTTCAAGTTTTCTAAAAAGTACACTTTATTAAACGTGAGGTGCTGGCTGGCAACTGAAGCATGGGCCAGAGGAAAGTCATTGCTTTGCAACTGGTTGGACTCCCCCAAACTTCACTTAGGAATGTGATGATCAGGTCCAGGGATAGGAGGGTTTGCTTGTAGTTTCATTTTTAAGCTAAGAACTGAATTCCCAGGCACCCGTGCCTTGGCTGGGAGATCAGAGTTCAAGTGAAGAACAGTTTTCAGTCTCTCCACATCTCTTTCTCAATTTTCCTTGAGTGATTCAACTTGCTGTTTTCCTTTCTCCTGCTTTATGGTATCCAAACTGGTGGAAGAAAGGCTGACACACATCTACCACGTCAGCATCTCTGAGACTTGACAGCTGTGGGGTCACTCAGAACCAGGGAGGGATCAGCTCATGCTCATAATTCTTCTTTCTCCTCTTCTGCGCAGATGCAAGCTGCCCGTTGGCTATTCATAAAGGGTCGGCAGCCCAAGGTCCATACAGTATTGAACACGGTGTCAGCCAGAGAATCACAGGCTACTTGAAAAAGATGAAGAAAAATATAAAGGTGAACACGGAGGACTATCCCTAGTGGTATCATTGTGAGGGGACAATGTATTTTCAAAGATGACATGATACCCTCTGGGCTTCATGTCAAAGTGGGGGCAGTCATCTGAATACAGAATTAAAAGGAAAAGCATACATTTAAGAGAGACTTGTTGGGAGTTCATAACCCACTTGAATCAAAGTGTGAAATATGATATATCAAGAACTATGTAATGTTTTGAACAACCAACAATAAAAATTAAAAAAAAAATAAAAATAAAAGAGACTTGTTTTAGAAAAACAACCATCCATTCCAATAAAGCAGAAAACACTTTGAGATGTTAGTAATCGGAATCTTCAGTGCCACTAAGTTCACTGTTTCCCAAGATACTCCCTCAGATAACTACCATTGTTTCCTGTAGCTTTCCCTGTTCAAGTAAGTTCAATCATTCTCCTATTGAAAAACACTTGAGTGCATGACATGTCTGTCAGCCACTCTCTTAGGGGCCAGGGATACACAGACAAAAGGCATCATCCTCAACTCAAGGACCTCACCAAGATGTAGACAGGATGGGCAGGTCCACAGAGAGTTCCACTACACCATGATGAAAGTAACCCCAAGGCGGTGTGGGAGCCCACAGCAAAGGTCTCTAATCTTTTGGGGGCAAGGGTTATGAGGGAAGGCATCTCAGAGCAAGTTTCAACTTTAAGAATGATAAGGAAAATGAAGTCCTGATACATGCTTCAACTTGCATGAATCTTGATTGTGGAATTTACTACAATTGTATAGTAATAAAGACAGAGTGGCACTGACATGGATCAATGGAATAGAATTAAAAGTCTAGAAATAAGTCCTTACATTTATTATCATTTGATTTTTGTCAGAGTGCAAAGACCAATTTAATGTGGGAAAGAACAGTCTTTTCAACAAATGATGCTTTAACAACTGAATGTCCACATAGAAAAGAATGAAGCCAGGCCTTTTCTCATGCCATACACAAATATTAACTCAAACTGGATCACAGACCACAGCTAGAACAATGAATCTCTAAGAAAACACCAGTAAATCTTCTGGACATTGGGTAGGCACCCTTATTACTACACAGGACACCAAAGTACAAGTGACTAAAGAAAAATAAATAAGTTGAACTTAATCAAAATTTAAAACTTCTGTGCTGCAAATAATACCATCAAGAAAATGAGAAAAAAAATAGGAGAAAATATTTGCAGATCGTATCTGTTGAAGAAGAACTTGGAGAACTTTTATGACTCAATAATACAAAGATTAATAACCCAATTTAAAAGGGTCAAAGGATCTGAATAGACAGTTTTCCTAAGCATATAAGCAGTGGTCAGTAAGCACAGAAAAAGATGCTTGACATCATTAATTGCCACTGAGATGCAAATCAAAACCACAACGAGGGGCTGGGATTATGGTTCAGTGGTAGAGCGCTTGCCTAGCATGCGCGAGGACCTGGGTTCGATCATCAACACCACATAAAAAAAAATAAATAAACAAAATAAAGGTATTGTGTCTAACCAAAAAAAACAAATATTAAAAAAAAAAAAAAAACGGGGCTTGGGTTGTGGCTCAGTGGTAGAGCACTCGCCTCGCACGTGTGAGACCCTGGGTTTGATCCTCAGCACCACATAAAAATAAATAAACAAAATAAAGATATTGTGTCCATGTAAAACTTTAAAAAATATTTTTAAAAAACCTACAATGAGATACTACTTTACAAGCACTAGGGTCTATAATTAAAAAAAAAAAACAAACAGATAATAACAAATGTTGGTGAAGATGCAAACATTTATACATTGCTGGTGAGAGTATAAAATGGTGCAGTTATTTGGTAAAACAGTTGGCAATTCTTCAAATAATTAAACATAGAATTACTATATTACCCAGCAATTTCTCTCCTAGTTATATTCCCAAGAGAAATGAAAACATAGTTCCCCACAAAAGCTTGTACATCAATGTTCATAGCAGCAGTAGTTCAGCCAAAAGATGGAAATAACCCAAAGATCATTTGATGGGTACATGGATTTTTTTTTAAATGTTAAAGCCATACAATGAAATATTACTCAGCAATTAAAAAAGAATTAAATACTGATACTTTCTACAACATGGATAAACCTTGTCAAATGAAAGAAGTCAGTCATGAAAGACTGCATATTGCCTTCTTCCACTTATATGAAATGTCTGAATAAACAAATCTATAGAGTAGATTCTTGGTTGCCCTGAGCTGAGCAGGCAGTTTGGGGAGAGATCACTAATAGCTATGAAGTGCCTTTTTGGGGTGATGAATATGTTCTGAAACTTGTTGTAGGGCTGATTGCATAATTCTGTGAAAATACTGACAAGCATTTAAGTGAGGGAGTTGTATATGAATTATAGCTTAAAAAAGCTGTTTCGATACCACCAACAAATAGATGGTCAGGGTGTTCCAAGCAGAGGGGCAGAAAGGTTAGGGTCACCAACTCAAGTGGTTTGCAGTGGCAGCTGTCAGGAGAGAAATCCTGAATATCCAAAGTATTGGTGGAGGAGGTGAGCCAGGGCTGAACAGGAAAGTGCCACCCATCAAGAGAAGACTATTGAAAGACTTTAACAGGAGAGACAGGGTGGGAACATGTTGAGATGATCAGATTCACGTGCTATAAAAATAGTGCTGATCCCAGTGGATAGAACAGACTGGGGATGGGACGTAGAGACTGGGTTAATCTGCAGCAACCAGGCAAGTGGGATATCAAGGAGATATTTTTAGGAGAAAAAAATCAATAGGACATGGCTTGGAGGAGTCACTTGACCCGACCTGAGATTAACAGCAGGTTCTTTTTCACCCTTTGTAGATGCAGGCTAGAGTGACTGTCCCTTTTACAGGGCCCAATTAATTATTCACGGTTTCAGGTCCTTGCACTTTCAATCTAGGACTATACTCCAGACATCGATCCAAGAGTCTTTCTCCTGCTGGCATGCTCTGTGGTATGAGGCCAGCTTTATAAGCCTGCCTTTCAAACTTTACCATCTAAAACTATAAAATAATAATACCTGGATATAATGTCTTGGCTTCAGAAGCTGAGAGATTAAAACTAGGGAAATAAAATCACAGAGTCAGTGCTGGAAACGAAGTAGCTAAGTAGTATTTAAAAATAATGATTCTAAAATACGCAGAAGCCTTTACCCCTAAAAAAAAAAAAAAGTTTTCAAAAAATTCCTACCCTGTCAGCAAAATACATACGTATATAAAAGGGCTTAAAGCAAATCGAGTGGTCCTGTTAAGTAGCATGACTCTTTATATGGAAAATTATTTAGCAGTGGAATGGATAGCCCAGGCCAGTTGGGCAACTCCTCCTCCTGTCTTCAAGGGCAGACTTTTATTTCTCTGGGAAGGCTTTGGTGTGGTCCTGCCACCAGGAGCAGAGCCAGCAGCCCCTGGGCAGGACAGCAAAGCACTTTCGTGAACAAGTGCCCAGAATCTTCCCTCACCCTTCCTGCGTGGTCCTGTGTTCCAGAGAGCAAGCTCCATGAGCCCTGGCAATCTCTTTGAGTAAAGGGGGCCCTGGCCACCTCTCTGTGTGAAACAAGATCAAAACCCCGTCACCAGTGAATGTCCTTAAGACAACTACCTTCCACGTTGGAGACAAAGCCCAGGCTCCGTTTAAGGTCAGAGCAGATCGAGTGCAGGCACCATCGGAATTTTGCATCGCAACGATATTTGTTGGCACCGCAAGTGTCATAGCAGACGTCCAGCTGGTTGCAGCACTTGGTCATGGCTGGAATGCCCAAGTCCATCTATAAAAGGGAAGAAGAAAAAGAGAAGGACAAAAGTGCCACGTTTAGACCAAAGACCTTAGAAAACCTCACCCAGCTTGGGATTGATCCAGTTCTCAAATGTTGTTACATATTCAGATGGATTCAGAAACACCAACAGCCGGGTAGGACAGGCTGAGGGGCCCGGGCTGCTAGGTTTGGATTATTATTTGTTTGTTAGTTTAACCAACAACGCTGGGCCCATTTTTTATCTTTTTCTCTTGAGATGTCAGTAATTTTCAAGCCTGCAGGCAGCTACAGTGACGAAAATAGAAGCCAGAAGGAAAGTCAAGAGAACAGAGTCACTGGACCTCCAAATTCCATGAACACTTAGGTTAACATTTCCATCTAAGATTGTGCTTGAGAAAAGGAGTCCAAGACTAAGAAAGTATTAAAAAATTCCTCCATCAAGAGATCATCAGCCAATGAAATGCCACATCATGTATAACCATAAGAATGGGCTCCTAATAAGTTATACTCCATGTATGTATAATATATCAAAATATGCTCTAGAGTCATGTATATCTAAAAAGAACAAATAAAAAAATAAGGAACTTTGTGAATCAGAAAAACAAAAACAAAGAGCTCATCAGCATTTCTCAGGGACCCTCCCATACAACAAAGTGGACTGTGGTCAAACAACATTACGTAAACACACACACACACAGAGTGTTCCATAAACAACTCTGAATGTTGTGGTCTAAACTGAGTAACTAAGGTCATTGAATGCCACTCTAAGAGTTATGAAAAAGTAATTTATTTTTAGATGGTTTCAAAAGAAGATAGAAAGGATTTTTAGAGACGAGGACTGACTTAGGATACAGAAGATAGATAAATGAGCAGATCATATGAGAGCAAATCAATTCAGGTCTCAAACATCTTAGCAGGCAATAACGTGCGCGTATATGGGTGCATGTATACTTAAAAACCTTTTTCAGACTGGTGGGGTAGCTCAGTACTAGAGCACTTGCCTACTATGTGTTAGGCCCTGAGTATGATCCTCAGCACCACAAAATAAAACAAAACAAAACTTTTTTTTTTTTTTTTAATTAGGAAGAAGGTCAAGTTGGACTTCCAAAGTAACTAGTTAGATTTGATAAGGAATCTTGAGCAAGGAGGATTAAAAAAGTGACCTAAGAAGAGTAATCACTCTGTGGTGTATAAAGGATTGGGAAAAGTGTATCTTGATGTAAGTGGAGCATTTTAGAATCTTTTGCAGTTTTTCTAATAAATTAGACTTGGACTTGGATGGGAGCTGAGTAAATCTGGCTCCAGGGTATGGGTGAGGAGTGAATATCCAGTGATTATAGATCCTTTCCTCTAAGTTATATTTAAATGTTAAAAATTAAGGAGCTGGGGATATAGCTCAGTTAGTAGAGTGCTTGCCTTGCATGCACAAGGCTCTGGGTTTGATCCCCAGCACCAAAAAACAAACAAAAAATAAAAAAAAATAAAAATATTTTTAGTTGTAGATGGATATAATACCTTTATTTTATTTATTTATTTATATGTGGTGCTGACAATTTAGCCCAGTGCCTCACACCTGCCAAGCACTTGCTCTATCACTGAGCTACAACCTCAGCCCAAATGTTCTCTTATTTGAATTTTTATTCCATTTTCTATATCTAATGCAGCACAAGGACTTTAGCCATTAAAAATGCCCTTTTAAGCTGATAAACATTAAGAGTTAATCTAACACATTAGATGAGGCAAAGATCTGGGTGCTACAATTCTGGATAAATTCCCATTATCTGATACCTAAGGTAAAGGATTTTGCTGTCCCTCTCCCCCGAAACTAAAAATACATAAGATAGAGGCAGCTGTGCATTAGATGACTATAGTAACCATCATATAATTTGATTTAATTGGAGTTCTTGAACTAGTTTTAAATAATAGAGTGCATACCACTTGTTATTTTTTTCCACTTTAAAATTTGTGCATTATAGTTGTATATGATGATGGGGTTTGTTGTTACACATTCGTACATGCACACAATGTAACAGTACCACTTTGGCCAATATCACTCCCCAGCCCTTCCCACTCCCTGGTCCCTTTCCTCTACTAATCTCCCTTAGATTTTCATGAGATTCCCACCCCATACCTTTCTTTCCCTATACTCTCTAGTTTCCACATATGAGAGAAAACATATGACCCTTGACCTTCAGATTTGGCTTATTTTGCTTTATATAATGGTCTCTAATTTCATACATCTTCCTTTTAATTTTATTTTTCTTTACATCTGAATAAAACTCTTTATCCATTCATCAGTTGACAGACACCTAGGCTGGTTTCACAGTTTGGTTATTCTGAATTGTGCTGCTATAAACATGGGTATGCATGTATCAAGTATGGAGACTAATTCATTAGGATAAATACCAAGGAGTTATACTGCTTGTTTTTTTAGTCCTTAGTTTTATAAATAACCATGACTCATTTTCTACCTATTAAATTGATAGCCAGAAATGCATGGTTTCTGTAATATAAATATGTATTTGAAAGAATTTTCAAAGAAAATTTCTAAGAACATTGGTGTCCATAACTTTCTAATGGTTGTTGACAAGACTGGGCACCCAGGTTGTGCGGGACAGAAGGGATGGATATCTAAAGGGACACTTTCCCCAAGACATAAGGACTTATATGTTTATTAAGAAAATGTAGTCAATGGCAGTCAAAATTCTTTTTCTAACAAAATCAGTATATTAAGATGTGCTTCTGACATATAGATGAAAATCATATTGAGGAAAGGGGATTCTTTTATAATTTTATACAGGTGAGCAGCATTTTAATTAGAAGAATAAACATTATGCTGCTTAGAAAATTATTTCAAAGGAGCTGGATGTGGTGGTGCACACCTGTAATCTCAGCAGCTCTGGAATCTGAGGCAGGAGGATCACGAGTTCAAAGCCAGCCTCAGCAACTTAGTGAGGCTCTAAGTAACTCGGTGAAACCCTATCTCTACAAAAAAGATCTGGGGATGTGGCTTAGTGGTTAAGTGTCCCTGAGTTCAATCCCCAGTACAAAAAAAAAGAAAGAAAGAAAGAAAGAAAATTATTGCAAAATAAAATCTTTAAGTCAGTAGAAAAATAAAGGGTGGCCTTATTAAGACACAATGCAAACTCAGTTTATTAGGAAATCCCTCTAGCTACATTTTACATGAACTTCCTTTTCTATAGTGAAGAAGGTAGAAGTGCTCCTAAGAAGTCTTAAAGGAAACGTAGGGGGGGTCAACAGTTTGTGAAAGTATCAGTGATGTGCTAATAAACATTTAGCAAGCAGCTGGGGGTATGACTGCACATTTCTTTGATGTTAATACTCCAAACATAGCTGAGTTGACATTATCAATGTGAAATTAGTGGCTTGCAAAAGTCAGACTGATGTAATTAAAATAACCAGCTCTCAGTAGCAGTACCAGCACATCGCTGAAATGGCTCATTAATTTAATTTAAATAAGTCAAACTTGTCAGATCTATTTTAAATGATGTTTTGATACCCCAAGTGTGGGATGATGTTTTCAGTGGTGATTTCAAAGTACTAATCCACTATGAGAGGCTTACCTGAGGGACAGTTACCTCTGAGATAAGGAAATCAGATATCTTCTTTGAGAATTTTCTCCCTTCCCCCAGATCTAATTAAAAATACCTAATTATGTTGCTCAGTGAGACTTCATAAATGATCACTTCCATTAGCGATAACTCTTGGATTACTCTTAGTTAAACCCAATCAAGCAATATGTAATGTGGTCAGTACATACACTTTCTGGTACCTTGAGACCCAGGAAATAGGAGCTGCAGCCGTTGGGCTCCTGGGGTTTGTAGCCAGGTCTGGGCATTGGTGCCTTTCCTAGCAGGGGCAAGAGAGGAAAGAAGCAGGAAGAAATATTTAGAAATCAAACATTTGGGAACATTCTTTAGGTAAAGATTTTCTAAAAGCATATTCTGTTTTTCCTTTAAAAGTCATCGTTCCTCACCAGATATTCATATTAAATAGGTGGTGACAAGGATGATGTCATAAAAGAATAACCTTCAGAAAAATTCTCTGCTAATCCCAAGGAATTTTATGAGCACTTATTTAATAACAATTTTTAGTTCTAATGTTTCTCCAGTACATGACGTTGAAAGGCTTATGGCAAAAGCAAGCTAACTTCATGGTTTTAAATTCCTCTGGCTGCTGTACAACCACAGGCCTTTATGAGTGGAACACCAACTGGTCACATGCTCACGGAATCGGAATTTTAACAGTATTGCAAAAGCATTTAAGACTGACTTGATGGGCTGGGGTTGTGGCTCAGTAGTAGAGCACTCACCTAGCATGTGTGAGGCCCTGGGTTCGATTCTCTCAGCACCATATAAAAAATAAGTAAAATAAAGGTATTGTGTCCAACTACAACTAAAAAATAAGTATTGAAAACAAAAAGACTGACTTGAGGCCAGGAGCAGTGGCACATGCCTGTAATCCCAGAGGCTCGGGAGCTGGGGCAGGAGGTTCGTTGAGTTCAAAGCCAGCCGCAGCAGCTTAGAGAGGCCCTGAGCAACTCAGTGAGACCCTGTCTCTAAGTAAAATATAAAAATGGGCTGGGGATGAGGCTCAGTGGTTAAGTTCAATCCTCAGTACCAAAAAAAAGACTGAGTTGAAGGAAGTTTAGTAAGATTCCATAAAAATAGACCAAATGTTATAAATCAAAAAGCAAAGAAAACACCCAGTACAATATTTTAGGCATTTGAATCATTGAACAAAGCAGAAACAGTCTTTTTAAAAATTTTTTTAGTTGTACTTGGACACAATGCCTTCATTTTATTTATTTATTTTTATGTGGTACTGAGGATAGAACCCCGTGCCTCGCGCATGCTCAGAAAACGCTCTACCGCTGAGCCACAACCCCAGCCCCCAGAAGTCTTAAAGTTCTTCTTTCTTGGCTTCTCCTACATGGCTTTTGAGTTGTTCTGTGATCTTGTAAATGTGCAGAGAGAAGCTTTGTCACATGTGTCAGTGGTGATCATAACAGGTAAAAATAACCTTGACCTGAGGTGACCTCAGGACAATCATCTGCAATGAGCATTTTAACCCATTATCCCAGTAAGGAAAATGAAGATTAAAAAGTTGCATACTTATCTAAGATCATATAGTAAGTACGGGAAATAGGTATAAATTCAGATTTCCTGTTTGTCTCCAAAGGTTATATTCGCTACATCTCTGCCTCTTTAGGGGGGTAGGGAGTTACCAGGGATTGAGCTCTGGGGCACTCAACCTCTGAGCCACATCTCTGCCCTATTTTATATTTTATTAGAGAAAGGGTCTCACTGAGTTGCTTTGGGTCTTGCTCAGTTGCTGAGGCTGGCTTTGAACTTGAGATCCTCCTGTCTCAGCCTCCTGAGCGGCTGGGATTATAGGCCACTGCACCTGGCCATGTCTCTGACTCTTTTTAGGAGATGCAAGACTAAGCCCAAGACTGAGCAAACACCATAAGAATGAATTCTCAGAGTGAGGCACATGACAGGTAGGTTGGTTTTCTTTAATATTCTTCCACCAGGTATTTTATTTTAAATTATTCATAAACATATTTATGAAATATTTCAAAACTGAATAAAAAATCAGAGAAATAAACACTCATTTGCTCAGCATTATAAACATAATATACATTCACATTTGCCAACCTTATTTAAATTACGGCATGGGTGCAGGTTTGGGTACAGTTGAAGCCCCTTTGCACCAATCTTCCTATTTTAATTTTTAAATAATAAGTCTGTGCTTTTAAGTTGTTCCCTCCTTAATAGTCCTCAAAATTGTCAGGATTATTCTTGGACCTTCACTCTTGCATATGAAGTTTAAGAGTCAACTTAATAAATTATATAAGAAATATTGTCAAGATTTTGATTAAAAATCCATTGAACTTATAGATTAATTTGGAGACAATGGATTTTTTAGGATATTCAGTCTTCTAAACATGAGCATAGTACTGCCCTCTTTGCTGAGAGCCACAGCCAAGTCGGAATGGCCCCTGGCATTTTGCCAATAGTATTGGTTGACAGGCGAGGCATTACTATCTGTCTCAGCCGCTACTTTGGAGTTCTCCTGGGGATTCCCGGGGAGCGTGTGTGGAGTGTGCTGGTGGAGTTCAGAAATAAAGTTTGTTCCTGCTTCAGTGGCTCGTGATTTGTGCCCAGCCAGACTGCGGCACTCTTTACTTAATTCTTCCTTTAGTCCTTCAATAGAGTATTATGAATTTCTCCATATATCTATTTTATCTCTTATATACCTGTATTATTTAGAGCCTCACACAAGATAGAAAATCTCATCCACGGGCTGGGGCTGGAGCTCAGTGATAGAGCACTTGCCTAACATGTGCGAGGCCCTGGGTTCAATCCTCAGCACCACATAAGAATAAATAAATAAAGTGAAGGTATTGTGTCCGACTACCACTAAAAAATAAATATTAAAAAAATGTCATCCAGGAGTAAGGCTAATCAGGCTAGTATGGGAAATCTGTACTTTTCTGAAATCCAGGCTGCTTCTAGAGTTCTGGTCTACCAGCCTTAGTGTTTGTTGTCCTGGCTCTCCTGTCCAAGATGGCACCTCACTGCCCGCTCCATGTCCATATGACCAGCAACAGGGTAGAAGGAGTTAAAAGGGTCTAGTTCTTCTCTTTAATAAACACACTTTTGAACATTACACACGTCACTTCCTCCTACTTCCCTTTGGCTAGACCTTAATCAAATGGCAACTCCTAGTTGGAAAGGTGGGCTAAGAAATGAAGTCTTCATTCAATGTGAACAGCCAGGAACCTAGCAGAACACTGAGAGGAGGATCTTATTACTACAGAAAAGGGAAGAATGGATATTAGGGGACAATAAGAAGTTCCTGCTACAGTATGCTTGGGTATTTGATGCCATGGTACAACATGTGGTCCAAGATGTCCAAGATTGTGGTCCAAGTTGTCCCCAATGAGCCCCATGTTTTGGGGTTCATACCCTGTGTATTGTCACAGGATTGATTTGTGTGACTAAGAGAATATGGCAGAGTTGGAGGTATGTTGCTTCTAAGATAAGATTATAAAAAACTGTGGCCTCTTTCTTAGGCTCGCTCTCCCCCTGCCCCCCATCATCATCCACTCTGAGGGACAAGTCGTGGACAGCCATGTGGAAAGGCCATTTGGCAGAGAACGCAAGCCTCCTGCCCAATAGCCATATGAATTTCAAAGGAGATCCTACAGCCCCAGTCAAATCTTCAGAGATGGCAGGCTCTCTGGCATCATAACTACCACCTTAGGAGAAACTCGGAGCCACAGCTACCCAGCAAAGCCCCCAGAATGCTTGACCCTCAGAAATTGTGATATCATATTTGCTATTTTAAGCTGCTAGGTTGTGGGGTAACTTGTTACTCAATAATATATGACTATTACTGTGGTCATTATGATTTGGACTTTTTCATTACATTTTTTCTATGATTGCTTTATTGAAATATAATTCACATATCATGCATTTACTCATTTAATGTGTATAATTCAATGGTTTTAGAACATTCAGAGTGTGCAAGCATCACCACAATCTATTAGAACATTTTTATCATCTCAAAAGAGAAACACAGGGGCTGGGGCTGTAGCTCAGTGGTAGAGTGCCTGCCTCGCACATGTGAGGCACTGGGTTCGATCCTCAGCACCATATAAAAATAAATAAATAAGATATTTTAAAAAAAGAAAAGAAACCCAGTATTCATTAGCAATCCTTTTTCATCTCTCCCTGCTATAATAAACTTTCTCCCTCAATAAATGATCTGGTCATCTCACATAAACTACATCATACAGAATATGGCCTTTTGTTTCTAGATTCTTTCCCTTAGCATAATGTTTTCATGGTTTATCCACAAGACAGTTTCAGTACCTCATTTCTTTTTATTGCCAAAAATTATTCCATTATATAGATAGACCACATTGTTTATTCATTCTTCAGTTAATGGACATTCAGGTTGTTTTCACTTTGGGTTATTATGAATAATACTGCTACAAATATTTAGATACAGGTTTTAGTGTGGACATAAACTTCTTTTCTCCATAGGTGTGAGACTGCTGGATCATAAGGTCACTATTTAACATTCTGAGTTACTAACAGACTGTTTTCCACAGTGGCTACATTTTTACATTCCCACGAGCCATGTGTGTGGGTTTCAGTTTCTCTACATTCTAACACTTGTTGTTATCTACCTTTTTGATAATGGCCACCCTAGTGGGTATGAAGTGGTGTTTCATGGTAATTATTATTTGCTTCTCCCCAATGATTAATTATGTTGAGCATCTTTTCATATTCTTATTGGCCATTAGCATATCTTCTTTGGAAAAATGTTTATTCAAATCCTCTATCCAATCTATAATTGTGTTATTTTTCTTTTAACTATTGAGTTGTCAGAATTCTTTATATACATTGTAAACAAGAGCTTTTCAGATATATGATTTGCAAATATTTTCTCCCATTCTGTGTGGTATCTTTTTTTTCTACTTTCTTGATGAAATATATTTATTATTGAGATGAAATTCATGTAACATAAAAATTTCTTTGTGGGGGAGGTACCAAGGATTGAACTCAGGGGCACTAAACCACTGAGCCACATCCCCACCCCTATTTTGTATGTTATTTAGAGACAGGGTCTCACTGAGCTGTTTAGCACCTTGCGATTGCTGAGGCTGGCTTTGAACTCACGATCCTCCTGTCTCAGCCTCCTGAGCCACTGGGATTACAGGCGTGCACCACAGCACCCGGCAAAAATACATTTTAAAGTATACAATTCAATACATTCACAACATTGTAGAACCATTGCCTGTAATTCCAAACATTTCCATCACTCCCAAAGGAGACGTTGTAGCCATGAAGCAGTCATTCCCTTTCTCAGTCAATTTGGGGTGCTATAATAAAAATACCATAATAAATAAAAGTTTAGACTGGATGGCCTAAACAACAGAAATTTATTCCTCAAAATTCTGGAGGCTGGGGTTGGATCAAGGAGGCCAATTTTGAGGGAGTCTGGGAAGTTGGAGACTGTCCCCTGAGGGATTGAAAGAGCCCTTCCTCCACCCTTTACAAGAACCTGCCCTGGGAATGGGGTTGTGGCTCAGTGGTAGAGCACTCACCTAGCATGCACGGCACCGGGTTCAATCCTCAGCACCACATAAATGTAAAATAAAGATACTGTGTCCACCTAAAACTTAAGAATAAATATTTTTTGGGAAAAAAAAAAAAAAAAAGCCTGCCCCTGCTCCTAGGAATTGCCTCTCCCTACAGGGAGCTACAAGGTTGTTAATTAATGTGTCCTGGGCTGCTCCATCCTGGACTTCCCCCTTCAGCCCACTTGTCCCACCTTCTGGCCACCCCACTGAGCCATCAAGCATTGCCTGGGCCTAGGCAGGAAGGGTAGAGATAGGGGAAGAGAGCAGGAGAACAAAGGAAGCCTCGGACTTCTCCCTGGAGAAGTCTTTGTTACCCCTTTTTAAAATAAACCCTGCTTTATATGCTTAAAAAAAAAAAATCTGGAGGCTGGGAATTTCAAGATCAGGTGCCAGCAGACTCAGCATCTGAGGGAGGCCTCTTCCCGGTTTGAGGATGGCTGTGGTCCTCTTGTTGTATTCTCATGTAGTAAAGAGGCCCACTTTCTCTTCTAAGGACACTAATCCCATCATAGGGTCTCACTCTCATCCATACCTCATTACCTCCCAAAGGCTGTGCCCCATAATACAACCCCACTGGGGATTAGAGTTTGAACATATGAATTTGTCAGGGACAGGGACACAAATGCACTCCATAACATGCCTCATTTGCCCCTGTCCCCAACCCCTGGAAACCACTAATCTGCTTTCTGTCTCTGTGGATTATTTTTTTTTTTGGTACCAGGGATTGAAGGGGGAGGTCAGGGTGGGGTTACCACTGAGTCACATTCCCCAACCCCCTTTTTTAAAAAAGTATATTTTAGGGACAGAGTCTTGCTGAGTTGCTAAGGGCTTTGCTCAGTTACTGAGGCTGACTTTGAATTCATGATACTCCTGCCTCAACCTCCTGAGCCACTGAGATGACAGGCATGTGCCATCACACCCGGCAGTTTTATCTATCTTGATATTTCAAATAGATGAAATGGAACATGTATATTCTGTGCCTGCCTTCTTTCACTTAGCATAATGTTTTCAAAGTTCATCTATATTGTAGTTGTATTAGTATGGTTGACTAATATTCCATTTTATGACATTTACCACAGTTTATTAATTCATTAATGGACATTTGGATTGTTTCTACCTCTTGGCCATTATGAACAGTGCTGCTATGAAAAACTGTGTAAAAGTTTTGTTTACATATTAGTTTTCTGGCTGGGTAGTGGCTCAGTAGTAGAGCGCTCACCTAGCATGCGTGAGGCACTGGGTTCAATCCTTAGCATCACATAAAAATAAAATAAAGATATTGTGTCCACCTACAACTAAAAAATGAATATTAAAAAATATCAGTTTTCAATTATTTGGGTTACATATCTATGGAGCAGAATTTCTGGCTTGTAAAGTCTCTGTTTAACTTTTTGAGGAAACAATAGACTGTTTTCCATAAAAACAATATCACTTTTTTATTCTTACCAGCAGTGCACAATGATTGCAAGTTTTCTTTCTCTCTCTTTTTTTTTTTTTTAGTTGTTGATGAACATTTGTTTAATTTATTTGTTTTTATGTGGTGCTGAGAATTGAACCCAGTACCTCACACATGCTAGGCAAGTGCTCTACCACTGAGCCACAACCCCAGTCCACTGGTTGCAAGTTTCCTACAGCCTCATAATTTCACTATAGTGAACCTAGATGTGGAGTATTTCTCCTTATCCTGCTTGGAACAATCTGAAGACCTGAGTGTCTTTGAATTCTGGGAAACTTGTACCACAGCATAAATATTTTCTTTTCCTCTTTGTATTTAGTTTTTCCTCTTGGGCCTCTCTTTAAAAAAAAAAAAAATTTTGTTTTAATTAGTTATACATGACAGTAGAATGCATTTATGCACTTTGAGATATCATACACAGATGGGATATAATTTCTCATTTTTCTGAGTGTACATGTTGCAGAATCATATTGGTCATGCAGTCACATATATAGATACAATAATAATGGCTGTTTCATTCTACTATCTTTCCTGTCCCCACATCCCCTCCGCTCCCCTCCCATCACTTCCCTCTACCTAATCTAAGGTGATGATATTCTTCCCTAGTTGCCCTCACGCCCCCACCTCCCCCACCTCTCTTTACTACATGAGAATACAACAAGAGGACCACAATTCAATATTGTGAATTGGCATCCACATATTAGAGAAAACATTCGGCCTTTGGTTTTGTGGGATTGGCTTATTTCGCTTAGCATGATGTTCTCCAACTCCAACAGTTTACTGGCAAATACCATAATTTCAGTTGTCTTTAAAGCTGAGTAATATTCCATTGAGTATATATACTACATTTTCTTTATCCATTCATCTATTGAGGAACACCTAGGTTGGTTCCATAGTCTAGCTAATGTGAATTGAGCTGCTATAAACATTGATGTGGCTGTGTCACTGTAGTATGCTGATTTTAAGTCCTTTGGGTATAGACCTCTAGGGCCTCTTATTCAGAATGTTCAATCTTTTTCATCCTGTCCTTCGTGTGTCTTAATCTCTTTTTCATAGTCTTCATCTTTTTCGTATGTGCACTTTCATTTCTTCTCTATGTACTAGCAATCTTCATGAAATGCATTTTCTGTTTGACTTATTTTCTTTAAATTGGCTAATCCTGCTATTTAATTCATCCACGGAGATTTTTCTTTTAAAAACTGTAACTTTCATTTCTTAAGAGTACTATTTGATTCTTTTAAATTTGTGTGTTCATTTTCATTGAATTCTGTTAAAATCATAATTTCTATTTCTCTTATTTCTTTAATAACTTCAAATGTTCTTATTATAATATTATCTTCAATTCCTGGGATGCCAAGTCTCATATTTTTAGTGTCTATAGATTCTCTCACATGGGCATAATTTTTTAATAGGAGCTCATTTTCAGTAGGCTTGGTTTTCTGGGTGAATCGCTGTGTCCTGGGTCAACTAGAGAGTATTCCTCAATGCTTCTGTGGCCCCGAGAGGGCCAAGGTAGATGGGACATCAGTATTTATGTTAACTGTTTGGCTGGGAATGGTCACACCAGGACACTTGTACATTCTGTATGAATTCAGACTCCTCACATGTGCACAGACATGCCTGGGGTGGTGACATTTTGTAGGTATTCTTTATTCCACCTGCAGCCCCGAGTAGATGGGAGGCTTCCTTGGAACACTGGGTGGAGCTTTTGAAATCCCTTTTTTGGGGGGTTGGGGGGTACTGGGGATTGAACTCAGGAGCACTCAACCACTGAGCCACATCCCCAGCCCTATTTTGTATTTTATTTAGAGACAAGGTCTCATTGAGTTGCTTAGCGCCTTGCCTTTGCTGAGGCTGGCTTTGAACTCACTATCCTCCTGCCTCAGCCTCCCTAGCCAATGGGATTATAGGACTGCGCCACCACGCCCAGCTCTGTAATCCCTTTTAAACAGACTGGGCTGTGACTCAGTCGCTCAGCTCCCTGCAGGCTGTTGGGTTCCGCTTCCCCATATCACAGGTGAAGGTTACAGTTGATCAATAAAGTCCTGTGGTGTCTCCTGTGTTCCCCACTAAAAAAACCTGAGGGGGACAGTAGCTACGTCTCCTGTTCACCAGCTCAATTTTAATTCTCTTTGTTTGGGGGACTTGAATATTTCCCTTTACTTCATTCTAGTTTGAGCGTGTACTGTTTTGATGTTTCTTTTCAACCCAGTGTTTCTTGTTATTGGTAATGAACTTAATACTGGAGTCTGCCGGCCCACCAGCCATCCCAGTAGTACTGTTAAAGTTCTTGAGAAACGTCATTTGCCATTGATAATGCTATTAGCCTGCCATGTGGGGCAGGGGGCACAGGGATTGGGGGAATAGGTAGAGTATACTAAGCAATATTTATAATCAAATTACACACATGGAAACAACCACACCCATGCCACACAATTAAATGTGATTATTTCTTAGAAGTGAGACTACAGTGATTTTAATTTTTTAAATTTTTCTTCAGATTATTCTTTTACAAATAGTCTACATATATTGTGTTTATAGATACCAGGAAGAAAATTCTTAAGTTTTTTTTTTGTTGTTGTTGTTTGTTTTATTTTGTTTTTAAGACAGGGTTTCACTATTGTTGTTCAGGCTGGCCTCTAACTCCTGGGCTTAAGTGATCCTCCTGCCTCAGCCTCCCAGGTAGCTGGGACTACAGAAGGATCTACCACACCAGGCAGGAAGAAAAATTTAAACAGATAGACAAATATCTAAATTTGACAATGTGACGTCTTTTTAATAGCTTTGCTAGTAAAGGGCATTGGCAGCAGATTCCTACAGTTTCCTGGGCTAAGGCAGGAGGATCGTGAGTTCAAAGCCAGCCTCAGCAAAAATGAGGCACTAAGTACCTCGGTGTCCCTAAATAAAATAACAAAATAGGGCTGGGGATGTGCCTCAGTGGTCAAGTGCCCTGACTTTAATCCCCAGTAACTGCCACTCCCCCCCGCCCCCGCCAAAAAAGATAATGGAATGAAATTCCTATCTGGCCTACAGGTGGTGAAGGTTATTTTTATTATGTTTAATATTTTCTGTTAATATTTAATGTTAACTATAGGAATTCTACTTAAGAGAGAAGATTGTTAGTGTAAAAACAAAAGAGGATGGTTTGAGTCTAGGCAGAAATAATATACCAGATCCTCAAATTATAGTTTGAGTAGTTTACAGCTTGATGCTTTAAGTCTAAGCATCAATAATGTGCTATATCCACAACCTGCTTTTATTTTCTGGCTCAGACTGTTTACAGGAGCAGCGGGCTAGCAACTTGCAATGCTACTTTTGGGGTTGGCAAGTGATGGCTAAGCCCAGGCCACTGCCTGTTTCATGTAACCTGCCAACTCAAAGTGGTTTTTATATTTTTCAATGGTTGGGGGGTAAAGTCAAGACAAGGATAATATTTTATGACATGTAAAAGTTATATGAAATTCAAACTTTAGTGCCCATAAAGGAATTTTATTGGAACACAGCCACATTCATCTCTTATGTATTAGCTATGGCTGCTTTGACTGGAAAAAAAACAAAATGCAGACTGCTGTTATAATCTTGAAGTGAGGATGGTTTTGTAACCAAGACCTAGAACTCAGAGGCTGTAAAGAAAGAGACTTGATTTGATCTCATAAAATTTAAAACCTTCTGAATAAAGCGAAACACCATAAAGACTTGAAAGACAAACAGGAGGGAGGGTGGGGGCAGAGTTAGCCATGAAACCTGGGCTCTCCATCCAGCCACCCGCACCGCCTCCTGGGCCAGCCTTGCTCCACGCTGAAATGAACAGTAAAAACTTGTAGGGCTTTCCATCCAAGTCAAGGGAGTGACTGTGACCTTCCAAAAGGGTGCATCCATTCTCCCCACCCAGCTGGTTCCCGCAGAGGTGCTGGTGATGAAGCTCCTCAAGTGCTTCCTACCTCCAGAAGCACTTGAACTCAGCCTGACACACTGACAGATCAAAGCAGGTACAATGGACTCTGTGTTTCCATAGCTAAAATGGACTAAGCCACTGCATGAGGTGGGGTGACCCACTTGGCCTGTTTTGCCTGGGGCTGTCCCTGTTTAGTACTGAAAGACCCCCAGCCCAGGAGCTTCCAACCCCCTCTAACCTCAGCCAACTGGGAGGTTGGTCACCTTAGCACAGGAGCAATATATGTGCTTCCAAGGCTTTAAATCCCCTGGAGAATCTGTTGAAGGCTGTGAATTCATTCCGTTTAAAATATACGAACTCACACTTCATAAAAATTTAAGATTTCAGCAGATAAAACTGTCTCTAAAAATCAAAACAAAAAGGCTGACTTGCAACAAACTAAAAAACTTGTGGACCAAAGGGAACAATTAACAGAACTGAGAGACAATCTGAAGATTGGGAGAACATATTTGTAAGCCTTACATCCGATAAGGAGCTAATATCCAAAATATTAAAAGGAATCCAAACAACACGAGAGCAGGAAAACAAATAACCTGACTTGTGCATGGGAAAGGATATGAACAGACATTTCTCAAAAGAATGGTCAACAAGTACATGAAAAGATGCTCAGCCTCTCCAGTAAACAGGGAAAGGCAAACTAAAACCACAACGAAAGACTTAAAATGACTATTATAGAAAAGACAGTGGATACCAAATGTTGGTGAGGAGGTACACCATTGGTGAGGTTCCTCAGAAAACTGAAAGTTGAACTACCATATAATCCAGAAATCCTTCAACTGGTATATATCCAAAGGAATTAAAATTACCATGTTCCTTACAGCTTTATTCACAATAGCCAAGATATGAAAGCTAACAAAGTATCTATCAACAAATGACTGGATAAAAAATAAATTGGTGCATATGCATAATAAAATACTCCTCAGCTTTATAAAAGGAAATCCTGTCATTATTCACAACATGTGTGAAGCTGGAGGACATTATACTGAGTGGAATAAGCTAGAAAGACAAACAGTATATGATCTTCCTTGTATGTGACCTAAAAATAAAAATTGATCTCATAGAAACAGAGAAGAAAAGAGATGACCAGAGGTTGCAGGAGTGAGGTGTGGGGAGGAATGGAGACAAAGGAGATGTTGATAAAAGGGTACAAAGTTCCATTTATGCAGAAGGGATGGTTTAGTGATCTATGGTCCATCATGGTGACCATAGCTAATGACGATATACTGTAGATCTCAAACTTGTGAAAAGAACAGGTTGTTAATATTCTCACCATAAAAAATAAGTTGGTGAGGGGATGAGTATGTTAATCAGCTTGACTGAGTCTTACCACAAAATACTCATATATCAAAACATCATATTGTATTTCATAAGTAGACACTATTTGTCAACCAAAAAAAAATTTTTTTAAAGATTGATGTTTAAAGATACTTTAAAGATTTTTTCCCCCTTAGAACTAAATCTAAGAAGAATTCATTTCAAGGTCCTTTTATTAAAGTGTGACAGTGTGAACAGCATGTACAAGGCACAGAAACTCTGCTCCAACCACCCTTCTCCAGAGACCTTTGTAGGACAGAGAACATTTAAATTGTCATTGCTTCAAGGCACTTCTCCCCAGAAGCTGAGGGGATTCTGTTCAGCCACTGGGACTTGGGGAAGAACCTGAATGCAGTGAACCTGTTCGCTACTGTCTTTCTGATGATATTTATAAAATGTTTTGGATACCTACCATTCTCCATACATACCAATAATTCCTTATATACTATCTTTAACTCTCACAATAACCTTGTGAGATAGGTAATATTATTAACATTCTTTTAATTCATATGAGGAAACAGATTAAAAGAGTTAGGAAAATTGCCCAAAGTAACCAGCAATAGGACTTTCCTCCCAAATTCAAACTCATGAATTATTTGTTACTAGAATTTCTCAAAGTTTGATTCAAGGACCACTGTTAAAAGTGCAGCTCAGTGGTAGACCACATGCCTAGCATGTGTGAGGTGCTGGGTTCTACCCCAAACACAACCCCCCGCCAAAAAAAAGTGGGGCTCCAAGGTCCTACAACAGACCTACTGGAACAGAATATCTCTGGTGTAAGAAAAGAAATATATATTTTCAAAAATGATTCTCAAGGAGATCTTGTCTACTGGTAATAGATCCCCTTAATACCATCTGTGCCGTGTATGCTACTGAATCTCATCATATCTTTTTTAAATTTATTTTTTAATTGTAGTTGGACACAAGACCTTATTTCACTTATTTATTCTTATGTGGTGCTGAGAATTGAACCTAGGGTCTCGAACGTGCGAGACAGCGCTCTACCTCTGAGCCACAACCCCAGCCCTCTCATCATATTTATAGCCCAGTCCTTTAAGTACAATTTTTGTGTGTTGACATGGAAATGAATTGCTTTAACTACATGAAGTGTGGAAAGCTATGTGAACAAGCTACAATGGGCTGCCAGAATACAAACCCACCTTGACCTGCTTAAATAGTTTAACCTAGCCGCTGAAATTGTCTGGGAGTGACATCTTGGAATAGTGTGCTCTTTTACCTTGTCCTTTAGTCACCTTGAAAACGAATCTCCAGTTAAAATGCTGATGTCTGAGTCCAACCCACAGAAGTTCTGATTTAATTGGTTTGGTGTCAGATTGTTTAAAAAAAAAACCTCCCCAGCTGATTCTAATGTGTAGCCTGGTAGAGAACTACTGCTTCACACAGTGATAAGCACCTATCAAAAGTAACGTGTCTTTTTCTGGTACACTGTTGCTAAAATGTTCCTTCTGGTGAACTCGGTTATTAAAGCTGATTTTTTTTTTCTTCAGTGTGGACCCAGGACCTGCAGCATCAGGACCACTTAAGGTGCAAATCCTCCGAAACGCCAACGATCTGACCACACCCACCAATCAGAAACGTTAGGGGGTGGGGCCAACTGTTTAAATAAGCTCGGGGCAGGGGGTGTGGGACGCTTCCAGACAGCCGCAAACGTGGGAACCACGCTTCAGAGAGAGAAGCCTTGTGCACGAGGTATGTCACAAAGCAAACTAAAAAGGAACTGGGACACCGTGATTGGGTGTTACCTGTTGCTTGACTCAAAATCAACTTGGGAAGATATTCTGTCCTGTTTGGGCACAGTCTCCCGGGTCTCAGCTCCCTGGGGTTCCAAAGGCAACAAGACTTAAACCCCTGTTTTCCTAAGTGGCTTTCGGGCCTCTCTTTGAGCGGGTTCTGTTTTGCACAGAGTGAGCGCAGTTATTTGCCTTCTGTTATCTCTCTGTTGACTGTTCCCATCCCCCACCAGTTGCTGCTGACCTGGGCCGAGGCAGGCTAGAGGCTGTGCCACCAAAGTTTGATAAAATCTTTTGATACCATTTTGTTAGAAAGAAGAGGGTTTGGTTCTAGATATCCTAAAGAAAAAAAAAAAAAGGCTGTTATCTATTTGCTAAGCCACAGATATTAGTGAAAACACCTGTGTTGACTCAAATGCCTGGAGTGAGTTAACCCTTTCCTGCCTCATCAGTACAAACTGGGCGGGTGTAATCCAGACACCCGGCTTCTGCATTTTCAACCCACCTTGGATGAGTCTGTGGCTCAGGGTCCAGGTGGGTCCATGTACAGACCAGGCTGCTAGCCTGTGAAATTTTCACTGAAATAGTGTCCTTTTTAACCCTTGTGTCCCTATATGGTTAAAACTTCTTTACTACAAAACTTTGGGTCCTGAAGCAATGGTTAACCATTCTCTCACTTTTAAGTGTGTAAGGAAGCCTTCTCTCCTGCTAGTGGTGAATCCAAGTACGTAGCTGTTTTGTTTCTGGAAAGCCGGGTTTTATCTGTTGAGTGTTTGGAGAGAATATTTCTCAAGCCTGTTTTGTTGCTGGGCTAAATTATTGGCTTGCCATTGTCAACTCGAATCCCATGAGGAAACACTGGATAAATGACACCATCAAACTAATGAGACTGTAAACTCCAAAAGCATTCTCAGGCTGAGAGTACAGCTCAGTGGTAGAGCTGTACTTAGCAAGCGCAAGGCCTGGGTTCAATCTCCAGCACCACATTTAAAAACATTTTTCCTCCACTAATGAAATCACACCACCTCACCTGTGTGAGGCCCAGGGCTCTACATTCTGTTTCCCTTGCACTGAATGACTTCTGAGCAGAATCAAGGGAGGACTGGCCCCAGGGGCTCCTCTTGGGGAGCTTGATGTGTACCCTGGCTTTCATTCACCCTGTTTGTAACTGAGGCAAGAAAGGGGTAGCAGCTCCCACTGACCTACAATTCTGCTTCTGGTGCTTAGTTTGAGGAACAGCACCTGGAATCCCGCGTGGGCAGTAAGCCTCCCCAACCCCTGCGACCCTGGCTGACTGGGGCAGCAGTGCAGGGACCTCTACTTTGGGAGAGTTGGCAAATTGATGCCCAGAGGAAGGTGTGAACTGCAGCAGGGTAAGGCAGAATCTTTTCCAAGCTTTTAGAGCCACAGAATAAGTATCACTTCCTGGCAGAATTCCCTCCCAAGCTGCGGCTTGAGTTTTCATCTCTGAGAACTCCTCAGAGGCCCTCAGCTCGCTCTCCCCACTCCTTGCAGCCTTTTTCTGCCTCCCAACAAGCAGAGTAAGACCGCCCCTGGGAAGGTTTCCCTGATAAAATACAGGAAGCTCAGTGAAATTTGAATTCCAGATAAACCACAGATAATTTCCCCCAGAAGTAGATCTCAAATATTTCATTGGACGTACTTGACACATTAGTTGTTTATTTGAATTTCCGATTTCACTGGCTGTCCAGTATTTTTATTTGCTCAATCTGCAAACACCACCTAAGAGGTGGATAGTGGGTGACCGACTGCGGCCCGTTGGGGCTGCTGATGGGTCCCCCTGACCGCTTTTACAAGAAGAGAAACCGCCCACTTACCGTATCGGCACCTGTACTGACAGACTCCGTTCTTCCCTCCCAGCAGCTCCAGAAAGGAATCAAAGTAGCTGTTGACGGATTCGAAGCTGCCCCGGAGGTGCCGGAGGCCCCAGTCAGAATAGGACTCCTCTGCCTTGGGGCTGGGGTCGCTCTGAGCCAGGCCCCCTCCCAGGCTGAGCCATAAAACCAAGAAGCTGACGGCTGGCTTCATCCTTAGGTAGAAAGGTACCGAGTCCTCTTCTCCAGCCCCAGCCGGTGTCCCAGGAAGTCCAGGTCCTCAGCCCACCGGCCGGATGTGAGGCAGGACAGGAACGGGATTATCGGGCACTCTCAATCTGTGTGCTCCCCAGAGGTGGACTTTAAACACAGCTATGGAGGCTGGGATGAGATCAGGGCAATTAGAGGGCAAAGGTGAGGCAGTGGGAGGGCCTGTCTGAGGGATGGCCAGGGAGAGAGAACACTTAAAGTGGATGTCACAGCTGGGGACTGGGGAGATGCGTGCAGGAGCGGGAGCAGCCCTGGGGAGCCTGTTCCCCGGGTGGTGAACCTCTGTGAACCTCGGGGCCAGCCTCTTGACCCAAGAGCTGATTCCAAGGTCCTAGCCACACCTCTAAGCCAGTCACCTGGTCTCTGGGGAGATTCAGGAGGGTGTGTAAAGGGCCCGGGTGGGTTGACAGGGTCACCTTTACCAACAGTCAAGAGTGTGTGGCCCTAGGTGGTGTTCGATAGGACTTGGGATTGAGGCCTAGCTTCCCTCTTGGGATCTCAGATTTATAAATCTGCTATTTTGGCAAAGGTCCTAGATGAAGCCATGCCCGTGCTGGGGCATTGTGGTCACTATTTGCAGCACATTCTCTTTCTACTCATCAGTATTAGGTCATAAGATCCTGACATCTACCTATGGCCAAAGACTCGTTCTGGAGACACTCGGGTCTCCCAGGGGTGCTTTTTCTTTAAGTTACCTTACAGTCCAGGAGTATGGGCTGGGGATGTGGGTCAGTGGCAGAACACCTGGCCTGACATGTGAGGCCCTGGGTTTGATCCCCAGCGCGCACGCACACGCACACACACACACACACACACACACACACACACAAGCCCATATATTAACAAGACTATGAGAATCTAGGCTTTATGATTGTCAACTGAATCCTAGTGTTTTGGCATCATTTTCAGTTTAGAGTTTGCCTTTAGCCATGTGAAGAAATAACCATCTATAAGATCACTAGTCTGTAAACATGATAGTTTTTAATTTCTTTCTCAGTATCTGGAAAGCCCCTCAGAAAATAATGTGGTGTTGATTTACACATTCATATGTGCACACAATGTAACAATATAATATCTCTCCCCAGCACTTCATCCCTCCCTCCCCACAGCCCATTTCTTGGTCCCTTTTCTCTACTGATTTCTGCCCCTCCCGCCCCCTTTTTTAATTTCCAGGAGATCCATCCTTGCCTTCCTTTTTCTTTTCCTCTCTAGCTTCCCCTATGAGAGAAAACATAACAACCCTTAGCCTTCTGAGTTTATTTATTTTGCTTAACATGATGGTCTCTAGTTCAATCCATTTTCCTGCAAATAGCATAATTATATTCTTCTTTATGGCTGAATAAAATTCCATGGTGTATCCATTTTCTTTATCCATTACATCCGTTGATGGCCACCTACGCTGGTTCCACAGTTTGCCTATTTCGAATTGTGCTGCTACAAATATGCGTGTGCATGTATCACTGTAGGTGATGGTTTTAATTCTTCAGGATAAATGCCAAGGAGTGATACAGCTGGGTCATAAGATGGCTCCATGCCTAGTCTTTGAGGAGTCTCTATACTGGTTTTCATAGTGGTTGTACTGATTTACATTCCTATCAACAGTGAAAAAGTGTTCCTTTTTCTCCACATCCTCTCCAGCATTTATTATTCATCATCTTGATGACTGCCATTCTGACTGGTGTGAGATTAGATCTCAGTATGGTATTGCTTTGCATTTCCCTAATTGCTCATGATGATGAACATTTTTTTCATGTATTTCTTGGCCATTTGTATTTTCTTAGAAGCATCTGTTTGCTGATTTATGAATTGGATTATTTGATTTTTTTTTTTAATGTAAAGTTGTTTGAGCTGTTTATATGTTCTAAATATCAATCCTCTGTCAGAAGTAGCTAGCAAAGATTTTTCTCCCATTCTGTAGATTCTCTTCACATGCCCAATTGTTTCCTTTGCTGTGCAAAAGCTTTTTAAAAAATATATAAATTATACTTAATTTAATATATAATATTAATATATATATATATAAATATTAATGATCTCAGGGGCACTCGACCACTGAGCCACATCCCCAGCCCTTTCTTGTATCTTATTTAGAGAAAGGGTCTCACTGAGTGGCTTATGCAAAAGCTTTTGAATTTGATGCTACCCTATTTGTTAACTCTTGGCATCATTTCCTGTGCCTTAGGGGTCCTATTGAGAAAGATGTCACCTGTGCCTAAAAGCTGGAATGTTGACCCTACATTTTATTCTAGGAGTTGCATAGTTTCTGGTCTAAGTCCAAGGTCTTTGATCCATTTTGAGTTGATTTTTGTGCAGGGTGAGAGAGAAGGGTCTAATTTCATTCTTCTACATATTGATAACCAGTTGTCCTAGCACCAAAAGGTTGTCTTTTCTCCAATATATGTTTTGGCACCTTTGTCAAGGATCAGATGACTATAGATGTATGGGTGTATCTGCATCTTCCATTCTGTACCACTGTGTCCAGTTTTATGTCAGTACCTGCAGTTTCTGTTACTATAGGTCTGTAGTATAATTTGAAGTCAATTATTATGATGCCTCCACATTGCTTTTTTGGCTTAAAATTGCTGTGGCTATCCTGGGTCTTTTATTCCAAATGAATTTTAGGACTGGTTTTTCTAGTTTCTTCTGTGAAGAAGTCATGGTAGTATGGCCATTTTAACAATATTAATTTTGCCTATCCATGAACATAGGAGGTCTTTCCCTCTTCTGAGGTGGTCTTCACTTTCTTTCTTCGTTGTTCTATAATTTGCATTGTAGAGGTCTTTCACCCCCTTGGTTAGATTTATTCCTGGGTTTGTTTGTGGGTTTTTCTGTTTGTTTGTTTGTTTGTTTGGTTTTGAGTCTATTGTGAATGGAATTGTTTTCCTGATTTCTTTCTCAGCAGATTCATTGTTGGTATATAGGAAAGCTATTGATTTTTTTTTTGTATGCTGAATTTGTAATCTGCTACTTTGCCAAATTTATTAATTCTAGTAGTCTTTTGGTGGATTTTTTTGGATTTTCTAGCCATAGAACCATACCATCTACAAACAGTTTGACTTCTTCCTTTTCTAGTTTTATCTGTTTATTTCCTTCTCTTGCCTAACTGCTCTAGTTAGAATTTCTAGCACTATATTAAATAGGAGTGGTGAGAGTGGACATCTCTGCCTTGTTCCAGAGTTAAAGAAAATGCTTTCATTAAATTTACTATGTGGTTGGTTTTCGGTTTTTTCATATAAAGCCCTTAGGTTGATGAGGTAGGTTCCTTCTATCCCTAATTTCTTCAGTGTTTTGTTTTGTTTTATCATGAATGGGCACTGAATTGTTGAAGGCCTTCTCTGTATCTGTTGATTACTAAGTGATTTTTTTTACCCTTAATTCTGTTTATGTGATAAATTACATTTATTGATTTGCATATTTTAAACCATTCTTTCATTTCTGGCATAAAACTAACTTGTTCATGGCATACAATATTTTGTTTAACATGATTTCCTAATATTTTAAGTATTTTTACATTTAAGTTCATCAGGGATATCGGTCTGTAGTTTTCTTTCCTTAATGTGTCCTTATATGGTTTTGGTATAAACATGATATTGGCTTCATAGAATGACTTTGGCAGTGTTCCATCCCTTTCTATTTGATGGAATAATTTGATGCATTAGTTATTCTGGTAGAATTCAGCTGAGAATCCATCTGTTCCTCAGCTTTTCTTTGTTGGAAGGCTTTTTATTACTGCTTGTATCTCATTATAAGTTATTGGTCTGTGTAGGTTTTCTATGTGATCTTGATTCAGATTTGGCAGATTATATTTGTCTAGAATATAATACTCATTTCTTCTAGGTTTTCTAATTTAAAGGAGTATAAGTTTTCAAAATAGTCTCTAATGATCTGCTGGATTTGAGTGAGATATCTATGGTGATTTCTCCTTTTTCATCTCTTAATTTTATTAATTTGGGGTTTCTTTTTCTTTTGATTTAGCTGAGGGCTTATCAATTTCATTTCTTTTCAAAGAACCAACTCTGTTTCATTGATCCTTTGTACTTTTTTTTATTATCAAGTTCATTGATTTAAGCTTTGGTCTTAAATATTTCCTTCCACTGGTTTTGGAATTGGTTCTTCTTTCTAAAGGGCCTTGAGATGCATCATTAGGTTGTTTATTTGGGATCTTTCGGATTTTCTTATGTAGGCACTCACAGCTATAAACTGTCCTCTTAGAACTGCCTTCATAGTGTCCCAGAGGTTCTGGTATCTTGTATCATTATTCTCGTCCAAGAATTTTTTTACTTTCTCCCTTGATTTCTTCTATCACCCATTCATTATTCAAGACTCCATGTATTTATATAAAGCTGGAATGTTGACCCTACATTTTATTCTAGGAGTTGCATAGTTTCTGGGTTTTTTAATATTTTTTAGTTGTAGTTAGACACAATACCTTTATTTAATTTATGTGGTGTTGAGGATCGAACTTAGGGTCTCGCACATGCTAGGTGAGCACTCTACCACCGAGCCACAACTACAAACCCTATTTCTGTAGGGTTTTGTTGTGTCGATTTCTAATCCTATTATAACATGATAAGATGTAAGGAATCATATCATTTTTTTTGTATTTGTGTGCTAAAATATGCTCTGTTTGGAGAAGGTTCCATGAGCTGCTGAGAAAAAAGCATTCAGCTATTGTTGGATGAAATATTCTGTAGATTCTGTTAGATTCATTTAATTTATAGTATTTTTCAGGTCTAAAGAGTTTTTACTGAGTTTGGATGACCTATATAATGATAAGAGATGTGTATTGAAATCACTCAGTATTATTGTGCTGGGGTTATCTGAGGCTTTAATTTGAGTAGTCTCTCATATGCAATTAGTTGCACCCATGTTAGGAACACAAGTATTTATAATTATTATATCTTTTTGGATTGCTCCCTTTACCAAAATGAAGTGAACTTCTTTGTCTCTTCAGATTAATTTTGGTGTGAAATCTGTTTTGTCAGATGTGAGAGTAGCTACTCCTGGTTGTTTGGGGGCTCCATTTGCATGGTATATTAATTTCTATCCTTTTACTTTCAGCCCATGGCTGTCTTTGCCTATAAGGTGTGTCTCTTGCAAACATATAGTTAAGTCTTGCTTTATTCATTCTGCCAGCCTATCTCTCTTTTTAATTTTTTTTTATTTGTAGATGGACACAATACCTTTACTTATTCATTTTTTTATGTGGTGCTGAGGATTGAACCCAGTGCCTCACATGTACAAGGCAAGCACTTTACCACTGAGCCACAACCCCCACCCCAACCTATCTCTTTTAAGTGGAGAGTTGAGACCATATGCATTTGATGTTATTATAGAGATGTTAATTCCTGCCATTTGATTTATTTATTGTGTTTAATCTGGTCCTATTTCTCATTTGCTTAGCTACTCTTCAAATGAGATTTGTTCTTTTGTGAGCTCTGAGGTTTTTTTATTCTGTATGTAGTATTTCTGTAAGTTCTATAGTGCTAGTTTAGTAGTCATGAATTCTTTTAGTTTCTGCTTATCTTGGAAGGTTTTTATTTCATCGTTGATTTTTGAATGATAGCTTTGCTGTATATAGCAGTCTTGCTGACAGTTATTTTCT
Organism: Marmota marmota marmota; assembly: GCF_001458135.2. Lineage (NCBI taxonomy): Eukaryota > Metazoa > Chordata > Mammalia > Rodentia > Sciuridae > Marmota > Marmota marmota. The sequence continues at coordinate 614,191 of NW_025999862.1, read as the reverse complement.
TTCAGGACTTGGAATAAATTGTTCTAAGCCTTCATGACTTGTAGTATTTGCACTGAGAAATCAGAAGTGATTCTTATAGGCTTGCCTCTAAATATGACTTGAAGTTTTTCTCTTGAGGCTTTTAAAATTCTATCCTTGTTCTGTATGTTAGGCATTTTAATTTAATTATGTCATGGAGAGGTTCTTCTTTGATCTTGTCTATTTGGAGTTCTGAATGCCTCCTGTATCTGAAAAAAATAATTTATTAAGTGAATTCAATTTTTTAAATAAGAAATGTAGCACCTTGGTAGGGCACTTGTCTAGCATGCTGGAGGCCCTGGTTTCATCCCCAGTATCCAAAAAAAAATAAAAATAAAAATAACAACAATGCCACCTAATATTTTAAAGCACTTACAATTTTTCAAACCTCTCCCCCCTCCCTCCCGCCCCCCATATATATAATCTCTCTCTCTCTCTCTCAGGATAAATGTCATTCCCATTTGAGAGGTGAGAAAACCAAATCAGAGGTTAAATGACTTGATCAAAACTGGGCAGACTGTCAGTAGTAAGGCTAGGACCCAGGCCAGTCAAAACAAAATTACAAAGCTTCTTTTCAAAAATCAGGGAAAAGATACCTTTAAAGATACCATAAATATAAGTATTTTTCTTTTAAAAATGTCTTTTTTGAAAAATGTAATTAGGATAATAGTTATACATGAATAATATAAACAAACATTAAAAAGTATTTTTGATGTTATAATTTTATATAATATAATATATAATATTTTATGAATATGTGATATCTTGATTATAAGATTTATTTGCTTTGCTAAAAATTCATTTGTTAGATTATCAAAATTTATATTTCAAATTTAATCAATATAACTGAAAAGTAATTTTACTTGCCAAGTAAAATAAGACAATTTTCATTTTGAGAAGGGATGTTTTTGCTGATATAACTGTGAAGGAAGCTATTAAGGATATTTTCTTCCCATTTATTGGTGCCTAAAATATCTTTGTGTATGGTAAAACAAATGTTAACATAGTATCTATAATTTTAACCATTTCTGAGTGTATAATGTGGTGGCAGTAAGTGTAATCATACCACCATCCATCTTCAGAACTTTTTCATTATCCCAAACTTAAAGTCTGTACCCACCAGGCATGGTCACCTGTAATCCTAGGAGGTTGAGGCAGGAGGATTGTGAGTTCAAAGCCAGCCTCAGCAACAGTGAGGCCCTAAGCAATTCAGTGAGACCCTGTCTCTAAATAAAATACAAAATGGAACTGGGGATATGGCTCAGTGGTTGGGTGTCCCAGAGTTGAGTCCCCTGTACACACACACAAAAGTCTAAACCCATTAAACAACTTTTCATTTCCCTTTCCCTATTCTCTGACAGTTTCTTATTTCTCATTCTTATGAATTGCTAGTCTATTATATTCTTCATATAAATGGAATCACGCAAAATGTGTCCTTTTGTCTGACTTATTTCACTTAGCATGTTTTCAGGTTTATCCATGTGGTATATATCAGTACATTTTTGTAGATAATGCTGCTATGAGTATTTGTGAACAAATACTCATTTGAGTTTCTGCTTTTTAATTCTTTGGGCTATATCTCTAGGATAGGACTTTTTGGATCATATAATTTTATGTCAAACTGTGTGTGTGTGTGTGTGTGTGTGTGTGTGGTCGGTCTTGAGAACTGAACCTGGGGCTTTGCACATGCTAGGCCTGTTAACTTTTTGAAGAAATGTCATAGGATTTTTTTTTTTTTTTGTAACAGGGATTGAACTCAGGGGCACTCAACCACTGAGCCACATTCTCAGCCCTATTTTGTATTTTAGAGACAGGGTCTCACTGAGTTGCTTAGCACCTCACATTTGCTGAGGCTGGCTTCGAACTCATGATTCTCCTGTTTCAGACTCCTGAGATACTGGGATTACAGGTGTGTGCCACCACACCTGACTGTCATAGGACTTTTCACAGTGGCTACACCATTTTTATATCACTGGTGAGAATATAAGATTCCAATTCTTCCACACTTTTTTTTTTTTGGTAACAGAAGAACTGAACTTGGGGGTACTTAACCATTAAGCCACATGCCCAGCTCTATTTTGTATTTTATTTAGAAACAGGGTCTCACTGAGTTGCTTAGCATCTCGTTGTTGCTGAGGCTGGCTTTGAACTTGGGATCCTCCTGCCTCAATCTCCTGAGCTGCTGGGATTATAGGCATGTGCCACCATGCCTACCTCCACATTCTCATTAATGCCTACTACTATCCTTTTTTTTTTTTTTTTTGTAACTTTCCTAATGGGTATGAGGCAGTATCTCATTGTGGTTTTGACTTGCATGTACCTAAGAATTAGTGATGCAGGGCATCTTTGCATGTGTTTGACTGTATATCTTGTTTGGAGAAATGCCTATTCCTGTCCTTTGCCCATTTTTTAACTACTTTTATTTTTTAAATACATGACAGAGGAATGCATCACAATTCTTATTACACATATAGAACACAATTTTCATATCTGTTTGTATATAAAGTATGTTCTCACCAATTCATGTCTTCATACATGTACTTTGGATAATGATGTTCATCACATTTCACCATCATTGCTAACCCCCTGACCTCTCCCTTCCCCTCCCACCCCTCTGCCGTATCTAGAGTTCGTCTATTCCTCCTATGCTCCCTCTCCCTACCCCACTATGAGTCAGTCACCTTATATCAGAGAAAACATTCACCATTTGTTTTTTGGGGGATTGGCTAACTTTACTTAGTATTATCTTCTCCAACTGCATCCATTTACCTGCAAATGCCATGATTTTATTCTCTTTAATTGTTGAGTAATATACTATTGTGTATATATGCCACATTTTTAAAATCCATTCATTTACTGAAGGGCATCTAGGTTGGCTCCACAGTTTAGCTATTGTGGATTGTGTTGCTATAAACATTGATGTGGCTGTGTCCTTGTAGTATTCTGTTTTTAAGTCTTTTGGGTATAGTCCAAAGAGAGGAATAGCTGGGTCAATGGTGGTTCCATTCCCAAGTTTCCAAGGAATCTCCATACTGCTTTCCATATTGGCTGCACCAATTTCAGTCCCACCAGCAGTGTATGAGTGTACCTTTTTCCCCATATCCTTGCCAACACTTATTGTTGTTTGTCTTCAAATAGCTGCCATTCTGACTGGAGTGAGATGGTATCTTAGAGTAGTTTTGATTTGCATTTCTCTAATTGCTAGAGAATAATGAACAAAAATGATGAACATTTTTCCTAAATTTGTGGATTGATTGTATATCCTCTTCTGAGAAGTATCTGTTCATGTCCTTGGCTCATTTATTGATTGGGTTATTTGTTGGTTTTTTGTTTTGTTTTGTTTGATGTTTAGCTTTTTGATTTCTTTATATACCCTAGAGATTAGTGCTCTATCTGATGTGTGAGGGGTAAAAATTTGCTCCCAAGATGTAAGCTCTCTATTCACCTCACAGATTTTCTTTTGCTGAGAAGAAACTTTTTAGTTTGAGTCCATCCCATTTATTGATTCTTGGTTTTAATTCTTGCACTATAGGAGTCTTATTAAGGAAGTTGGGGCCTAATCCCACATGAAGATTAGGGCCTACTTTTTCTTCTATTAGATGCAGAATCTCTGGTTTAATTCCTAGGTCCTTGATCCACTTTGAGTTGAGTTTTGTGCATGATGAGAGATAAGGGTTTAATTTCATTTTGTTGCATATGGATTTCCAGTTTTCCCAGCACCATTTGTTGAAGAGACTATTTTTTCTCCAATGCATGTTTTTGGTGCCTTTGTCTAATATAAGATAATTGTAATTTTGTGGTTTAGTCTCTATGTCCTCTATTCTGTACCATTGGTCTACCAGTCTGTTTTGATACCAATACCATGCTGTTTTTGTTACTGTGGCTCTGTAGTATAGTTTAAGGTCTGGTATAGTGATGCCACCTGCTTCACTCTTCCTGCTAAGGATTGCTTTAGCTATTCTGGGTCTCTTATTTTTCCAGATGAATTTCATGATTGATTTTTCTATTCCTATGAGGAATGCCATTGGAATTTTGATTGGGATTGCATTGAATCTGTATAGTGCTTTTGGAAGTCTGGTCATTATGATAATATCAATTCTGCCTATCCAAGAGCAAGGTAGATCTTTCCATCTTCTAAGGTCTTCTTTGATTTCTTTTTTTAGGGTTCTGTAGTTTTCATTGTATAGTCCTTTCACTTCTTTAATTAAGTTGATTCCCAAGTGTTTTTTTTTTTTTTTGAGGCTATTTAAATGGGGTAGTTTTCCTCATTTCCCTCTCAGAGGATTTGTCACTGATATACAGAAATGCCTTTGATTTATGGGTATTTATTTTATAACCTGCTACTTTGCTGAATTCATTTATTAGTTCTAGAAGTTTTCTGGTGGAGCTTTTTGGATCTTGTAGGTATATAATCATATTGTCAGCAAATAATGCCAATTTAAGTTTTTCTTTTCCTATACATATCCCTTTAATTTCTTTCTTCTCCCTAATTGCTCTGGTCAGTGTTTCAAGAACTATGTTAAATAGAAGTAGTGAAAGAGGGCATCCCTGTCTTGTTCCAGTTTTTAGAGGGAATGCCTTTAGTTTTTCTCCATTTAGAATGATGTTGGCCTGGGGCTTAGTGTAGATAGCCTTTACGATGTTGAGATATGTTTCTGTTATCCCTAGTTTTTCTAGTGTTTTGAACATAAAGGGGTGCTGTATTTTGTCAAAATACAGCTTTTTCTGTGTCTTTTGAGATGATCATATGATTCTTACCTTGAGTTTATTGATGTGATGAATTACATTGATTGATTTTCATATGCTGAACCAACTTTGCATCCCTGGGATGAATCCCACTTGATCATGGGGCATAATCTTTTTGATATGTTTTTATATTTGATTTGCCAGAATTTTATTGAGAATTTTTGCATCTATGTTCATTAGAGATATTGGTCTAAAGTTTTCTTTCTTTGATGTGTCTTTGCCTGGTTTTGGAATCAGGGTGATATTGGCCTCATAGAATGAATTTGGAAGTGCTCCCTGTTTTTCAATTTCCTGAAATAAATTGAAGAGTATTGGGATTAGTTCTTCTTTAAAGGTCTTGTAGAATTCGTCTGTGTATCCGACTGGTCCTGGGCTTTTCTTGGTTGGTAAGCTTCTGATGGTGTCTTCTATTTCATCACTTTATATTTCTCTGTTTTAATTGTGTATACTTCCTGATTCAATATGGGAAAATCGTATGACTTAAGAAATTTGTTGATGCCTTCAATATTTTCTATTTTATTGGAGTATAAGTTTTCAAAATAACTTCTAATTATCCTCTGTATTTCTGTAGTGTCTGTTGTGATATTCTCTCTCTCCTTCTCTTGGTTAGCAGTAGCTAAGGTTCTGTCAATTTTATTTATTTTTTTCAAAGAACCAACTTTTTGTTTTGTCAATTTTTTCAATTGTTTGTATTTCATTGATTTCAGCTATAATTTTAATTATTTCTTGCCTTTCACTGCTTTGGCTGTTGATTTGTTCTTCTTTTTCAAGGGCTTTGAGATGTAAAGTGAGGTCATTTGTTTGACTTTTTCTTCTTTTAAGGAATGAACTCCATGCAATGAACTTTTCTTTTAGTACTGCTTTCATAGTGTTCCAGAGATTTCGATATGTTGTGTCTATGTTCTCATTTACCTCAAATAATTTTTTAATCTCCTCTTTGATGTCTTCTGCAACTCATTGTTCATTCAGTAGCATATTGTTTAGTCTTCAGGTGTTGGAGTAATTTTTATTTTTTATTTTGTCATTGATTTCCAATTTCATTCCATTATGATCCGATAAATTGCATGGTAGTATCTCTACTTTTTTGTATTTGCCAAGAGTTGCTTTGTTGCAAAGTATATGGTCTTTTACCCATTTTTTAGAAAATATTTATTAGTTGTAGATGGACCCAATACCTTTATGTGGGGCTGAGAATTAATCCCAATGCCTCACACATGCACTCTACTAGTGAACCACAACCCCAGGCCCCTTTGCCAATTTTTAAATTGGGTTTTTTGTTATTGTCGTTGAGTTTTAGAGGTTCTTTATGTATTCTGGTATTAGTTTCTTATCAGTTACATGAAGTGCAAATATTTTCTCCAGTTCTGTGGGTTGCCTTTCACTCTCAATTGTGTTCTTCAATGTGAAATTTTTAATCTTAAATTTTTATAAAATCCAACCTTTTCATTTTCTGTCCTTTCTATGTCATAGTCATATCCAAGAAAGCAAATCCAAGGTCATGAAGATCTTCCTGTTTTGATTGAGTTTTATAGTTCCTTTTTTTTTTTTTTTTAAAAATAGCATGATAGTTTCACTTATTGCTGGGATTAAGGTCAGAGCATAATTTGGAATTGTGGCTCTTTTGGGTTGGCAGGAATATTAAAGTTCATCTTAACAACAGCTCTTCTGATGTTTAACCCTACCCCTGACCCCCAGAATTGATCCATTTTCTTGGTTGCTTTAGAGTTACCTATAATATTTTTAGTGTGTAAGCAGGGAGTGATTATTTAGTTTGAGAATTTAAACATGCTTTCTCCTTATATAAATTCCATTGTCAACTAGGAATTTTTCTCAGAATTGTAAAGAATAAAGCAAATGTATTCCTGCTGTAAGAGGATTGTTAAACCCAAACTCTTGGATGGAAGGATCTCTGTATTTAAAGGGTTTATTGAACAGTTATGGATGTTACCCAGCAAAAGGACCAGGTCCTGGGACAAGTTCCCCGACTACCCGCAGCAGGGCTGAGACATGGTGGGACGTGTGTCTGTCAAACCTGGAGCTAAGAGTATTCCTATTTGAGGAAGGAAAGTGTAAGTTGTTTACATTGAACCTACATAGGCTGTAGATAGGAGGGGCAGCTCAGCAGGCAGCAGGGAGAGCTTTGGGAGAGGAAGTGGTCCCAAAGAAGCCATGGTTGCCTCAGGAATGGCTAGGGTTAACAGGGAAGCTTTTACGTAAGCAGGGCATTGTGGACCCCATGGGATTTAAGGCAAGGTTTCAACATACATTTAGGGAAACAGTTTTTGCTGGATTTAATCTTAGCTGTAAACTGATTAACTTCTCTTATCTCTCCCCACCCCTCACCCCCTATCCAAACTCATCCTCTGGCTCTTAGAATTAAGTTTACAACATCTCAGAATTTTTTTCAGAATATGCAATACTCCTTTCTTTTCTGACTTGTTTCTATCTAGATTCTAAGGTTGGCTTCTAATGTGATGCATTAATCTTGTGTCAAGAGTCAATTTTTGAAAGAGAAATAAAAGATTGTTGTTGGAACAGATTAAAAATGAGTCATTTATTTACAAAATGGTTCTTTTTCAATACCTTGGAAACAAATGCAGCCACAAGAACAGGGTAATTCAGAAGTCAATCCTAGGAATTCTAGTTACACTCTTCATCTCTTTCTGTCAAACCCCTGGGCTCCAAATGTTTTCATCCCTCCACAAATTTCTCTGCCTCTTTTTACTTCCTGTGGAAATGGTCAGAAATCCTTTATATATGAGAAAGGATTGAAAGTAATGAGACCCTAGACCGATTTCATCAATAATGCTAATGAACGTTCACCTTCAAAGTCAGTTTTGGCTGAGTGTGGTGGCGCATGCCTGTAATCCCAGTGGCTCAGGAGGATCTCAAGTTCAAAGCCAGCCTCAGCAATGGTGAGGCGCTAAGCAACTTGGTGAGACCCTGTCTCTAAATAAAATACAAAATAGGGCTGAGGATGTGGCTCAGTGGTGGAGTGCACATGAGTTTGATCCCCAGTAATTCCCCCCAAAAGTTAGTCAATTTGGGAATCCAGACGGTTATCCTGGTGCTAAAAGTTGGTCAAATTTTTTTTAGAACTCGTTCATGAGTCAAGTATGCTGTTCTCTTGATCAGTGGGGCTAGATCTGTGCATAGTTCTCAGTCTTGTTTCACATTTAGGAAATTGTTAAAATATGTCCAGTTTCATTTCTAGAAATTCTAATTGGTGTGGGGGTGGATCCATTTTGAGTTAATTTTTCTGTATGGTATATAAGGGATCTTGTTCATTTTTTTGCATAGGGATATCCAGTTTTCCCATTTGTTGTCAAGACTGTTCTTTCACCATTGAATGGTCTTGGCAGCCTTGTCAAAATCATTTGACCGTATATATGTGGACCCTTTATTCCATTCCATTTCTCTGTTTATCCCTAAGCCAACACCATACTGTTTTGATTGCTTTAGCTTTGTGGTATGTTTTGAAATCACGAGTCCTTCAACTTGTTCTTTATCAAAGATGTTTTTGCTACATGAAACGGTGTTTATCTGTCACATGCAGTTTCTGTATTAATTGAAATGATCATGTTTATTTTCCCTTTTTCTATGACTATGGTATAGTACATTGGTGTATTCCAGGAATAAATCTCCCTGGGTCATGGGATATAAACCTTTTAAATTTGTGGTAGAGTTTGATTTGCTAGTATTTTATTAGGGATATTTTCATCAATGTTCATAAGGGATATGGGTTGGTAGTTCTCATATCTTTGGCTTTGGGATTAGAGTAATGCTGTACCCTTAGTATAAGTTAGGAAGTATTCCCTCCTCTTGATTTTTGAGATGAATTTGAGAAGGATTGGTGTTAACTCTTTAAATTTTTTGTAAAAATTATCAGTGAGGCCATCTGATCCAGGGATGTTCTTTGTTGTAAAGTTTTAGATTCAGTCCCATAGTAATGATAGATTCAGAATTTGTTTCTTCTTTATTCAGTCTTGGTAGATCTCGTGTGTTAGGGGAGTTGTACCTTTCATCTAGGTTATCAAATTTGTATACAGTTGTTGGTGTTTCCTATAACCCTTTTTATTAAAATTTGGAATTTTAGTAATTTGTCTTCTTTTTTTAGTCATTCTAACCAAAGGTTTGACAATTTTATTTCTATAGAATCAACTTTGGTTTTGTTTTTTCTCTATTTTTTCTATTCTCTATTAATCTCTGTCCTAATTTTACTATTTCCTTCTTCCTGCTAGTTCTGAGTTCAATTTTTTTCTAGTTCTTTAAGGTATAAAGTTAGGTTATTTATTAGAGGTCTCCAGGTTTTTGAGCACGTGTGTGCAGCTATAAACACTCCTCTTAGCTCTGCTGCTGTTGTTCCCATAAGTTTGGTGTATTGTTTTTGTTTTTATTCCTCTCAAGGTATTTTCTAGTTTCTATAGTGATTTTGGGCCACAAAACAAGACTTAAATTTTAAAAGGCTGGAGTCATACTAAATACCTTTTCCACTCCAAATGAAGTGAGCCAGGGTGTGGTGGTGTGTGGGAGCCACATTGAGTGACCACGCCTTCCAGTCCTGATGCACCATGGCGATCTGAAAGATCACTGTAGTCTGGCCTGGTAGTGCCGGGACTTGTTATTAGGTCTTTTCTCCCTGCTCAGATAGCAAGGAGGCAGTCTTTGTGGGAAGTGCCCCTAGGGTTGAGTTACACCCACCTGTTCCCGTGAGTCCTGCCCCTTCTGCACTTTTTTGGATAGAACTTTCTAAGAACAAGAGTCCCCCCCATAAAGCTCACTTCTGAATGTGTTCTTTTTCTCTCGTCAGCCTCTCCTGACTTTCTCTTGCTCTCCCTTTTGGGGAGGCTGAGGCTGAGAGCCGGGGGAACCGTCCTGAAGCTTGTGTAAAGGCAAATTGTGACTGTGTTTTATTTGGTGTCCCTGCAAATTCACACGAGCGACCTTAGTTCAGCTGCCTGTGCTGGTCAGGGGGCGGCAGTGACTGCACACCTATGATCCCAGCAGCTGGGGAGGCTGAGGCGGGAGGATCACAAGTGAGTGGAGGGTTCTGTGCATGTCTGGTAGGCCTAATTGTTTTATAGAGTTGCTCAAGTCCTCTGTTTCCTTAGTGATCTTCTGTCTGGTTCTTCTATCCATTACTGCAATCGAGGTACTAAATTCCACAATTGTAGAACTCTTTCTCCTTTCAATTCTGCCAGTTGATACTTAAAATATATATATATTTGGTTGTAGATAGACACACTATATTAATTAATTTATTTATTTGTATGTGGTGCTGAGGATTGAACCCAGTGCCTCACACATATGAGCCTAGCACTGTACCACTGAGCTACTGCCCCAGCCCCTAATCGATACTTTTTTTCCTGAGCTCTGATATGAGGTACATAATATGCCTATACTTGTTATGGCTTCTTAGTGAATTGACTCTTTTATTAATATTTGATGTTCTTCTTTATCTCTGGTAATAGTTTCTTATCTGGAGCCTGTTTTGACTGTCATTAGGATAGACATCTCCACTCTTTTATTTGCATGGAATGTATTTTTATATTGTTCATTTTCAGCCTATATTTATTTTTTAAAAAATTTTAGTGCATTGTAGTTATACATAATAGTGGGGTTCATTCTGACATATTCATAAATACATAGAACAGTTTTTTGTTTTTTTTTTCCCCGATTACAATTGCCAGTGCTATCCCTTTCACTCCTCTGGGCTGTGGCTGTGGCTCAGTGGTAGAGCGCTTGCCTAGCACCTGCGAGGCACTGGGTTTAATCTTCTATTTATTTTTAATTGGTGCATTGTTGTGTTCTGTGACTAAACACTCGGGGTCACTCCAGGTGAACTGGATTGCAGGAAATAATCGCCCAGAGATAGAAAAATACTTTTTTCTTTGGGTCCTGTGATGGCTCCTCTGACCTTAGGGGGGGTCCATGGAAAGAGAGAGTGAGAGCCTGTACTGAACCCTTCTATGGGGAGAAGCCATTCAAATGAGGTAAGAGGTCAGGTTTCAGGGGGTTGAGTCTAGCTTCCTGATGTCTGCTGTCAGCTGGTTGACTGACATCTACAGAGGCCACGCCCATCTCAGGAGCTGTGTGAGGATCCTGGCAGAGCAAATGAAAAGACCAGAGCGAGGCCCCCCAAACAGAGGGGCAGCGTGGGTTCAGTCCACTTGGTGCGCTCGGTGCTCATAGTCATACACACACAGCCGTGGCTGGCTTGCCACAGCTCCACACTCTCATCACTCAAGGCTAAGGGGCACTCGGTTCCTGTGTGGCAGCTCCCGACTGTGCATTATAGTTATACATAAAATTGGAATTATTGTGATCTTCGTACATGCACAGAGCTTAATTTGGTCAACTTCATTTCCTACTTCTTCCCATTTTCCTCCCCTCCGCTCTCCCCTGTGTCCCCCACTTTCGCTCTGCTGACCTCCATTCTGTTTTTGCAAGATCCCCCTTTTTATTCCTTTTGTCTTTCTAGTTTCTACATATTAGAGAAAACATTGAGCCCTTAACATTCTGCGTCTGGCTTATTTCACTTAGAAAGATGTTCTCCAGTTCAATCCATTTACCAGAAAATGTCATAATTTTATTCTTTATGGCTGGGTATAACTCCACTGTGTATATACCACATTTTCTTGTCTGTTCATCTATCGCTGGGCACCTAGGCTGGTTCCATAACTTGGCTATTGTGGATTGTCCTCTATAAACACTGGTATGCTTGTATTGCTATCCTATGATGATTTTTAGTTCTTTGGGATAAATACCAAGGAGTGGGATAGCTGGGTCACATGATGGTTTCTCTCCTAGTCTTTTGAAGAATCTTCATACTGCTTTCCAAAGTGATTACAATCCCACCAGCCATGTGTTAAGTATACCTTTTACCCACATCCTCACCAGCAATTATCATATATTTGTATTCTTGATGATTGCCATTCTAATTGGGGTGAGATTAAATTTGTGTATTTTTTTATTTACATCTCCCTTATTGTTAGGGTGTTGAATTTTTTTTTTTTTTCAAATTTGTGGCACATTTTCATTTCTTTTTTTGAAAAATGTCACTTTAGATCTTGTGCCCATTTATTAAGTGGGTTATTATTTTGGGGGGGGTTGTGGGTTTTTCTTTTTCTTTTTTTTAGAGAGAGAGAGAGAATTTTTTTAATATTTATTTTTTAGTTTTCGGCGGACACAACATCTTTGTTTGTATGTGGTGCTGAGGATCGAACCCGGGCCGCACGCATGCCAGGCGAGCGCGCTACTGCTTGAGCCACATCCCCAGCCCTGTGGGTTTTTCTTTATGTTGTTCTTTATATATTCTGGTTATTAATCGTCTGTCAGAAGAGTAGCCGGCAAAGATTTTCTCCATTCTGTAGGTTCTCTCTTCACTCTAATTGCTCCTTTGCTGTGTTTTTAAATTTGATGCTGTCGTTCTTACTGATTCTTGGTTTTATTTTTTGAGCTTTAGGAGTTTTATTAAGGAAGTCAATCTATTTTTTGTTTAGACTTAAAAAAAAGTTTATACTTAAAAAAAATCTAGACTAGGATTTTTTTTTTAAAGCCCATTTTGTCAATCTTTACTTTTTTCATTGGTGTATTTAATCCATTTAATTTATTCTTGCTATTGTGCTATTTGTTTTATGTATGCCTTATAGCTTTTTGGGGGAATTATATATAACATAGTAAAGTTATAACAATATAATTCAAATGATGGTAATATAGCTTCATTCATGTACAGAAACACTACTTTCCAGATCAGCTTTCCCTTTATCAATGTCACCAGTTACATCTTTATGCACGTTATACCCAAAGAATAGATCTATGACTTTTAGGCATTTGTCTATAAGGTAATAAAAAGTGAAGTTACAAACCAAAATTATAATATCTCATATATCTTATATTTGCCCATGTACTCACCTTCACCTGAGATCTTCTATCACCACATGGCTTTGAGTTACAGTCCAGTATCATTCATTGCAATCTGAAGGATTCTCTTTTAGATTTTCTTACAGGGCAAATAGAGTGGTGATGTATTTTCTCAGCTTTTATTTTTCCATAAATGTCTAAAATTTTCCTTGTTTTTGAAGGACAGTTTTGCCAGATATAGAATTCTCTGTTTGTGGGGTTTTTTCCTTTTAGCACTTCAAATATCTTATCCTACTGTTTCTGGCCTCCTGGATAGCTGCTGAGATGATAATATTGAGGATTAGCCCCGCTGCCTTGTATTTCTGTGAAGCCCTGGCTAGACCTGAGGCATGTCAATGTCTGGGCCAGTTGCTTGGCACTGGCTTTCCTGCTTGCCCACAGATCTGGTCCTGTCTGCAGTGCACACATGCAGGCTCTGTTGTCCCGTCAGGCTGCACTTACAACATGTAAGTTCAGAGTTAAGAATTTTGAGAACTTGAAGACAGTGATAGCAGAACATTAAACAAAGTTCTGTTTTTTTCCTGAGAGGAGGGCATCCATGAAGCTGGCCCTGACTGGGACCAAAACATGCTTTCTCTACCAGAAGTAGCACAGCATCTCTTCAACTGACATCTAAAGTGGAAGTAAAATATATGAAGTATTTCTTATCCTTATGTTGAGGACAAAAGAGTTTACTGTTTAATGTATTTGAGTAACAAACTTACAGAAATAGTAAAGAAGACAGCTAACAGGTACTTGGGCTAGGGCTGGGGCTCAGTGGTAGAGCACTTGCCTAGCACGTGTGAGGCACTGGGTTCAATCCTCAGCACCACATTAAAAAATAAAGTTTAAAAAACCCATGTATTTGCATGTAGGACAACTTGATTAGAAAGCATAGTGAATGAAGGGATCTACTATATGATAAAAAATGCTACAAACTCCAGTTAGTTGCCATCAGTAAGATTTTTTTTTTTCCTGCTGTACTGGGGATCGAACCCAGGGCCTATGCATGCTAGGCAAGTGAGCTATATTCACAACCTATTTACTTTTTTAAAAAATCCATTGTATAGGCCAGTCTCGGGGGTACACACCTGTATCCCAGTGATTTGGGAGGTTGAGGCAGGAGGATAAGTTCAAGGCCAACCTCAACAGCTTAGTGACGCTTTAAGCAACTTAGCAAGACTCTGTCTCAAAATAAAAAACAAAAATGATTGAAGAAATGGCTCAGGGGTAAAATGACCCTGGGTTAAATCACCAGTTAAACTTATGGACAATGGAATTTTTTTTTATTTCTAATTGTTATAAATTGCTAAAACTTGTTTACTAAAACATTTGCATTAATGCTTTGTATCCTCAAATTTATATTAAAATTTATGCACAAATAAAAAAAATCAATTGGAAAAATTGCCAATTGATTTCTGTTCCCTATTTTTCTGCTTGAAATCATACTTTTGACCTCGTGGAGTGGGAGGGGAGACCTAACATTCAGAACTACCAAACAGGAAAAAGAGGGAAAGAATATTTTTCACCAGAATGAAATGTTTTCCATCATAGTGGATTTTAAAGCATGTTCTCCATGTATGTGGCATGCTTTTTTTTTTTTGTCCTAATTGTTACAGATTTGGCATGGATAGCACATAGGTTGGTGTCTTCAAAAATAGTCAACCAGGTAGGATTCAGTTGCCTCCTGCAAAGCACTGATAGCTGTGCTTTGGAAGGGCAGATCTATTTTGAAGTCTGAGTAATTTCTTACACCATACACTGGAAGGGGAGAGTGTGAGTCTGTACAGAGGAACTCTGATGTCAGGGAGCGCCTCAGTACCAGGCGTGGAATGGTGAGGTTTCTTCGTCTTTCCAGCAGAGGGCGCTCTTTGTGAGCACCATCTGCAGTCAGTTGCACCCTGGGCGTTTTAACCACTGGTTGACTTGTGGACAGTTGGCTTTGTCAGAGCCCTGATAAAGAGATCTCCTCTCTTCTGCTGAGCTCAGTAAGCTAGAGGTGGCATTGGCATTCGTGATGGCAACACCTCAGCAGCTGCAAACACAACTCTAAAATACTTATTTTTTAAACCAAGTTTATAATAGAGAATCTGACCACTTAAGGTTTGGGGAAGATTCAACTCAAGTATCATTGTATCTTCATAAAGCAAGTTCACTTCTAAGACTAAATCCCTGGCGATCTGAGCAACATGGTTTTGTTATATGTTAGCCTAGTATGACTGACTGAGTCAAAGCTGTTTCTAGGGCATAAGATGCGAATCTCTCTGCTCCCTCCCATTCCCACAGTTTTCCAGGGCCAGGTGTGTATGTGTGCATGCATGTGTTTGTGTGTGCTTGTGTACCTGTTATATTCAGGATGTTAGTCTGTGCTGTATGCAGTAACCCTTACTGTGACTTTGCAAGCCTGCTAGAAGATGGAAAATGGGCAAACGGAGAGGCAGGATGAAGTGACCATACGAATCCAGAGGTTAAGGTAGATGGAGAAGATAGCCTCACATGGGTCCTACCCGGAAAGCCCTACATACATGGCAGAGAAGGAAGCCAGTCAGGGAATAGGAAGCACAGCATACTCTATTTACTCACCACTCCACCCTCCCCTGTGCTGGGGATGGAGCCTAGAGCCTTGCACAGTCCAGGCAAGCTTTCAACCAGTGAGCTGCAGTTCTAGCCTCAACAGTCTTTAATCACAAAATTTCTCTTCTGGAAAGCCTTCCTCTGCCTGGTCAAATCTGACCTTCATGGCTCAGTTTAACTTATTCTTGTATAAAATTTAGCTTAACTCTAACAGTGACCATCACCTATTGAGCATTTATTGTATGCCTGCCCTGGTACTATTACCACTGTACATATGAAGGTAATAAAAGCAGGCTGAACAATTTGTCCAAGGTTAGATTGTGAATGGTTAAACCAGACTCAAATTTAGGACTGCCTAATTCCAATGCCATTCCCTTAATCCGGACTGGATACTATTGCTCCTACTTTGTTGGTGCTGGTCCAGCCCTACTGTCGAAGGTCGCCTAATTCCTGTAAGCCTTGGTTTGCCTCATCCGGGGGAGCAGCAGCTGTCAGTGACTCCTGCTATGCTCATACTGTTCAGTCCTGCAGAACAGGATTGTCCCAGCTACCAGCACAGTAATAGTTTTGCCTAAAGGCTTTCTCTGAGCCGCCTCTGCTCTGTCTTGGTACAGATGGGTGGAAGTACCTCAGGGAGAAATGACCCTGGGGCAGTCCTACCAAATGCATGCTGGCAGCTGGTGTATAAAAACCTTTGCCATGAGCAGAGAGAGAATTCTGGGATGTATTTGTTTTATATTGTTACTGACAGTCCCTTGCTGAATTAAGGCCCAGGTGCCCACAGAAGTAACACACCATTTTGTTGTCTTCCTCCTTTTCCTGTCTTCTTCCCCTCTTTCCCTCTACTCAGGCCACCTCACAAGTATACTACTGGCAGCCAAACCCTCCTCCCCAGGGACTGCTTTTGGGGAAACCCAAACTAGGACACTCATTTTAGTTTTATTGCTAACTTTTGTTTTATTTAGACCTTCTGTGTATCCATGTTTTCTCTACTAAGGCAGACATGTTCTCTCAGCCTTGTCACACCCCTCCTTGCATCACAGTTAGCAAGGGATTGGGAACATTAGCAAGGGGTTGGGAACAAGGTAGGTGCTCTGAACAAACCCACTTGATTGCCAGGCTTTATTCCAATAATTTCTGGCCTGGGAGCTTCATATGCAATGGGCCACTGG
This sequence comes from Marmota marmota marmota, assembly GCF_001458135.2. Lineage (NCBI taxonomy): Eukaryota > Metazoa > Chordata > Mammalia > Rodentia > Sciuridae > Marmota > Marmota marmota. Next base: position 597,779 of record NW_025999862.1, on the reverse strand, counting down.
GAGCTGTGATTGACGTCTAAGGCAAGTGCTGTAACAGGTAACCCTCAAGGAATTACTGGAGGTCCTAGAGAAATATGTGATCTCTAGTTTCACCATAAATCCAAGTTTTGGAGAATCCAAATCAAAGCTGGGACCTGGATGTGTATTTAATGACTCTGAGCTGCACATTAAATCTGAAACTACCACAAAGCAGCCCAGGGCTGATGTGGAGAGACTGAAAACATGGACTCCCCTTGATGTGGGTAAAAGGACTAACATGCATTCCCTTTGTAGGCCATGAATGATGATAGAAGGGAGGAAAGGCTATTTAATGTTTATTTAAAAGATTGACTATGTGTATAGAGGCCCCTGGGGAAAGGGTGACCTCTGTAGTATTTCTCTCCTTCACATAATTACAATACCCACAAGTGTTCCTCAGCAGGGTAGTTTTTAACTTTTAGAATGCAGAGTTCTACAACTAGCTCTCCTGTGACTGCCTTTTCTCTAAATTAAGTTTATGAGTTGCCATAAGGGCCCTCTGTCCCTCCCATCCCTTTTCAATAGACTTTCATTCTTCCCCATCCTTTACCAAATCAAGACAAACTTTTTCACCTGGGATTCCAGCAACTTCATGATCTGGTCCTTTCTTTTTTTCCTTCGTATTTTCCATTTCTTTCTATTCTGTATGTTTATCAGTGTTAATTTCCCACTTTTCCCAACTTTCCCCCATCTCCCCTTCAATTTCTAAAGCCTGTCTACATTCTGAATGTCCTCTGAGTCATGAGGACTTCATCCCTCAATGTCCCTACCTACCTACCACCACATGGAATCTCTTACCACCACTGGGCCCTCAAAGCTATGAATTATCTCTTTTGAACATAAGTAACATTTTATTTCTACTGCCATAACATCTTTTAAACCTGATTTGTATATAGTAGTTCTCTGATTTTTCTTCGTACTCAACTATATAATATGTACTTTCATCTGAGTGTGTATTACCCAGAAATGGAATTGCTGGATCATGTTAACTTTTGATTAGGAAATCAAGTTTTGATTTTCATATTTTCCACAGCAGTTATACTGTTTTATATTCCTTCCAGAAATGCAAGAATTCCAATTTCCTCACCTAGCTAACATTTTTTAAAAATAGTAATCGTAAAGTATTATAGTTCTGATTTTACACTTGCTTAATGACTAGTGATATGGCATACCTTCACATGTGTTTTATCTTTGGAGAAATGTGCCCATTTGCAAGTATTTTTCCCCCTTGGTTTTTTGGGTTTTTTTTGAGAGAGAGAGAGAGAATTTTTTAATATTTATTTTTTAGTTTTTGGTGGACACAACATCTTTATTTTATTTTTATGTGGTGCTGAGGATGACCCCAGCACCCTGTGCATGCCAGGAGAGTGCGCTACCGCTTGAGCCACATCCCCAGCCCCACCCCCCTTGGTTTTTAAATTAGGATTTATCTTTTTGCTTGTTCTTCTATTCCAGTTGTCTCTTTCTTCCAGTATCACACTATTTTGATGACTAACTTTGCAGTAAATGTTGAAGCATTATGAGACTTCTACAACTATTCAAGATTGTTGGCCATTTAAAGTGCTTTGGGATTCCTTATTCATTTTAGGAGGGATTTTTGTATTTCTGCAAAACTCTTGGGGATTTTGGTAGGGAATATATATTTCCATCCTTTCATTTTGAGCCTGTGTCTTTAAATCTACAGTATTTTACAGACAGCATATAGTTGAATCCTTTTTTTTTTTTAATCCTTTATGCCAATCTGTCTTTTTGATTGGATAATCTACACTACTAAATTTAAAGAGATTACTGTTAGGGAAGGATTTCTCTGTTTTGTCTTACAGCTTTTTCTCCCATTTTTTCCCCCCATTATTGGCTTCCTTTGTGTTGACTTTTTTTTTTAATAGTAACATGTTTTGGTTCCCTGGTTTTCCTTTTGTATAAATTGTGGTTTTCACGGGAATTACATGTAACATCCTAATGTTATAAACAATCTTAACCTGAGTTCTGGTGTGCTGTTGAATTGCTCTAGTGAATTTTTCAATTCGGTTATTATATATTTCAGTGTCAGAATTTGTTTAGCTCCATTTTACATATTCTTAATCTGATTTTGTTCATGTAGCATTTTCCTACACCCCGTAGTCCGTCCATGTTTCCCTTTAGTTCTCTGGGTATACTGCAAACAGGTATATTAAAGTCCTGTCTAGTCCTCTGAGGTCTATGTCTTCCCAGATGGTCTCTACCACCCTTGCTCCCTTTGAAGGTTAGGTTTGTTTCCTCATCTGTCTTTTCGTTTTTGGTTGAACCTGCATTCATGCCAAGGACAACCTCTGCTAGGAGTGGGCAATGTTCTGAGCCTTGAGATCAGCCAGGGTGATGGCTTAGAGTCCTGCAGGTTTTCCCCAGCTGCCTCCTTGCTTCCTGCAAGCTCTGAGTTAGGTGAGACAGACTAGTCCTTTAGGCAACTCCCAGACAAGTCAGAATACTGAAAATAAGTTCTGCTCGGTTCTCTCTAGTTCAAGGAGGACACTGGGAATTTAAAAATTTTACTTTAAACGTGATGGTTTTCACTGAAATAAGGAATTTTTCCACAATGTAAATAACACATTGCTTTCATCTAGAAAGTCTTGCAATTAAAAAAAACTGAATTAAATGTGTTCTTGATGTAATATGATTTTGATGTAAGGTCCTTAACGTTAAATAAGAAACCCCAGGGTAGCTCATCTACAAATCACACTCAGAGCACTTTTATTATTGCTTTTCTTGAATTTTCCGTAGACTTTTCCCATAGTTAAAGAAATATTTTAATATTTTAATGAGAATGTGGGAAAGATAGCACTGATTATTTTTAGTTAGGACTTTTTTTTCTGTTTCATGGTAAAAGTCTAAAAGGTGTTTTCAGAAGTCACAAACTTCAAGTAATTTTTGCCTTTTAAAAGTAAAAATAGAACATAACTAAGTTCAATTATTATGTAAATTATTTCATCTTTTAAGATTAGAGGGCTGGGGTTGTGGCTCAGCAGTAGAGCGCTTGCCTCGCATGTGTGAGGACCTAGGTTTGATCCTCAGCACCACATAAAAATAAAGATTAGACAATGGCAATATTATTATAAAGGCATCAAAGGATAAGATCAATACCTGTTAGAAGTTAACCATTATGTAGTTATCTTATATATGATTTAAATAATATCTAAACCCATATAAAACCACTTTGCAATGGAGATAAACTGTGACTTTGAAGTAGATAAGGTAATAATTCTGATTTTTGTGGAGTTTATGTGAATGATTTTCCTAAGAAAAGGTTAATTCTCCTGAAAAACACTGAAGTGTAAAAGTGCCTGTCACTCTATATTTAAAATGTTTTATTCTGAATTCTGTAAGGTGCTTAGCCTAAAACAGATTTTTAAAAATAAGTCTATTAGGAAATTAGAAGGATCGAATGACATAATTTAGGAAACTTTCCCTTGAAAGTTTTCAAGTTTCTCTGTGATTATCTTGCTTTGTACAATTAACTTCAATAAAATAGTACTGCAAAAGAAGTTCAAGAAGGCCACCAAAAGCAGAATAAAGGATAGGCTCAGGGTTACTGAGGAAACCAGAGTTTCCACTCCACCGGTTTCCTTTTACTTAATATCTGCTTGTACATTTAGTAAGTTACAAAACATCAACAGCAGGCTATTTTATCAGTCTTCCTGTGTCAAAATTTAGATTTAATTGAAGGTGATGTTTATATAGAAAATGAACTTAAAAACCCTCAAAAGTTAAAGTAAACAAAGAACTTGTCTACTGTAGTTAAATTTTGCAAAACACCATCAGAGTGGTAGGATAATATTCAAAGACATTAGAAGAATATGAAATTAACATTATTCTGATCTGGTAATTGATAATATTCTAGTGTTGGTAATTCACTCCTCTCTAACTTACCCAATATTATTCCTTCTAAAATACCTAACTTAACACAGTAAAAATAGGTGCTACCAAGAGAAAGAGATTTGCTCTTATGTTGCTGACTAATCAGATTAAAATGTCATTTTTCTGTTCTGCTTTCTCCTTGCAATCTTTATTTCACAATTATCTATTCTTGATCGAATGATTACAGTTACTCATGAAGATGTTTTGGTATTATTACAGTATAACTTTCCCATTCAACTATTTAGCCCATGATGTCTGGCACATACATTCATTATTCAATTATCTGGGTATAAGTAGTCACCTGGCATGCACCTTACATACAAATCTATACATGCTTATGTATAGATATTCAGATTTTTATCAGCAATAAGATTTCATTCATATACACATAAAAATTAGTCAATAAATTACATATTTTACTGCTTACAACCCTTTCACACAGTAAGATTTTTACTGAAGTAAATGGCTAATTGCTTCTTTCATCACTGTATTTCTCATTTAGCCAAAGAATCCTACAGTTGCCTTGGTCTTTTTTTACTAGGTCATGACCTAGCTATCATATTCACATATCCTGCTGTTTAGGATGTTCTGGTGGATACATCAGTTAACAATGAAACTTCTAAATTTGAAGGATAGGCCTAGGGTTGGTGAAGAAACCAGTTTCCACATTTTCCATGAGAGTTCAGCTCATTAACTTGAAAGGTCAGCATTAAAAGAAAAAGGAAAAAGAAAAAAAAAAAAAAAACTTGTGACAGCTAGACCCCAAGCTTCCTATTTTTTTTTTCCTCCTTTTTCATTGGAAGGAACAATCACTGATACTTATGAAACTATGGTGGGTTCTATTGAGACCTAACTCTGAAAGGAGTTTACCAATCCCCATGTGGGATTCTGGGTGAATATAATGAGATAATTTGTAAGGTCATGGAATATGCAACTTCCTTGTGAAAGTTATCTTACTTGCTAAAACACATAATGGCAATACATTTTATTTTCTATGCTTTGAATACCCATCTTATTTCTATACTTTTGAATTTGTTGCTTCAATCTTGATTAGAAATTTTTGTTGTTGATGTTCTGGGGATTGAACTCTGGATATCATTTATGCTAATAAGCATGTGCTCTAACACTGAGGTACATCCCAACATCCTCAGCCTAAAAAAGTGAAAACAAATGAAAATGCTAGACTTAATATTTTTGTCTAAAATACTTGGGGTGGAACAGATGGTAGCTGAGAGAAAGGAACTTTGTACTTCATTTATACATAGGTAAAAATAATAGCTACTTCCCCACAGAATCAAATGGAAACCTTCCTTACATATTCAAAATGCAAAAGGATAAAGAATCAGGATTCACCACAAGTAAAAAGTCGGGGCTAATTAACATAAGTTCACAGCTTTCTATTATCATACCCTATTTCTGAATAGGAGAAAGCCTTAAGTACCATTAATGTAATAACCCCAAAACTAACCAAAGCAAAGCTCTCTAAAACAAACTTTTTTTTTCCTGTTGTTTTGGGGATATAAAACCTGGAGCCTTGTGCATACTAGGCGAGCTCTACCACTGAGCTAAAATCCCTAGCCTAATGGAAACACATTTGACCGATTAATTTATCTGAAACTTCAGAGTCTTTGGCCCATAATAATGTGTTATCAGTGTGAGTGAAAACCAAGAGTTTATAAACCTAAATCTTGTGTATTAGGTAACATAAATTAGAATCAAACTACTATTGCTATATTAGACGTTCGATTTAAATAAGAAATACACAGAAAACAAACATTTTAAAAAAAGATTTAAGATCATAAATAGGTCGTTGTCACAACACATTTCAGAATTTTTAAAAAACATTTTGGTTTTTTAAGAAGTATTTTTTAAAAAATCAATTCCCTCATTGAAAGGACCTGTACATTTTTAAAATTCCAGTCTTATAAGGCACAATATTTAATCAGAATGCCAACATCACCACCCTGCTATAGTAGGAATAAGATGCAAGGTACTGGCACGAAGAAACAACAAAATTTCCGGGAAAAAAAAATCAGTCATTTAAGAAAAATGAAAAAGACAAAAATGCCTAGTGTTATGGAAGACTTTCTGTTAAAAAAACTTAAGTATTTTAACTCATTTAATTCACTAAAGAGGAGCTATGAGAAAAGAGGGGCAGTAGCAAAATACATTTTCTTTAAAAACTTACCAAAACCAAAACAGCTTTGAATAGTGTATGGAGGGGGCAACCATCTAGAACCCAGATCAGAGCCCTAGATTATTACTATTGTCTGAGCAGATTCAGAAAATAAACAGGAAGACTTGGTTAGTATGACACTGTAAGGCATTTGTTCTGGCCTACTACACAACAATGGAGATATAGTGGAATATTAAAATCACAATTATATTTTATCCTGCCAAAAAAATTCTTTAAAATATAAAATTCTTCATTTTTAACTTTGCCTCATTTCCTGTGGTATCAACTGAACTTTAAAGTTCTATGCAATGTGGTGATTTACTATTTTAAAAGGAAAAAACCCACAAAGTGATTGTCCACAGATGAAACACGGGATGAGGTTCATGACTGAATCAATCATGGAGTGTCAGTCAATTGTAAACTCTCAAAGGTTAGGACTAGGAACTGTATCAGACACTAATTAGAGTACAACAATAGGAATGGAAAGGGAAGCCTATTTGTCATTCCAATTCTGACAAGGTACATGGTCTTCGAAATTCTTGTCCACGTTCATGAAGCCATTTATTGGATACTGTGAGGAGGAAAAAAAAAAAATTAATTTTCTTCCCTTCTAAATGCTGGTCTGTAACAAAGTTTCAACAAGGACTAGGAGTTCAAGACCCAAACCAGATAAAGGCAGACATTACTTTAAACACTGGGCCTGGAAATATATGATTTTGTTATGTACTTGTATGTGTGTATACATTTGAGTCTATGTGCGTTTCCTAAAGCTTCCAAAATGAGGCATGAAATGAGTACAAATAGGATTCAGATTGAAAGGTAAAACAATGCCCTGCTCTAAATATGACATCCAAAATAAAAATGAATGTAAACTCTCCCATATAGAAGAGCAACTCTGATCAATTACTATTATTATGTGCTCATTAATTTTCCTTGGTTCCTAGATAATTAATTTCTTTGGGATATATTTTTTAAAATTTTATCCTTCGGAGTGGGGTTGTGGCTCAGTGGTAGAGTGCTTGCCTAGCATGTGTGAGGCTCTGGGTTCAATTCTCAGCACCATATATAAATAAAATGAAGGTCCATGACAACTAAAAAAATATTAAAAAAAAATTTTTTTTCCTCCTTCATCTCCAGTATCATAAACTACATACCTTATTTCTTAACTGCTTTTTTACTATCCCTTGAATCTGACTGCTATTCATCAAACTGTCACTTCTTCTTATTTTTATTTTGGTACCAGAGACAACTCAGGAGTGCTTACGTACTGAGCCACATTCCCAGCCCTTTTTACTTTTTAAGATGGGGTTTTGCTAAGTTGTCCAGGCTGGCCTTGATCTTGCAATCCTCCTGCCTCAACCTCCCAAGTTGCTGAGATTGCAAGTACACGCTACCACACCCAGCTCTGGATTTCTTATCTCTTGACTCTTTTATTTGTTCCCTAACCCTTCTGCTGCTGCTTTAATTCAGGCTCTCGATTCACCATTGCCAATTTAGAGGAAAAGAGCCTGCAGAAGGCTTCCCCAAACTTAGGTTATAAACAAGATATGACTCCCTTTGTATTAGTGTGTACTGCATGATACTGCTTGAGATTCTATACTAAGAATTCATAAATCAAACTCTAAGCCTCCGAGGGGAAGATGTTTTATCACCTTTGAGTCAATGTTTCTTATAAGAACAGGTGGAAATGCAGTTAAAAATATCTGTCATCAAAATTCTGATCTGAAAAAATGAAAATTTATATAAAGATCAGGGACTTCCTTGGTTGAATCCCATACAATCAATGTTAGTCATATGAAGCAAATCTATGGCAGGAAGTGCTTTTGTTTTAAGGTGTAGATTACGAGTTTTGAAATAAGACGTTCTTTTCATGGAATACAAGAAATATTTACCCCATTTGTTTCCAACTAGCACTGGACAGGCTGCATGCCGTGTACTATAATCTCCTTCTCCACTGGCGAACAGATTATACCAGAAAACAGCAGTTCCCTGTGGGAAACAATTCAAAATTATCCCCAAATAAAATGCCAGGTTAGCTGAGGTTGAGGCTCAGTGGTAGAGCGTTTGCCTAGCATGTGCGAGGGCCTGGGTTCGATCCTCAGCACCACATAATAAATAAATAATATAAAGGTATTGTGTTCAACTATAGCTAAAAATAAATTTTTACAAATGCCAGGTTATAACTTTTTTTTAAAAAAAATTTTTGGGATTACAGGTGTTCAACATAGCTGGGCTCTTTTTTTTTTTTTTGGTTTGTTTTTAAATAAACATTTCTTTTCCCTTTATTTTCATGTGGTGCTGAGGATTGAACCCAGTGCCTCACGCTGTGCTAGTCAAGCACTCTACGACAACCCCAGCCCTACGTTATCACTTTCTATAGTTAAATATTTGTTATCCTCTGGGGAAGCATTATACTTCCCCCTAATTTAATTCTGAAAGTGATAAAATCACTTCAGAAACTTTCCTTGATTATTTAAAAAAGTTAATAACACAAAGCTTCTTGACGAGAGTATTTGCTAAAACAAAGATAATGAATCTAGTCATAGCAATGTGAAGAGGAAAAAAATGTCTGAAAACCAATGTTAGGGATAAGAACTTTTAAATACCAATCCCTGGTTGTTACTCATCTCACAGTAATTTGTGCCATAAATCTAGAGATAATATATCCCTTAAAGGATACTACCTTTAAAAAAATTTAACAATCAGACCATGAAATACAAGTGCATCTCCTTCTCAGGGGAAAAACAGACAAAAACAAAACTCCCACAACAAACCCAGCTTACTTTTTTGGGCCAAACACTAGCTCCTACTTCAGGAAAAACAGTGGCTCCTCCTGCAGACACATCACTCATCTACAAGAAACAAGAGGGCATCATCAAAAGTGTTATAAAGTAAAACATGCCAATGAGGAAAACGTGATATTGAACTTTAGAACACCAGGGACATATAGATAGGCACTTCTTTTATATCAACAGGGAAAACGAAATGACTTGAAACCAATAAATCAAGTAACAGGCATAAACATCTATTTTATTGCATTAACATGTAATCTCTTGGGCTGGGGTTGTGGCTCATCGGTTGAGCGCTCACCTCAAATGTGTGAGACCCTGGGTTCGATCCTCAACACCACATAAAAATAAATAAGTGAAATCAAGGTATTGTGTTAAATAAATAACATGTAATCTCCATGGAGACAAGAATGTCATTTGTTTTGCACTTCTGATCTTTAGCTTCTAGAATAGTAACTCAAGAACTGTAGGTACTCAACAAATATTTCTTTAAATAAAATTTAAACAAAGAAATCAGCTTTATCGTTCTCATGCTAGGTAACCAATTATGTTAAAAATGAAAGGGTTATATTAAGTTAGTCATGAAGGAAACATAGAATTAAAAACAAACATTTCAAATTAACAAGCACATGCACCAAAATAAGGTAAAGTAAGTATAGATCATATCATGAATTTTTTTTTTTTTTTTTTTTAAAGCAACACAACAGGGGCTGGGATTGTGGCTCAGCGGTAGAGCGCTCGCCTAGCACAGGCGGGACCCAAGTTCGATCCTCAGCACCACATAAAAATAAAAGGCATTGTGTTGTGTCCATCTACACCTAAAAAATAAATATTAAAAAAAAATTAAAAGCAACACAACACATTAGGTTTTGCTTTGTGATAACAAAAGTCTATGTGTAATATCACCTTATCTAAAATAAGACTTATAAATACAAAGATAAGATTTTGGGGGGTAATATTGCCACCCCCAAAATACAAAGTATGATCTCACATCAGACAGACTAAATCAAGGAAAAAAGTATTAATGAAGGGTATTTCACAAGAATGAATGTATAATAATGAAGAGCTTATCTCTTAAGCAATGAGAAAATCAACCTTGGAGATATTTAAATGTTATGCATGATAGGAAAAATAAATATAAATGCAATGTGGCTCACCTGGAAATAGTATTTAAATATAAGAAATGAATACTAATCAAATGCTATTCAACTATTTTAGAAAAATACGGAGAGTGTATACATTAAGAAGGAAAAAACAATAATCTAACATAATCTAATAGACCAAATAATATAACATCAATATTCATAAAGCAAAGACATATGAGAAACAAACCCAGAAACTAAGGAAACACAAATGGCTCTAAAACCTCTGAAAATATGTAAGATCCTAAATAAACCTTTCTAAGAGAAATACAAAATTAAATAACTGCCAATTTGGTGAGTGGAAGATATACAGATCAAGTAAGTCTGACAAATGTATCACACTTAGAGGTAGGACGATTTGGTACAACCTCTATGGAGAACTTACTTCTAGAAAGTATGTAAGCTTTCACAGCATAAAATTATACACTGTACCAGTTTCTCTTCTGGTTTTTCCTCGGTGATATTTCTTTCACTTTATTTTATATGAAACTTAGTAATGTACCTTACCTCCTTTCAGAAACTAGATGGAGTTGTGAGGGAGATGCAATTCGGAAGACAGGAGAGAGGGGAGGATAAGAGGGTGAGAAGGTGGAATGGAGGCAGGGAGAGAGGAAGAAAATAGACTGAGCAAAGACAGATATTGATAGGGAGCAAGATACCACAGATAGCAAAGATAATTCTATAAAAGTCTAATAAGGGTAAGAGATGGAAATAATGAAATAAGCAAAACTAAGTCTAGTTATAAAATACATCTTTAAAATTAAAGGTCATAGCCTTGTAGCAAATTATATTTTCCAAATATGTATTGTATTCCAAATATGGATGTATTCATCACAGTATGCTTCATTCTACATGTTTTTTGTTGTTTTGGGTCTCACGCATGCTAATGTTGTGGATTAGCATGCATGAGATCCAAGATTGAGCCTTGGGTCTCATGCATGCTAATTCACAACCATGCTACTAGTGAGTTACACCCACAGCCCATACATTCTCTTTTTATATGACACTGACACTCATCTCAGGTGGTCGAACTTATATTCCCTCATCTTGAAGCTGGGCAGAGCTTTATGATTGCTTTAATTAATATAATAAAGAGCAAAAATTACACTTATTACACTGAAGGACATTGAGGGTAGGTTATAAAAATGCCTTGTACTTTTGCATTGTTCTTTTGGGATGCTTGGTCTTGCAATCCAGACACTATGCTGTGAGGAAACACAGGTCACATGGATTGACTAGACGTGAAGTATGCTGTACAAAGAGCCAGTTTCAACCTCAGCTTCAAGATGACCCTAATACCAAACATCTGACTGCAAATGTGTGAGAAATCTGGAGCAGGAACCATGAATTGAGCCAAGTCAACCTCATAACCATGAGATAATATTAAAAGGACTGTTATTTAAAAAAAAATTTTTTTTAGACTTTGGACATTTATTTTGTTCATTTATTTATATGCGTTGCTGAGAATTGAACCCAGTGCCTCACACATGTGAGGCAACAGCTCTACCACTGAGCTACAACTCCAGCTCCAAAAGGACTGTTATTTTAAACCACTTAGTTTTGGGGTGATTTGTTATGCAACAATAGAAAAGTAGAATATGACTGAAACTTAATGGGTTTAAACCTCAACATCACACATACCAATTTCATTTTACATTTATGTCTATATAAAGTTTTTAAAAAGATCGGTGTTTTGAAACTAACAATGTCAGAGTTGTTTACTGCTGATAGCACATTGCAGTACTCCAAAAGCCCTATTTGATCTGGGTACCAGTTACCAGATGTGTTCACTTTGTGCAAAATTACCAAGATATATACTTAATATGTATATTCTTCTGACATGATACTTCAATAAAAATTCTAATTTAGAAAAGTTTACTAAAATATGTGAATATATGGGCTTTTACATATATTAATTATACATCACAAAACAATTCTATTAATCATTAATATTTGAATATTAACTAAATTTAAAGTTTTTCAAATTTCTACACTGAACTTCTATATTACAAACTAAGTTAACTGTAAACTAGGATGTTAAATAGGAATAATGCTGAACAATCTTAGTTGAGTACATCTAAATATTATGTGATCAAATCCCAACTTAAATTTAGCCATAACTTACATAAAACAGCCATGTAGCAATTCTGTTTCCTGTCCCCAGCTCTTTGAAAGCATCTGGCTCATCTTTCTGTGAATGCAACAATGAATTCAATGATATAAAATTCAATAATGCAAATACTCTAATAATAACTAAACATCAGTAGTAATAAGCTGAATGATAAGCCAAATTGTTCCCTTATAATGTCCATAAGCATACACAATAGCTGCTTAAATATCTGTTGAGACTGGTACTTCCATCATTAGCGGGATAAAAACAGATTTGTTAGCCTAAACAATAGTAGCCAGCATTAAATGACTATAGATTATTTAAAAGACATTACAGCCACCTCATAGCTACATTCATGAAGTATATTCTCTATGGATAAAAAATTTACACGGAGATTAATTTTCAGCTTATAACCTCCTCAAATACTTATTGCAATTCTGATTGTCTTTCTTTTGGATAGTCAACAATAATGAGGTTGAAGACTTCATATCTATCTACTTAAATCTAAATTAAAATACATAAAAATCTCTTGGCATTTATAAAAATGTATCTTTCACACAAATTTGTATACCGTTGTTTGTAATAACCCAAAATTGAAAACAATCCGAATGTTTTTTGATTTGTGAATTGGTAAACTGAGGTGCATCTATGCTATGGAATACTACCAAGCAATAAAAAACTCACTGTTGATGTGTGCCTCGAGGAAATTTTATGCTTGGTAAACAAACACAATCTCAAAAGGATACATACTGTATGGTTCCATTAATATAACATTTATGAACTAACTGAAATGGAACAGATTATTGGTCACCAGCAGTTAGGGATGGGAGGAGGAAGTTTCTTTTTTAAAGTTTTTTAAAATTTTTTATTCTAATTTGTTATATATGACAATGCATTACAGTTCATATTATACATATAGAGCACAATTTTTCATATCTCTGGTTGTATACAAAGTATACTCACACCATTCATGTCTTCATACATGTACTTAGGGTAATGATGTCCATCTCATTCCACCGTCTTTCCTACACCCATGGCCCCTCCCTTCCCCTCGCCCTATCTAGAGTTCGTCTAATCCTCCCTTGCTCCCCCTCCCAACCCCACTAGAAAGTTTCTATGTAGCTTTAGAGCAGTACTACAAGGGAACACTGCTGTGACGCTACAGTGATGCATCTTGACTGTGGTAGTAATTGCATAAAGCTACACCATGTGCTAAAACTGCATAGAGCCACACAGAAACAAGTGCACATAATTGGTATAATATGCATACTCTTGGTGGATGCGTTAATGCCAAATTCCAGGTTTGGATATTTGACAATACTAAAGTTATGCAAGATATTAACATTGGGGGAGGATGGATGAGGGGGTGCATGGGACCTCCCTGAATGTATGTTTACTACTTCCCATGAATTAATAATTAAAAATAAAAAGTTAAAAACATACAACTTAGTTTTGTAATTCAAGGATTTAACTGTATAGTTTTCTACACCATCAAAAACCTTCATATCTTTGAAAACTGAAAATAGAAGGAAAACAGGCTTTACATGTCTTGATAGAAAAAAGGCCCAAGATTTGGGGATTAAGCCAGTAGAGGGTTTTTATAAAATATAGACTGTTTTCTGTGAAAAAGAATCTACCAGGCTGGGGTTGTAGCTCAGTGGTAGAGTGCTTGCCTAGCATGTGCGAGGCCCTGGGTTTGATCCCCAGCACCACATAAAACTAAATAAACAAAATAAAGGTATTGTGTCCATCTACAACTAAAAATATTAAAAAAAAAAAATCAACCCTTGTTTCATAATGGTGATCAAGAATGCTGTGGATACATGAGGCACATTCCTTAGAATTCTGTCATTATAATAAAGATTAAATTAAGATTGGTAATGCTATACTTTAAAGCCGAATATATAAAAGAAGTAAAAAGAGACTAACATGTATTAATCTTAAATCAAGAGTACTTGGCAAGCAGCACAAACTTTTATAAACTGCTTTAATATTATTATCCTCTATCCTCTAAGCTCTCTAGATCTTTCTTGTTTTTTTGAGATAGTGTCTTACTATGTTGCTCAGGCTGCTCTGGAATTTCTGGGCTCAAGTGATCCTCCTGCCTCAGCTTCAAGTAGCTGGGACTACAGACACACACCACCATGCCTGGCTTCTTTTGTTTATTTTCCTGTCTGAAAATGCGTTCATGTAATTGCTTCAGATCTATTGGTTCAGAATTCATATGAATTCACTTCATCTGTCTCTATTCTGTTTTGAACTTAGCCATTACAATTTAATTCTCAATTATTTTTTAATTTGAAACTTCCCTTATTTTTTAAGTATAAAAATTCCTTCTTATAGTTTCTTTTGTCCCATTCTCTAAGTACTATGTAAGTATTTTATATTATGTATCTGATAAATTTTAGTATGTAAAATCCTGGGGATATCTGTCAATTGCTTTAGTCCTACCAACAGTGTCTTATTTATTACCAGTTAGTGATTTTTAAAAAGTGTTTATAGCTTAAGTGCTCCAATGAGGATTGTCTCTCTCTAGACAGGATATGAATTTGTTTCTGACACAGCAAGGAATACCACCTAGCTGAACACTCTGTTCTTTTCCAGAGTAGTAAAAATTCAAAACGCAGATTCATGTGAGGGTAGGCCTATACTTCTAGAAGCAGCGTCCCATACCACCCCAGCCAGGATAGATTGTTTTTAAACCCACTTTTTCCTTCACTGAAGGTGTAATTCTTCTGGAGATTTAGGTGTGATACTGGCGGTTCAGGTGCAGCAGCTCACATTGTGGCAGATCCTCTCCCTGAGCTGGTAATCTGGGTTCTTGCAGGTACGTGCCTCTGGCATCAGCTTTTCTGTCTCCTGTTAACCATCTAATTTTGGTCTCTAGGTGTCTTTGTTCAGTTTGTCTTTGGGAATATCCTTTACTTTCTTCCAAGCTTACCAATGCACTTAACCAAGTATCTTAAATACTTTCTCAGGTATCTAGGTGTTTATACTCTGCAAAGCCTTTTTAGCAGTAAAATATTCGCTCTGGATTTATAACACTAAAATAACGGAATAAATATGTTGACATTCTCTTCTTGACCAACTCTACTCAGGTCCCTCCAAAATCTCTCTTCAACTAGGCCCCAAATTCCAGGCTTCTGTGTTCACTTCTGCATTTAAGCAAGAATCCTGCTAAAGTTAATTTAGCCAGGATTACCCATCCTCAATATCTAATCAGGTTCCTCATCTTTTATCCCCTAAGTGAATATGATCTCTCTGCCCTTTCTGCAGCAAGATTCTTCTCTTACCTCTTCCATAATTTTTCATTTTTCCTTACTGTATTTGGAGTTAAGCTCTCCCTCACTGCAAAATCTGACTGCAGTGGTCCCTATACTTATCTAACTCAATAGTCCTCTATTGAACTAAGTCGGCCTTCATCTTTAACAAGGGTCATGAATAATTTTTCTTTAACAATGTAATACCTAAGCTTCAGTGGATTTGTTAGGTCTCCATTTCTTTTACTTACCCGTGCAAAGTCAAAATGGGGTTCATATTGTCCTCCAACTCCATAATTTGCGACCTGAAGAAATAAAGTATGAATTAAAGAACTGTCAACATTAATGCTTTAAAAAAAAAATTCTGTGAGCCCGATTTTGGCCTTTTATATGGTTAGGAACTTCAAGAGAAATAAAAAAGCATTTAAAGTCAATGAGAATTCCAAAGAAAATAGGAATGAAAAACTAAGGATAGCTACTATGTGCTATTTTTAGAAACTTAGTTAATGTGATTTTCTCTTTTGCTTTTGCAGTGAGGAAGCACTTAAGCATATTTGAGAGACATGCTTTTTCCAAATACATAATTTAAACTAAAATTTTGAGATTGCTATTTATTTTCACAAATACATTTTCCTTAGAAATTTAAATTTTAAAAAAGTTTCTCAAAGCACCAAATGCTAGCAAATTCCCAATGTACTTTAATAAATTCCTTTCCTTGAATATTTTTTCTTCTTCTTTTTTTTGAACCCAGGCCTTGTGTATGCAAGGCAAGCACTCTACCACTTGAGCTATATTCCCAGCCCTTGAATATTTTTTCTTTGCTAAGGTAAAATGGGAAAAGGTCTACATCTATTTAGTCATTTCTGCTGAAGGACCCCAACAACTTCAGTTGGTTATGACAATATCTCAGTGTGACAAAGAAGGAAATAAGATATTTGTTCTGGGCTGGGTGCAGTGGCGCATGCCTATAATCCCAGCAGCTCGGGAGGGAGGGAAAGAGAAAGGGGGATCGAGAGTTCAAACCCAGCCTCAGTGAGGTGCTAAGCAGCTCAGTAATACCCTGTCTCTAATAAAAATACAAAATTGGGCTGGGATTATGGCTCATGGTTGAGTGCCCCTGAGTTCAATCCCCAGTACCCAAAAACAACAAAAAAGATACTTGGTCTAATTTTTATGTTCCAGCTCTCCTATTTACAATGTTTGTAATGTTGGATACATCTAGTTTTTTTATTCGGAAAATGATGCCTTCCTTAATTCCCTCCATCACAACATAAAATGCTGACAAAACCAAAGGAGAATGTAACTAAAAGAGTGTTGCTGACAAAACAGGAGATCATAATTAGAAGTACTGCCCACAGAAAGTGCAAGTCATGTATATTATTCTGGACATTTTATTTTTGTTTTAAGTAGGTGGACCAATCTGTTAGAAACTGCAAACCAATCTGTTAGAAATCCACAATTTGCTTGGAAGAGGTTATAAAGGTTATGGAGGTTACAATAAAAACAAGATTGGAGAAGAAGACGACAAAGTGGTTTTTTTTTTTTTGATGATAATAATCAGATAACCATAGAATAAATGACAATTTAAGAACATATAAATATAGGCAGTTCTGCTTTACACAGTTCTAAATCTCATTTACTATGGCTTATCTACACCAGGACCCTAAAACACAGTTCAAATTTCAGTTGCCATGGTATATTAACTGTAATTGCATAAAGTAAAACTTCGCTGCTATTTCTTCAGTCCACAAGTAACTATGTAAAATAAAAGCTACACATCATGATCAATAATCAGTCATATCCAATCTTTCAAAGGCTGTCAGTGACTGGTCACTGTGCATCTGTTATTTTTTGTTTTAAATTATCATGACAAGTGACTTGCCAAGACAATTCAATAGGAAAAGAACAGTCTTTTCAATAAATGGTTCTGGGACAATTGATATCCACAGGAAAGAAATGAAGTTGATTGCCTACCTCACAATATCATATGCAAAAGTTAATTCAAAAATCAAAGACCTGAATGGAAGAGAGAAAACTATAAAATTCTTAGGGATCAGTGGTATAGCGCAGTGTCAGTGTGTGCTTAGCATTTGTAAGGCAAGGGAGGAGGGTTTAATTTCCAGTACTGAAAATAAAAACTACACAACACTTAGATAAATGCACAAATGTAAATCTTCATAACCCTGCATTAGGCAATCATTTCTAAAAAAGCATAAACAACAACAAAACCCTGACAAATCAGATTCCATCAAAATTAAAAATATTTGTGCCAGTAGATGCCATTAGAGTGAAGACAGCTCACAGAATGGGAGCAAATATTTGCAAACCACATCTGAAAAGGGACTGGTATCCAGAATATATAAAGAACACTTGACAAACAATTCAATCTGAACATGGGCAACAGATTTGAACCTCTTTTTTTTTTTTTCCCAAAAAGATATAGTAAATGGCCAACAGCACAGGAAAAAGATGTTCATTATCACTAGCTAATAGGGATATGCAAACAAAAACATGAGACAGTACTTCAAACTCATTAGGATACCTATGCTAAAAACAAAAAACAAAGACTGACAATATCGACTATTAAGGTTGTGAAGAAACTTTAACCCCCATATATGGCTACTGAGAACATAAAATGGTTCAATCACTTTGAAAAACAATTTGGTATATCCCCAAACGCTAACCACTCTGGAAAGCAGTATGGAGATTCCTTAGAAAACCTGGAATGGAACCACTACTTGACCCAGTTATCCCATTCCACAGCATATACCCAAAGGACTTAAAAATCAGCATACTATAGTGATATAGCCACATCTATGTTCATAGCAGCTCAATTCACAATATCTAAGCTATGGAACCAATACAGGTGCCCTTCAGCAGATGATAAAGAAAATGTAGTACATATACACAATGGAATACTACTTAGCCATAAAGAAGAATGAAGTTATGGCATTTGCTGTTAAATGGATGGAACTGGAGGCTATCATGCTAAGTGATATAAGCCAATCCCAAAAAGCCAAATATTCTCTCTGATATGTGGATGCTGACTCACAATTAGGTGTGTGTGGGAGAGTAGAAGTTCAGCGGATTGAATGGGGGAATGTGGGGAAGGGAGGGGGAATGGGAAAGACAGTAGAATGAATCCCACATAACTTTCCTATGTTCATATGCAAATACATGATCAATGTAACTCCCATCATGTACAACCACAAAAATGGGAAGTTATACTCCATGTATGTATGATACATCAAATTACATTGTGTCATGTATAATTAAAAAGAACAACAAAAAAAAAATGTTACCATATGAGTCAGCAACTCCTAGGCATATACCCAAGAGGATTTAAAATACCTGTACATGAAATGATCACTGCAGTTATTCATAATAACAAAGTAGAAACAACCCAAATGTCCATCAAGTGATGAACAGATACATGAAATGTATTCTACCTACAAAATGGAATATTATTGTGCCATAAAAAGAAATAAAGAAGGGCTGGGGTTGTGGCTTAGCAGTAGAATGCTCACCAAGCACGTGCGAGGCACTGGATTTGATCCTCAGCACCATGTAAAAATAAATAAAATAAAGGTGTTGTGTCCAACTACAACTAAAAAAATATTTTTTAAAAAAAGGAATAAAGGACTGATATATGCTTCCACATGAATGAACCTTGAAAATATAATGCTTAGTGAAAGAAGTAATATACAAAAGGTCACATATTAGACGATCCCACTTATATAAAATACCTAGCAAAAGCAAATTCAGAGACAGAAGGAAGACTAGTGGTTGCCAGAAGTTCAGAGAGGGGGAATATGGTATTACTATTTAAAGGGCATGGTTAGGGTTTCTTGCTAGGATTGTGAAATTTTTATGGTATGTGAATCACATTTCAATTCAAAAATTTTTAAAAAGTCAAAATTCATAGTGGCTACCCTCCAGACAGCCTGGGGAATGAAAAAAAAATTATAATGTACTTAGTAAGTTTTAGTGTCACATACTTTCCATTTCCTTGTACATTCATATTCAATAGTACTTCATGTTTTGACAAAATTCAAAGGTCATAGAACAATTATAATTTCTCCCACTGATTATTAAAATCACATTGCATGGTTTCAGGCAACAGTTACTTTTTACAGTTTCCAACTATCATGCAAATAAAGAACTGCCTGTTCAGTGTCCAAAGTTCTTATCTGAAGCCTTTCTTGAAGAACTATAAAAATAACTTGCAAATATGATTACCTACCTGTAATTCCTCTGCTGTGGAAACATCGAGTCCTGTTAGATCTTGAATTCTCATATTTATTCGAGACACTACAGGGTCTTCATAGCCAGAAAGCCAAGCACTAAGGACAAGAGAATATTAGTTTTACTGATATTGTTTTATTACATGAAGATCAAGAGCTGTAATGGGGAATGGGAAAGACAGTAGAATGAATCCCACATAACAAGAGTAATGGGGACTAAACCCAGGGGTTTTGTACCACTGATGCATATAACTGGCCCTTTTTCTTGTTTTGAGACAGGGTCTCTTTAACTTGTCCAAGCTGTCCTTGAACTTGTAATCCTCCTGCCTCAGCATCCCAAGCTGTGATCATATGCCATTGCACCTGGCAAGAGCTGTAATTTTAAAAATCATAACATATAGAACTATAAACGCTTAAAGGCATTTAGGTGATTTGCTTGTTTGTGCTTTTTATTAATGAATATATTTTTTTTTCTAAAGAGAAAGAGAGAGAAATTTTTTTTTAATATTTATTTTCTAGTTTTTGGCGGACACAACATCTTTCTTTGTATGTGGTGCTGAGGATCGAACCCGGGCCGCACGCATGCCAGGCGAGCGCGCTACCGCTTAAGCCACATCCCCAGCCCATGAATATATTTTTTTAAAGGATGTCACATTCTATAGTTAGAGACTGAAAGGAAACTATTTTTATCATTTTAGTGTTTCTATAAAAATTGTTGGATTAATGTAAAGAGACCACACTGAGAATTTCTTTCCTTGAAACAACATCTCACTATGTTCCTGGCCAATCTGTTAACTCCTGGACTCAAACAATCCTCTTGCCTCAGTCTCACATGTAGCTGGATTGTGGGCAAGCATCACTGTGCTCTGGCTTACAATAGCAATTTCTAAAAATTCTAGAAAAATACATTTAAACCGAAAACAACTGTTTCATATAATGTATAGGAACAAACTGGGGTGGAGGTCAAAGGGTCTTTAGTCATATGTATATAATAGTAATATTTTATAGGAAACAAATTCATGTATTTTATTTACTTTATTTAAATAAGTTTTATAAAAATATCCAAACACACCCACTAAGATAGTTATAACAAACTGATGATAAGCATTTATAGAAACTGGAACCCTCATACATTGCTGGTGAGAATGTAAAATGATCCACCTATTGTGGAACACAGCTTGGCACTTCCTCAAAAATGTCAAGTACTACCTGGAAGAATGGCACACACCTGTGATCCCAGCTACTCTGGAGGCTGAGGCAGGAGGATTGCAAGTTTGAGGTCATCCTTGACAACCTAGCAAGATCCTGTCTCAAAATAAAAAGGGCTAGGGATGGAGCTCAGTAGTCAAGTGCCTCATGAGTTTAATTCCCAGTACCACAAAAGGAAAAAAAAAAAAAAAAAACCAAGAGTAACCATATTAGCTTATAGCCATCTATGCAAATTAAATATTACATACAGAAATGTTCAGAGCAGCATTACTAACAGCCAAAAAAGTAACAACACAATGTCCGGGGTGTGTGTGTGCATATATCCATAAAATGGACCTTTACTGTGCTGTGAAAGTACTGATATATGCTATAACATGGATGAAAACTTATAAGCATATTCAGTGAAAGATGCTAGATTCAAATGGCCACATATTATATGATTTCACTTATATGAAATATACAGAATAGGTAAATCAACAGATGTAGATTAGTGATTGCCAGAATAGGGTGGGGGGAATGGAGAATAACTCATATTTTGGGGGTGGGGGGACAAAAATGTTTTGGAATTAGATAATGGTGACAGCTATACAACTAAAAAGATTAAAAATCCTTGAATGCACATTCAAAAGGGTGAATTTTATAGTATGAAAACTATTTCCATTTTTAAAAATATAACCCCATCATAAGGCGCTGGGTTTAGTTTCCAGAACATAAATGACAGAACCCCAAATTCAACTATATCCCCTTTACATATATTTTTAAAAACATTTTTTAATAGTTGTAGATGGACAGCATGCCTTTGTTTAGTATTTTATAGTGCTAAGGATCAAATGCCTCACAAATACTAGGCAAGTGCTCTGCCAGTGAGCTTCAGCTCAGCCCCTTCACATACATTTTTGCCCAGTCTATTGGCCCTTTTCTTTCTTCATTTCTCCTCTCGGTAAGCTTAATTCCATGGTTTGTCATTTTAACAATATTCTTGCTATGGGACTAAGTTTAACTGAGAAAAACAATCCTGCATGAATTTTTTTCTCCAAGCTATACCTATGTCACCAAACCATAGTCACAAAATAGGGCAGATATGGTCCACTAAAAAAACATGAAAACCAACTTCAAATGGGCCCTTACTCTTACTTCCTTCTCTATTCTGGACCCCAACCCACCCAGCTTCTTCTTTACTCTGCAAATAACAGAGAACAAACCACACAACTTGCATACATTTGTATCCACCTGTTCCTTCTAGTTTCCTAGAGGCTAACCTAAGGCTTACCTTTTCCTTTAGATTCCATTACCTCCATCTCAGGAACTGATTAGCCTTTCTCTCTATGATCAACTTGTTCTCTCTCTCATACCCACTGCCCTCAATTGTGGTGCTGGCAACTGAACCCAGGGCCTTCTACATGCTATGCAAACATTTTACTGTTGTGCTACAACCCATCTTCCTTAATAATTCCCATATCTTTTAACTGGGCTTAAGTCTCATTAATATAGAAAAAAAAAATTCCCACAGTTGTCTCCTTCTCACCAGCTACCCAACACCTTATTCCCCTCTTAATCAACTTTTTCAGACTCATAAATCCATTCTAATCTAGTTTTAGTCCCTTATCACTCCATTTAAATTGCTCTTGATAATGTTACCCATAATCCTATCATGCTACTAAATCTAATAACACTAATTCCTGTTGTTTCTCCCCTTGGTAACATTTGACAGTATTAATTCTTTCTGGAAACTCTTCCTCAAACACTCCTTCTCCAGATATTCCTATAGTGTCTGGCTCCTTTACAGTCACCTCCTCCACAGCCTTCTACCTCCCTCCCAGGACTTCACCACTTCCTATGGAACATGCCGCCTCTAGCCCTAAGGCTAGTGCCATGCTTTTCTCTTTGCCCAGAATATTCTTTTGCTTTGCAAAATCAAGGCTGTGGATAGCACCTTAGATATCACTTCTTCAGAGAAGCCTTTCTTGGCCTCTCTCCCTGTCAGACTAAAGTCAAGTCTTCTAATACTCTTTTTTTTTTTTTAAAGAAGACAAGGAAGAAAGGAGGAGGAGGAGGAGACAGAAGTTTTTGCTAATCACATGAAACTGGCATAAATAACATCCTATTAGAATTAAGCGAGGATAAATACTGTTATAAAATTTCTATTTCTCACATCAATTTCAAAGGAAAATATATTTGGCTTTTTGATCATATGGACTGATGTCAGTGATTTTGATCATATGAACTGATTTCAGTAATACCGTGTGTGTTGTGTGGTATCAGGGTTTGAAACCAGGGTTTGTTCTACCTAACACTGAGCTACATCACCAGCCCCTTTAGCTTTTCGAGACAGGTCTAATTCATCCAACTTTTAGTCTTCCTGCCTCAGCCTCCTATGTAGCTGGGATTACAGGCTTGCCCCACCATACCTGGCCAATAAAACCATTCCCCACCCCACTGCATCCAGTAGAACCATTTTAAAAAAATAGTAAATAGCAATTAACATCATCTCAACTGCTAAGACATTGTCTTAAAGGCAATTATAAAATCATATAATAACAACTGGCAGGATTAGGACTGTGTTGTAGAACACTAAGAATCATCTCTATTTTAGCTGTTATATCAACAATACACCTTGCAGTTTTCTCTCCCAGTTTTACTCTCTTTTGGAGTACAATAAATAATATAGATTTATAGGTAGGGAAGTATTATGAAATGCAGCTGTTCCAATTTTCTAAATTTTATTCCTTCAAAAGTAAATGGGGGGGCTGGGGTTGTGGCTCAGCGGTAGAGCTCTCACCTAGCACGTGTGAGGCCCTGGGTTCGATCCTCAGCACCACATAAAATATTGTGTCCATCTACAACTAAAAAATATTTTTTAAAAAAAGTAAATGGGCAATTCATGATTGTTAGGAGTAATTCTTTGAGATACTTCCAGTTTTCTAAAAAGCAAGGTTTCTGAATAAGTTCTTAAAACTAGTTTTTCATTTTGGTACAAGAGCTTATAAGCATTATACATTTTGATCTGAATTTTAGTACTTTTTTTTATGACTGTACTTACCTTCAATGAGGATTAATGTTTTAGTTTAAAACATTCTACTTAGATTTAAAAACTGAACTGAGATTTTTTCCACTTGTATACATTAATGTGTTAACCTAACATACACATATACACTTGTATATGAATGTACATGTATTCTAAAAGTAAGTTACTTTTACCAGTAGAATAAAACTAAACTCAAGAAAAAACTCTGAGGAACAGTTTGGTTTGCCTTAGAAATCCTTTTCAAGGTTGGAGAGAGCAGGTAGTTTGTTAAGAGTACAATAAAACTACCTATAGTCTAAACATCTGTCAGTCTCACACTGTGTCAGATTGCTCTGCAGCACAGGTCTCTAGAGGGATGCATATCAGACACAGCATGCTGTTGGGTGGTCAGTCAACGCTATCTGCAATCTTTCAATAACTTTTATTTTCCACTTTGTGCCTAGTTTTTGTACCAAAGTAATCAACACATTCAAGAATATCTCCCTCTATAGAATGCCCAAATAATAGCCTTTGTGCCACTACACTAAGAATAGATATACACTTTCATTTAAATCTCCCTTCATTAACTGAATGCTGTAACTACATCTTCAAAGAATTCTTCTATCCAGCTCTGAATGCTTCTACCTCCATGTATCCCTGTAGTTATTTCAGAAATAACTGCTCACACACATTATCTGCCACAGCCTGGTTCATCTATTGCAGGTCATATGCCCTATTCTCAGGCTACAGGGATCAGAAGGATCCCATCCTGGTGGGAATCCTCTTCAGGACTATTTTCTTAAAGGACTTATATTCTGCTGGCACTCCTTTTCTTTCCAAGAGGGAAGAAGTATTTTTTCTTGTGTATGTATTTTTTTTTAGTTGTCAATGGACCTTTATTTATTATTTGTGTGTTTGTTTATATGTAGTGCTGAGAATCGAACCCAGTGCCTCAAACATGCCAGGTAAGTGCTTTACCACTGAGCCACAACTCCAGCCCTCAAAGTTTTTTGCCTACAAATATTCTTAATGTTTTCTTGAAGTTAATAAGACTTCTTCACAAAAGCAATCTATTTTTTGGCACCTTTGCTACATACTGGAACTACAATGACTTTGGCATCTGCTGGATGCTACTAAATGAATCAGCTTGATAGTTGGGATAATAGAGGGTGTCATCAGCTATACACCCAAAACTCTCCTAGGTTTCTCATAGTCCTTTAAAGAATCTTGGAGTTAGCAACTGCCTGCAGCCTGAAGCACATCAGGGAAGGCCACCTATGAGCATTAGGAAGTGGAGAAAGCTGCTGCTTCAAAATGCTTTTGTTGTTGTTGTTGTATAAAACATTTTATTTATTGATCTTTTGGGGGGAATGTGATACATCACCATTTTGTATTACAGCTGAGCCTTAATCTTGTAGCTTTGTCAAGTTTTTTTGGCTGGCTATGTGAAATACATTCCTGGACTTCTGCCCTCCTAATTTGTTCCTGGCCATCATCTTTCACCAGATCTCCCACATGCAGCTGCTCAAGTTCCAGGTGATGCTCTGCCTCAAATTTGCTTTTATAGTACTATGCTATCCTTCCTTCCTAGTATTAATCACAGTAATAATTTTACATTTATTTGTTATTTGACTATAGTAGATATGTTAATTTGACTCTTATTTCCAAATACATATAAATGATGCCCGTTTCTGCTCACCAGTACAACTATAGAACCTACAATGTCTGGCATATAGTAGATGCTTAGTAAATATTTGCTAAATGAATGAACATATTCTGTACACTTCTTAAAACAAATCCAAGATTTATCTTATTTTACCAAATTTCTTTGTCTGTTGATCTCTTATAAATTTATCAGGACTGGCTGAGTAGGTTTCCTTAGTGAGCAGAATGGGAAGAATAAAAGAGTATTATTGTAAATTATATAGGTAACATACAGGTAATAAATATTAAGAATTTGATGGATTTTTTAAATTTAATAAGCAATCAGCAACTGACTTATAGTTAGCGGCAATGCAAAACTGACAAATATTCTAAGAAAGCTTCAAATTAACACATCTTGATAACTGTTCCTATTCTATCCTAGAAAACTATTACCTCAAAAATCTGTTACCCAAAAAGAACCTGACTTCTGATATCTTCACTCCCCTTCCTTGCTACCACCAATTTAAGTGTCTAGGCCTATCTTTTTCTTATACTTTAGTGGAATCATTTCCTTCTGCCTTACAGAGGCATACTCCCCCCACCTCCCCTTTTGGGCTGAGAACTAAACTCAGGGCCTTGCACATGCTAGGAAAGCAATTTGCCACTGAGCTAAATCCCCAATCCCCAGAAGCAGACTTTTCTATGATGCTTTTGAGTCTATCCTACTATCACATACCTTATTCTAGCAGCTGTAGCCTCCCTTTTTATCTTTAATCTCCTCCTTGCCAATGCTTGTTTGTTTTGGTACTAGAGAA
Source organism: Marmota marmota marmota (assembly GCF_001458135.2). Taxonomy (NCBI): domain Eukaryota; kingdom Metazoa; phylum Chordata; class Mammalia; order Rodentia; family Sciuridae; genus Marmota; species Marmota marmota. The sequence continues at coordinate 571,477 of NW_025999862.1, read as the reverse complement.
TGAACCCAAGAGCACTTTACCACTGAGCTATTTTGAGACATAGTCTCATACAGTTGCTGAGTCTGGCCTTGAAATTGAGATTCTCCTGTCTCAGCCTCACTGAGTAGCCAGAATTATAGGCATGTGCCACCACACCCCACTCTAGTGCTTGCTTTTTATTCTTCACTGTGAAGTCTCCTGCTACCAAGAGGAAAAAAAAAAAAACTTTCATTTTTTTGCTCTTCTAGAAAGTTTTCAAAGCTCTCACTTTACTCATGTAAAATTACAAAAACAAAAAAAAATGTTTGTTATATTCAACAAATGGTCATGGAACACTGGATAGCTACATTCAAAGAAGAAAACTTCATACTATATTAAAAAATATTTTACTCAAGATGTATGAAAGAGTCAGGTGTGATGACACGTTTCTAATCCCAGCTACTCCAGAGGCTGAGACAGGAGAATCACAGGTTCAAGGCCAGCCTGGACAACAGGGCAAAACCCTATCTCAAAAAATCAAAGGTGTGTGTCTGTAGTTCCAGCTATTGGGAGACTGAGGTGGGAAGGTTGCCAGGAGTTCAAGCCAGCCTGTATAGCACAGCATGACCCCACCTCAAAACAAAAAACAAAAACCACACTCCACCATAAGATATAACACTTAACCTCTACTGGGATGGCTACGATCAAAAAGACAGTAACAAGTCAGGGGCTGTGGCCTATACCGGTAATCCCAGGGACTTTGGAAACTGAGGCTGGAGGATTGCAAGTTCAAAGCCAGCCTCAGCAACTTAGAGAGGCCCTAGGCAATTTAGCAAAACCCTGTCTCTAAATGAAAAAAATAAGAAGGTCTGGAGAAATGTAGCTCAGTGGTTCAGCACTCCGGGATTAAATTCCTAGTACAAAAAAAAAAAAAAAAAAATCCAGGCACAAGTATGTCAATCACTAGACATGATAGACATCAAAAACCTTTTTAAAAAAAATTTATACAATTTAGTGGTTCTTGATATATACATAGAGCTGTACAATCATTACCAATACTTAATTCCAGAACATTTTTACCACCACAAAAGAAACTCAGTGCTCATTAGCAGTCACTTCCATTCTTACCAAATATCTCATTTATCAGAAAAATGATTTGTAAATATTCTATAAGTTACCTTTCCATCTCTTGATTGAATCTGTGGATGCATAAAAAATTTTTTTCTGATACAGTAAAAAAAAATCTGGAAAAACTAGAAACCTAATAAATTGTTGGTGGGACTATAAAATGGGACAGCCACTTTGGAAAACAGCCTGACAGTTTCTCAAAGAGTTTAACAGAGTTACCATATGAATCAGCAATTTCACTTCTAGGTATAAACTCAAGAAATTTAAAATGTTTGTTCCTACAAATCTTGTAAATATTTATAGCAGCATTATTGTAATAAAATTTATATATATATATATATATTTGTACATTTGTGGGAATATCTCTGGATAAATTCCCAGATGTAGAATTGCTACAACTTTTATATTCTGAAAAACTATATCAAATTGTCCTTTTAAAAAGCTGCACTGATTTATACCTGTTTATTTCATAAATACTTAACATCAATCTTTTTATTCTTTGTCAATCATAAAGGCAAAAATAATTTTAATAGTTTAAATTTTCTTAAAACTTTTAAAATTTGCACTTCTGATTATAAAAGATCTCAATGGAAGGTTTGGAGCTTAGCCGTTAAAGCCAATAATGATTACAGGTTAAAAAAAAAAAAACTTGTCATTTTAACCGTGATTCTATTGTAGTCACTGCAGAGGAAAATGAATGACACATGGGAATCAATCCTGCAAATATATCTTTGCAAACATTACTATAGACCTATCAGGTAATTTAAAAATCTAGCTGTTATTCCTGCATTTAATGTAATCATCAGAAATCATGGTTTCTTTTTTCTAGTACCCAGTGCTTTACCTAAATTAATATGTAAAGTTATTTAGGGGTGGGGATGTAGTTCAGTAGTACAGCACTTGCCTAGTGTGTACAAAGCCCTGGGTTTGATTCCCAGCACTGCAGAAAATAAAAAGAAAAAAATAATTTAGAAATAAGTAAATAAGATTACAGAATTTATTTATTTATTTTTTAGTTGAAGTTGGGCACAATATCTTTATTTTATTTTTATGTGGTGCTGAGATCAAACTCAGAGGCTCGCACATGCTAGGCGAGGGCTCTACCGCTAAGCCACAATCCCAGCCCTAGAATCTATTTTAATAGGAAAAAAATCATTTGAAGCTGGGCATCTAATCCCAGCTACTTAGAAGGCTGAGGAATGAAGATCATAAGTTCAAGATCAGCCTCAGAAATTTTGCAAGACTCTCAGCAACCTAGTGAATCACAGTAAAATAAAAAGGGCTGGGGATGTAGTTCAGTGGTAAAGTGCCCCCGGGTGGCTCAACCCCCAGTAGGAAACAAAAACAATCATTTGAAGATTTTTTTTTTTTTTTTTTTTGTACAACTGTATTAGAAAATGTCAACTAAGTTATAGTGTTTTCCCCATAACACAGTTTAGTGCCAGGAGGAAAAAAAAAAATTTGCTTCAAATAACTTCATACAAATCCCTAACTTCCATTAAAAGCTAAATTGCCCAGGGCTGGGGTTGTGGCTCAGTGGCAGAGCACTTTCCTAGCATGTGTGAGGCACTGGGTTCGATTCTTAGCACCACATATCAATAAATAAAATAAAGGTCCAGTGCAAACTAAAACAATAGTAAAAACAAACAAACAAACAAAAAAAAAACTAAATTCCCCCAAATATCTTCCTTTTGGCCTTAAAGACAAACTTATTAGCCAAGTCGTACATTTAATTAGGGTACTATTTTTTTTTTTACATTATCATTTTTAACATAATTTTTTAAAAAATCACAATAATGCTTTATTGACAAACAATATTCTCACACTAAACAAGCACAAGTGAATAAAACCATTTTGGAGGTTTTGGAGATTGTTACAAATGTCAGTAATATAGTTTGAACACCATCACTGCCTTCTTCTAACACAACACAGATGTGAAAATTAACTATGTACAATTAGCTAATATAAAAATCACTATGCAAATTATCTTTTGCCTTTGTAATTTGGGGCTCAAAATGCCAGGGGGCAAAAATTCCAACAGTTCTTCAAGTGCTCTATGGTTAACAAACTGTTGTTAACAGTGGTTCTCAGATTGAAATGGACAGATCTGTAGTCTTGTTAATTATTCTACTATTAACAAGACTACATACAGATCTGTCCATTTCAGTTCTTAGTCTGAGAACCACTGTTCAACCCATTAAAGGACAGTGTTGTTAAAAATTTAAGCTAAGATTATGTTAAAATTTTTAAAAATCTGAAATTATTTAAAATTATTTGTAATGCTTACATATTGTAAAAGTACTTTTATATCTGGATCTGCTCCTTATTAGCATGGTAAACTAAATTCTGAGCATAATATAAACATTTTATTTGGTATCATAAATGTCATATTGTAGGAAAACATTACTTCAGAGCAAAGAAATTAAAATCATTTCTAAGAATAATTCACCAAGGGCTGGGGATGTGGCTCAAGCGGTAACGCGCTCGCCTGGCATGTGTGCGGCCCGGGTTCGATCCTCAGCACCACATACAAACAAAGATGTTGTGTCCGCCGAAAACTAAAAAATGAAACATTAAAAAATTCTCTCTCTCTCTCTCTCCCTCCCTCTCTCTCTCTTTAAAAAAAAAAATAAGAAAAAAAAGAATAATTCACCAAATCATAGATTTTTCTACCACTTTAAATAGATTGTTGTTTATTATATATATCACTATTTATATTACTTCAACCGAACTTTATAAGCTCATCTAATTTGTCTTTTCAGAACATGTAACTGAACGTTTACCTTTCAAAACTTCAATTTCTTAGCCAGGCATTGCAATTTAGGAGGCTTCTGCAATTTAGCAAGGGCTACAGGTGTGCACTAGCATGCCTGGCTTAAATCATGTTTTAAATTATAAAGAACTTTCAAAAATATTTTGCCAAAGAAAATTCCATTTGCTGGAATGCTGGAATAAATTTTACTTCCACAGAAGATAATGTACTCTCTTAGATATTTCTCAAAATACAGTTATTTGAAATCACCTTCCAGAAATTTTCAGAATACAGATGTTCCCAGAGCAAAAGAAAGCATTATATTAACAGACATCAGAACACATAAATTTTCTTCCATTTATTACCTGAGATGCCTTTTTCTTATACAAGAGAAAATATTTATTTCACTTACAGGAATTTTCAAAATTAAGATTTACAGTGATGGGTGGCAAATGACTCCACATAGCTTTAAAATAAATTTTCAAAATAGAAAAAACAGATTTTTATTTGTTAATATAAAACATCAGGGGGCTGGAGTTGTGGCTCAGTAGTAGGGCACTTGCCAAGCATGTGTGAGGCACTGGGTTCGATTCTCAGCACCACATATAAATAAACAAATAAAATAAAGGTCCGTCAACATCTAAAAAAAAATTATTATTTTTTTTATATATATACATATACATATATATACATATACATATATATACATATACATATATACATATACACATATATACATATACATATATACATATACACATATACATATACATATATATATATAACACAACATAGGACTAGGGGATGTAGCTCTGTGGTATAGTGCTTGCCTAGTATGCACAAGGCCCTGGGGTTCAATCACCAGTACCACCTACAAAAGATTTGTGGGCTTGTGTGTATATATATGTATATACACACATACATATACATATATACATACACACATGCATATATGCATATATACAGATTTTATATATACAATATAATAGAAATTATAATATATATATAATATGTATATAATTATATAAATAGAAAATTTCCAAGAAATGTCTTCAAAAACCCTTATTAAATGTTGTTTTATATGCTTCCTAGAAACATCCAAATGTGAAGAATTAAGTACTTATAAATTTTATGATAGTAAAAAATGTCTAAAACCATGCAATCATCTCTGATGAATTACCTAACAACTTGTTTTTCTTTTTTTTAAAGAAGGGGTTCATTTTTGTGGAAATGAACAAGGTTCTGTAATACAATGGAAAATTAGTATAACTTAAAATCAGGTTAATAACAGTGATCAGAAGCACTATAAATTATTCTCAGAACATGTCTACCCAAGTTGGTTTCTGCAAATCGTTACCATCTACTGGTGTTCCTGAAAGACAAATGGCTCCTACAATTAAATCAAAATCATATTAAAGCAAATTTAAATTTTCTTCATGTCTTCTGATCGAGTTCTGGATGCTCTACTCCAAAATATGGCACCTGGCATATGAGGAAATAGCAAAGCCAGAAAATCTCTGACCTCCTCCTATTCTTTACCCATAAAACAGGCCATAAAATAATTCTCTGACCTTCCTCAAAATAAAAATATTTTCATTCCAAAGATACCCTCCTTTATACCTGAAGGAAAAGAACTTATTCTTATCCTTAAAGATTCAGAGATGCCAAGAAGTATCTGAACAAACAGGCCTTGTTAAATTCACTCTTGTTTATCACCATTAGATCATATGCTACTTTGTCCAATCATGCTTTTCTAAAGGCTTTAATGTAATGTAACACTTTATTAAATAAATTTGGATGCTCTTATTAATCTCTTTGGTTGTAGTGACTCAGCCATAACCTAGTGAGAGGTGAGAAAAAAACCTTTTCTTCCCTATTCTTACTGGGCAGGAGGACAAGTAGTGGTATAGGGTAGAGACAGGTAGGAAACTAGAATATGTATATGGTGATGTTAAGGTTAGTACATGAAGGACATAAATATATGCTCAAAAAACAGAAAATGTTCATGAATGTATTATCTAATCTTTAAAATTATTTAACAATTATCTGTAAAATAATTGTTAAAAATCTATGTAATTCTTTGCATAATTTTTAGTTGACAACTAAAATTTTCATAAATAATTTCAAATGATTTCATTCTGTCACAATGAAATATTGGTGTTATTTTGGTTTTGGTACTGGGAATTAAACCCATGAGCGCTTTACCATTGAAGTACATCCCAGTTCTTTTTGAGACAGGGCCTTACTAAATTGCTGAGGCTGCCCTTGAATTTATAATCCTCCTGCTTAAGCCTCCCGAATTGCTGGGTTACAGGTGTGTGCCTCTGTGCTTGCTTCTAAATTATATATTCTTAAAAATCATTCCAGTGATCTATCAGCTAATAATCAGAGTCTCTTTAAATATTGTCAAAAGCAAGGAATCTAAAACTGACTTGCAAATGTTTCCTTATGTAATAACTCAAGGTGTTTACTTTCTTAATACTTACAGCTACTATGTGAACTAGAGATTAACTCTTATTTATAATAGAGTCCAAATTAGGCCCTATTCTATGGAGAGTCTTCGGGATCTTCTCTTACTTCAATATGAGAATACAAACTTTACATATAAGTTAAAGAGTTTAGGAGCCTTACCAGGCACTCTGTAATCTAATAAATTACTTTGGAAAATGTCATCAACTGCCCCATAACCATGTCTGTTTATTGGTCCATCATAAAAATTCAAGCACAGATGTCATCAAATACCTACACTTAACAGCTGAGGTCTCAGAAACCATATCAAGGATTTTGTGAAAATTAAATTCAAGAAAGAAAATGGTCCAAATATGACCAAAGTTCTCTCCATTACTCCCTTACCTCTTAGATACTCTGTACTGTGCTGTGGTCAATTTTCCAGTCTCAGGGTCATGTACTGTAGCTCGGCTCAGCTACAAAAAAAAGAAAAAAGAAAAAAAAAGAAAGGACAAGGACTTACTCCAGTAGCAGGCAATTTTGGACTTTATTCCTTTTCTTTTGTTTTGCCAAGCCACAGGTGATTGGAAGGATTCAGATTGGTCTGGATGGTAGATATAGTTTCAAATCAGCAAAAAACATTTAGAAAGGTGGCAATAAGAAGAGCCACTTCTAAATCAAGAGAAAAAAGGGTTGTTGACAGATTCTATGTTGTAGATTTATTGTCCTTTCACTTTAAAAAAAAAAAAAAAATCATTTGAAACTGTATGTAAATGATTTTTGGCACTGGATTTCACAGGCATTTTCCCAGATCCAGAAGTTTAATGTTCTTCAAATATTTGGGGGGAAAAATAGTCTCTGTAAGTACATTTTTTTAAAAGAATTTAATCTTTATTTTTTATTTATGTGAAGCTGAGGATTGAATTCAGTGCCTCACCCATGCTAGGCAAGTGCTTTACCACTGAGCTTCAACCCCAGCCCTGTAAGTACATTTTAAAAAACTCTCACCAAGATAACTGTTTTTCACTGTCTCTGCAAAGTAAAAGGCAATTAAGTTCAGAAGTAATTTTTGGAAGCTTGAGTTCAGAAGCATAACTCTGTTCTTTCCATTGCCAACTTTTGAGTCAGCAATTTTTTTTTTTTTTTAATATTTTATTTATTTTTTAGTTTTCGGCGGACACAACATCTTTGTTTGTATGTGGTGCTGAGGATTGAACCCGGGCCGCACGCATGCCCGGCGAGCGCGCTACAGCTTGAGCCACATCCCCAGCCCAGCAATTTTTTTTTTTTTAAATAAAATACTCCAACAGGAGAAATACATTACTTTGTAATGACAAAGTAATCTTTATAAGATGTAAGGGTAAATGCCAACACAATCACCATGAAAGATGATGTGAATCACTGCAGCACTTAGGAATGCCAGAGAAATGCATAAGCAAGGTCTATTCCCAGATTAACCAGGCTGCTAATGAAGGAAATAAAGAAAAAGCAGCAAAGTGGGGAAAAGAAAACAAGTATCAGGCCATTTCCTGGATATTTGATACCTGATCTTAAGATACAAAGCTACTAATTCCCTAAACATAACAAAACAACTAACAATTGAAAAGAGAACTTCTAGTTAAAGGGAAAAGCCTGTGAAACACAGAGCAGTTTATCTGTGTGTTATCCTGTTTACATATAAGGTGGCAACTTGAGCTGGAGACTGAAAATGACCTATTTCCCTTAAATGAATAAAAATTCCTGTAGGATGTACAAAACACTCATTAGAGGGCAAAATATGCAGCATACACATCTCTTACCTTTTGCTAATTCTGTAATGTACCGTCTCCAAGTCTCCTGTTATTGGGTTTGAAATGGTGGCTCGCCTCAGCTGTGAAGCCAACCATCAAAACAATTGCATTACAAGACAAAAAATGAATCACATTTATCCAACCAGTCAGAATTCTGGTGTTTTGTTTTGAAAGGAGAGTAAGTAGAGGAAATAACTCCATACACTTCCATTCACCTTGTGTTGAGCAGTGAAAGTCAGTTGGTTTCTTAGGATTTTGTATATTTTAAAAAAAATTATTATTTTATGTGCTTTTATGTTGTATGAATAAAGGATTACAAAAGAGATTGGAATATAAATTTCTTTCAATGGTTAGAGGATCTGACAGTGAGGAAAAGAGAACTTTCTAAAATTTAAAGCATAACTTAAAGCTATAAGAATGGCTATTTACAATTAGTGATCTATTCCAAATTCTCTGATTTTAATTTTTAGTGACAGAACTATTTACAAACACTAATACTGTTTAGAATTCATTTTAAGGTCAATCTTTCCTCCTTCAAGACATCCACTTAACATATACAGTGAAATAATTTTGGACTGAGGAGAAAGGCAGATGAAAAGAACTCATAAAAGATGACAGCCAAGATATTATTTCAGACGAGATCGGGTGCATTCAGGGTGGCATGGCCATAGACTATTATCTCAAACTTCTTTTTTTAAAATAAAAAGGGTGTTTCTGAGGTTAACAAAAGAGTATGAAATTTTATTATTAAAAAAAATCCAAATTACGGAATCTCTGAATACAGAGTCTTCAAATCCAGAGATGAATTCTTAATATTCTACCAAGATAATTTAGTAAACTAAGTTTACTGACCACAAATAAAGGACTAAAATAGAAAGAAAATAACAGAATATGATGTAGTTATAAGTAGCATTCTGATAGTAGATTTATAAAAATTTCAGTGTTGAGTGCCCATCTGCATTAGACCAGTCATTTCAGTTACAATGTAATCTCTGACTAAAAAATACCAATTTGGAAAAGTAATCAAACTTAAAAAATTCAAAGTTAATTTTGCAGTACACATACCCACATAATTACCTTTATGATATAACAGGGGTGAGCAATTTTATTTTTAGAAATAAAATTTTCTTGTAATATAGCCACATTCATGTATTTTAAAGCCACACTTTATATATTTTCTTTGGCTGTTTTTACACTGCAATGACAAAGTTGAGTTGCCTATAAGGCCTAAAAAGTATTTTCTATCTTGACCGTTACAGAAAAAAAATTCACCAATCCCTGTGTAAACAAGTAAATAAAAATATGCCCACGATTTAACAAAATCTTTCTGAAACTGATAGCAGTTTGTAGTTTACTATCAATAAGATGAACTGTTTTAAGAGCAAGCTGATAAAAAAAAAGGCGAGAGCATAAAGGCTATCCTTTCCCACATTATCACACAAAAAAAGAACTTCTATTCTGAATAGTTTGTAGGACTGGGTTTTAACCTACGTTAAATTATTTTTCTTATCAAGATAGGTTAAAGTCAAAAAACTATGATGTCAACCTTTAAAAATTAGCATGATTCTTGTGCCCAATTATATTTTTCTGGTATTAATGTGTCTAAAAGAGAATCAAAATATTTCAAAAGTCTTTTTTTTAAAAAAGAAGATATTTTTAAAAGTTAAGTTTTGACCTCTGCAGTTATTAAGACTACAAAATATATGGAAAAGTTCTTCAGTAAGACAGTGAAAGAGATTTGTTAGGTGTGAACAGTGTGAATAAAAATCTCATCTATAATTTTCATAATTCAGTTTCAGAATTACTTGTTTTGATAACAAACAGAAAAACTGGTATACATAGAGCATAATTAACAACTCCATTATGTTTAAGTGATAATATCTAAAACTATCTGTGAAGTTATTGCCTTATCAATTATCCTTTCTATTATCTTACAAAGGAAAAATTATAGGCAGGTACAGTAAACTGAGGAGAAAAAAAGAAAAAGAATTTACCCTGGGTTTTGCTAGATCTTTGACGATTTCAATTTCTGCATCAGAAATAATATCATGGAAACGAATAATACGAGGTTTGTCCCACTCATCCTCTTGTTTGGCGGGAGCCAGAATAAATTTAGGATTCCGGTTTCCATCATGGTAGCGGCAAAACAGCTTTTTTTGTCTGCGAGGAGTCTAAACATAAAGTTAAAAAAAATGCTAAGTATATTATATTTGGTAATATTTTAAATAGCTATTCCTTCACATATACATAAGAGTATCTCTGGAAAAATACACAAAGTACTCTGCAAATACTTTGCATCAAAAAGGACTTTCAGGGCTGGGTCTGTGGCTCAGCAGTAGTGTACTTGCCTTGAATGTGTGAGGCACTGGGTTCAATTCTCAGCACCACATACAAATAAAATAAAGATCTATCAACAACTAAGGGAAAAATATTTTTTAAAAAAGACTTTCAGGGCTGGGGATGTGGCTCAAGTGGTAGCGCGCTCGCCTGGCATGCATGCGGCCTGGGTTCGATCCTCAGCACCACATACAAAACAAAGATGTTGTATCCGCCGATAACTAAAAAATAAATATTAAAAAATTCTCTCCCTCTCTCTCTCTCTCACTCTCTTTAAAAAAAAAAATCAAAAAAGACTTTCAGGACTTAAAATTTATTAATGATTATTTTCTTGGGGGAGATATGAGTGTAAATAGGAAAAAAAGTAGGGTTTTAACAACTCCTCATCAAAATAAAGTTCAAAATTACAAATATGAAAGAAACAAGGAAATGTTTATGGAAATATGAAATGAATGCCACCACTGTTCCAGACTTCAAAAAGTAACTGGGTCTGTGCGCGTGGAACACGCCTGTAATCCCAGCAGCTCAGGAGGCTGAAGCAGAAGGATCATGAGTTCAAAGCCAGTCTCAGCAATTTAGCCAGACCCTCTCAAAATAAAATATAAAAAGGGCTGGGGGAGGGCTGGGGTTGTGGCTCAATGATAAAGTAATTGCTTCCATGTGTGAGGCACTAGGTTCAATCATCAGCACTGCATATAAATAATAAAATAAAGGTCCATCAACAACTAAAAATATATGTTAAAAAGGTATGTGGGTGGGGCTAGGATTGTGGCTCAGCGGAGAGCACTCATCTAGCATGTGTGAGGCCCTGGGTTCGATCCTCAGCACCATATAAAAATAAATAAATAAAATAAAAGGTATTTAAGAAAAAAAAAGGTTGGGGGTGGGTTGGGGTAGGGTTGGACCCGGAATGTGGCTCATTGGTTAAGCAACCCTGGTAGCAAAAAAAAAAAAAAAAAAAACTGGAAAGTACACAGAAAGTGAGAAAATACCTAGAAGAAAAGGGACAAAACCAAACAGGTTTTCCTAAATACTTCACAATTAAATGCTTGTAGTGGTAATAATAATAATAATAATAATAATAATATTTAAACTACAAAGGTGAAACTGGGCCATTCTGTAAAAGAGAAAACAAGTTATTAAAGAAGCCAGGTGCTTTTATTAGGGGGCATAAAATATAGCTGTCATCAAACATCTATACCTTAGGGGCTGGGGTTGTAGCTCAGTGGTAGAGTGCTTGCCTAGCGAGTGCTTGCCTAGCACATGTGAAGCAGTGGGTTTGATCCTCAGCACCAAATAAATAAATTAATTAATTAATTAGAGGTACTGTGTCCAACAACAACAACAAAAAAAAACTTAAAAAAAATCTATACATTAATGAAGGGCCTTACACGGCTAGACAAGCATTCCAACACTGAACTACAACCCCCCCTTTAAAGAAGTCTCTAACAATGAAATGAATTAACCATTTGATAAAACAGATGCTCCTTTGTGGGCAAAGTCTACGTGTATTTGTTACATTAAACTACTAAATCAGTAGGCTCCTGTTTTCTACCTATAATTCTATTTTGCTCTCTTATGCAAAGGTTATTAAGGGCAATAAAAAAGTCTGCTTACTGTTGGAAATTTGATGATTTTATAGAACTATTGTAATTTTTTTTTTAAGGTGTGATCATGACCTTATTCTGAATCCTTATCTTTAAAAGATACACACTGTTAAAGTTTGGATCAGTTTGTTATAGTCAAGAAAAATTCAAAACATCTTTCAGAAGTCTACCCTTTCTCTAAAAATTTACTAATTATTTTTCAACTGAACACCACTACTTAAAAGAAGTTCCCATGATCAATTAATTTTGATAATGTATATTAAATTTATAATAATGCAAGTTATTGTAAAAAGTTTCTGAGAAGTCCTCAGGCTAAACAAAAACCTATGTTCAATTTTGTTCAACTGATGTTCCTTGGAACATTTTTGGTTTGGGCCCCAAAATCTATTGATATCCTAAAGAGCTGGCATTTTGAGTTCTAAATACGTAAAAATCAATATACAATAAATAAAGGAAAATTTATAGATATATTTGGGCCTCTTAAAGAGTAAATATTAAAATAAATCTGTCAAATGTCTGTTTTAAGTATTTCTTAAATAGACTAAAATATTTCACAAAGGAATCTTTTTAAGATTAAATAGGATCAAAACTACAAGAGATTATTGTACAAATGAATCTTTATGTCTCATAAAATCAGATTATAATTTCAACATAAGATGGCTGAAATCTTTTCTGCTTTAAATATAAGAAAATATTTCACTTTCCTTAAAATTATTTGATCCTTCACCCTATAAGCCTCTTTTGACCTGTGAAAATGTAATATTACCACAAATGCATATAATGGAATATGATCCACAAGTTTTATGTTTTACCAACAATTGGAGCATATAATAGTGTAACATCCACAGCAAGGTAATGTGGCATACTATAATATTTTACACAGTCATTCTGAATTTTATCTCAGACTTAAAAGAACTCTGGCTCTCTCTTGCACAACGTACATACATACACACACACATTCTCTTACATACACAATTGACTTTTCCACTTTACCATTTTGATACCCTCCCCACGGCACAGCATTTCGTACTTCTGTCTCTCTGGCAGGTAATCCACAGCAATCCCTTTTTTCTTCATTGTGGTTTTCTGATCAGACTGCTCATCTGAAGCAGACTTATTGACATCTTTTTCTTTAGCCATTATATACTCAAAATATTTTAAGTTACCATTAGCTCTCTGATGTTCAGGATCTATTTATTACAAGAGAAATAAAGCATGTCCATGGGTAAATTTACAGTTGTTCAAGCATCAGAATACAGTAACATAAATATAGCAGACCATATAATTTATCTTCCAAACTAAGATGATTTAAAGGAGGAATAAAAATTATTATATTGTAACAATAGATATAAAATAGTACTGTGCCAAGTAAATGATATACAATCATACTATGTAAAAACAGTTGGAAACAGCCTTTTATTCAAGGTAGCAATTATTGCTTCTACTTTGAGAACTTACTAATCAGCTAAACGAACTATGTTCAACTTGATGTCAAATGAATCTTGAAATCTTACTCATTTTATTTATTTGAAGAATTGGAAAAGATCTTTCTAAGACTGAAAAGTAATCACTATGGTGAAGACAAAACATACATGGTTGAAAAGCAAATTTTTCCACAGATATATTATTAATGCAGAACACGGTCTACATCTGAGGGCTAAGTGGATTACAGTCCCAACTTTCTAAGTAAGAAGGAAAAAGGAAACTAAAGATATAATTCTCAAATAAGCCAGAATCCACTAACTGCCTCAGAATTGCTAGTGATAATTTTAGCTACCTTTCAGTAAAGAGGAAGAAAAGAAACATACCACCCATCTGGGGAAAGTGGGGGGAAAAATCAAAGCAATCTAAACTACTACTATACACAGATTAAAAAAAATGCAGAATGGTAAGTAGAGACTTCATGAGGTGTTTAGAAAAATCTAGTACTAGACTGTATAATATTTCTGTCCTTCAGAAACCACTCACAATATATGTCATGATATACTATAAAAGCCTATTTTTTGTAAAATGGAAAAGTGTATATTATGTGCAGAGGAGTATATACTACATTGAAAATTTGTGTGTATCTTTGGGTAACTGGCTCATGGATGATTCTTCTATATATTTTTCTATTTTAATTTTCTACAATGAGTACAAAGTATGTTTTAATTCAGGAGGAAATTCACTGAAAGACACTGAAAGAAAAGGAAAGGATAATTGAACTAATATCTATTTGACTTTTTTCCTAACATATACAAATATTCCTATTCACAAAATAAATTTTTACAAAGTTTTAAATCTTCATTATAGCCAGGTACACTGGCACATGCCTGTCATCCCAGTTCAAGGCTCATCCAGCTCATTTAGTAAGACCCTGTCTTAAAATAAAGAACAAAAAGGGTGGGGATGTACTTTAACGAAGAGTGCCCTGGATTCCATCTCCAGTACGGCAAAAAAACAAAGAACTTCATTATATACCAAAGACTTCCTGCAATTGTTATATAAATTCTGGACTCCATATCCAGATATTATGATTGAGCAGATCAATATAAATTAAGAAATTATGGGGGCTGGGGGTGTAGCTCAGTGTTAGAGCACTTCCCAGCACATGTGAGGCACTGGATTCAATCCTCAGCACCATATAAAAATAAAATATTGTATCCATCTAAACTAAATAAATACATAAATAAGGAATTTTCATTTCTAACAAGTGTCCAAGTAATTCTAGTACTAGACCATATAGTGTTCATGGTCCCTGGACCATACTTGCAGAAAGAATACATCTCTGTAGAAAGTGCTAGTGGTAAAATTCTCATAAAATGTAATTTTTTTTTTTTTTTTTTAAGTAGAGGTGACTGAAACCAGGGATGATCTACCACCAAGCTATATACCTAGTCCTTCTGACTGGTTTATTTTGAGATAAGTTCTAAGTTGCCTAGCTGGGCTTGAATTTAAATCCTCCTGCCTAACCTCTTAAATTGCTGGGATTACAGACATGCACTAGCACACTGGTCTTATTTTTCTAATAGCTGAATATGAAATTCAACAAACTGATAACACTCTTCAAAGGAAACTCATTAACATGTAATATGGCAACATGGTAAATAAACATTTTTAATTATATTTTTATTGGTGCATTATAATTATAAATTATAGTGGAGTTCACTGTGATATGTTCATACATACACATAATTTGATGATTTCATTCACCAGCACCTCCCCTTACCTTCCTCCTTGATCACCTTCCTCTATTCTTCTCCCTTCTATTTTTATGAGATTCCTCATTTATATTCCTTTTTCTCTCTAGCTTCTACATATGAGAAAAAGCATTCAACACCTGATTTGAATCTGGCTTATTTCACTTAGCACAATGTGATGAATAAATATTTTTGACTAAATTAGACAAGATTTGGTTTTGAAATTCCTGGAAAATATAGAGCAGAGGAACACAGCCACTGTTGTAGTACTATTAGGTGAGAAAAACTGGTTGCCATTTACTTTGAGAATTAACAGTGAGAGGATAAAGTGTATCTAACAGATATGGCTCTTGAATTCTAATAAATAAAAAAGCACCAAAGATATATCGATGAGTGAATGGGTAGATACTTACATACATACACAGATGATATATATCCCCAACCCAATATAATTATAACCTTAAGTTACACATGGATAACATACCTAGTTCAAGAAGCTTCTTTGTGAGCAAAAGAGCCTTATCCAGATCTCCCTGCTGGTATACTGCATAGCTCAAATAATCCAGAACAGAGACTTTATCTATGGTAGAAACCTCGCCTTCATCCAGCTGCCTTAGTGCTTGATCCATCCATAGTTCTGTATGGTAATAATCTGCCTCTGTATAGGCCACTTTGCCCAACTCAAAGCAGTCCTCAGCTGTTAGAAAAGATTTGTGTTTTACTCCTATGAAAGAAAAAAAATAGAGAACTTTAGGAATCTTTACATTACTTTAAATTTTATTTAGGACCACAGAGCTTTCAAAGTGCGATTTAACTTTACAATAATCCTGAGGTAAAAAAGGCAAAAATTATCCTAATTTTATAACAAAGGAACAATTTACAAGGTAATATAGAATGACAGAGAATACACTGCTGGTAAAAGAGGACACAGCACTTAAAGAACCCAAGATTTAAATCATCAGCCATTATACCCAAATGAAACATCACTGAAGTTGAAATATACTCTTCTCTAACACACAGCAATAACCATGAGATGTATCTATCTTATTCTTAACCAACAATCTGGGCAAGAGATGAATGTACAGTAAAAGAGGCAATCCTGTAAAATGTTTGCTTTTTAAAAAATGGCATTAATGATATATAATTTAAAAATCATGGTCTACCCACTTAGATTACAATAGCTCTTAGAATATATAGAATAATGCAACAATCATCACAATCTGTTTAAAACTGTTTGTATACTATAAGTGAGAGAAAATATCCCCTATAGAATTCCATAGGCATATCCTAAGGGAGGTTTTAATTTCAAATTTATATTGCCTGCATGGTCTGAAAAACTAAAGCAAAAAAATTAACATGATCTGAGTTGGCAATGTTATAGGACATCTAGCAACATTTATACTCTGCAAAATGTACCCTTTTCCCAAGCTTTGCAATATTCCTACAGGTGACGCAGAATGAACACACACAATCCAAAACGGCAAAATACATTATAAGCCATTATGAATAAAATCAGAAATTATAAAAAAGCACTAGATATACCCCAAGATCTTCATATATTAGAGATTAAGAATATAAAATAACTGCTTAAAATGTTCGAATAGATTATGTGAATGATAAAGATACCTGCTGACATTTGGATGTTAAATGTCTCCCAAAGGTCCATGTGTTTAGGGTTGGTCCCTAGATTGGCAATAGGGAGGTGGTGGAAACTTTGGGGAGCTTTGGGGAAATATCTGTGAAGGAGACTGTGGGACCTTGGCCCTTTCCTCTTTGCTTCCTAGCTTATGAGGTAAACAGTTTACTTTTCCCCACCATAGCCATCTAACACTCCCCACCAGAAGTCCAAAGCAATGGGGTCTACCTGATGCTAGATTGGAACCTCCAAAACTGTGAGCCAAAATAAACCTTTTAAGTTAATTGCCTTAGGTATTTTTGTTATATTAATATAAAGCTGCCTAAGATAGTAGCCTACAAAGGACCAGGCAAATTTAAGTGGGGTGAGGTGGTAACTTCCAGTTGTTAAGTACAAGTTGAGTATCCCTAATCTGAAAGAAATGCTTCAAAATCTGAAACATTCTAAGCACTGACACAACACCATAGTGAGAAATCCCACACCTGTCCTTATATAACAGGTCACAAAGTGCAGGCGCACTAAAAAGTTGTGTGAAATTATCTTCAGGCTATATGTATAAAAGGTTTATTAAACATAAATGAATTTTTTTTTGTTTAGACTTAGGATCTATCCTAAGATATCTTATTATACGCATCCAAATATTCCAGAATCTGAAAAACTCCAAAATCTCAAATACTTCTGGTCCCAATTTCTGGTTTGAACTTATTTCAGATAGGGGTTACTCAACCTGTATAATCAATGCTATTAAAAACTCACTGGACAGATTAAATAGTGGACCACATATAACTACAAAGAGAATGATGAAACTAGAAGAGCTAAATAAATCAGCATGTGATTAAACTAGTCAGAATACAACAGAGAGAGAGAGAAAAAGAAATGAAGTGCTAGTTTTAAAACACAAGGAATAAAAAATAAAGTCTACTTAGAGTTCCAGAAAAAGAAAAAAAAACAGGAGATAATATGTGGAGACATTAAAGACAGAGTGGTAGAAATTTTTCCAGAGTTAAAACACCTGAAACTTTAGATTCAGGAAGCACAATGAATTGCTCACCAAATGAATAACATATATACAAAGGTTTATTAAGGATGTATTTCAAGAAGGAGAAAAATTTGCTCAAAAGAAAAGTTTGAGGTACAAGAATGATTAACAAAGAAACTGGCATACATATGAGCCAATCTAAATTAAACTAACAAATTGGCAAAAATATCAAAGTTTCACAATATCTTTTGGGAAAAGGGTCATATACTACTGGCAGAAATGCAAATTGATACAAACCCTATGGAGTGTATGGGGACAATATTAGCAAAATTATTTATTTACTCTGAATCAGTGGTACCCCTTCAAGAAAAATATCTGTAAAGACTAGTTAGCAAAAACAGAAAATAGCCTACTAACGAGGTTACTAGCAGCATTATTTTTTTTAGCAGGAAAGGACTGCAAATAAACCAGATTTTCATCAATAGGGGTGTGGTTAAATAAACTGTGGAACCTCCACAAGAGAGTAACGTGAATAGCAGCTGTAAAGTGAAGTGAAGATATTTTTAGAATATAAAGTAATATTTAGGAAATATAAGTTAAAATACCAAAGTACAGAACATATTCACAATATACTTCCTTTTGTGTAAATGTTAACTGTGTTACCTTTTGTGCATATGTCAAGAGGAAATAGGAATATGTATACTTAGTTTTTCTATTTCAATACTTTAAAAAAACAAAATGGTTACACACAGGAAAACAAAGGGAGTAAGATGAAGAGTACAGAAATTAAAGTGAGATTTCTATAAATGTGCTTTATTAGTATAGATAGGGAGATTAAAGAATATGAAAGTTTTATATAATTAAAGGGAAAGGTCAATAATCCTTAAAAATAAAGAATAAAACACTGATTGAACCCAACTGTAAAACATGTTGAAGGCAGACAACACAGAGCAATTAATTATTTTAGGTGTCTTCAAGGTAATATTTTGACTTTTCATAACTGGTGTGATATATATACTAAGGATTTAAAAAAAAAAAAAAAGTCATGGACTGGGGTTGTGGCTCAGTGGTAGAGTGCTTGCCTAGCATGTGTGAAGCACTTCAATTCTCAGCACCGCATATCAATAATAAAATAAAGGTCACTGACAACTAAAAAATATTAAAAAAAAAAAAAAAAAAAAAAAACCAGCTGTAGTGGTACATGCCTCTAATCCCAGAGACTTGGGAGGCTATGGCAGGAAGATTGCAAAGTTTAAGTCAGCAACTTATGAAGAATGTGTCTCAAAAATAAAAAGGGTTGAGGATATGACTCAATGGTTAAGCATCCCCAGTTCATCCCAATACCAAAATTAATAAGTAGTACAAAAAATACTGCAGTGAGTAGTCAATGTTATTAACAGCAAAGGCATTATTATCCTCTGATATTATTTTGAGCATATTATAGGTAATACAAAGAAGTGATTAAGTTAATGTCATTAGGAATCAAAATTTTCACTAGAGAAAGGAGATACAAGCCCTGTAATCTTTAATTTGAATCAGAACTAATATGAATCCACATATGTCCCATCTCTGTTCATTAAAAAGACCCGGAATAAATGACAAACAGAAATAAACACCCCTAGAACCTAGCTAGTCTGTTCCTTAAGTGCTATTCCCTGTTAAAAGGAATCAAGGGTTGTTGAAAAGCCTGATTCCAGCTTTGGAATAGAATTTATAAGATAAACTTGGAAAAAACTATGCCCAAAAGTAAGAAAGTTTCCTAGCTATCAAAGAATATGATCATTTCAAAAAGACAAAATGAGATGACAAGCTAATCTGAAGAAATTCACATTGGCAAAATAAGGTAATCTGATTCAATGAATAAAACAGACTGAAATTTAAAAATACTACATATAAAAATGAGTTCATGATATTTTAGATGAAGATCACTGGTCACTAACAAAAGTTATTAGGATATCAGCTAATTATGCTAAAAACTGATAAAGAGGAATGTTCTTGTTATTACAGAATTCCAGCTAATCAAAGTAGATGAAATGAGGAAAATCACCATTTTGTAACCCTGAATGAAATAGTGGCTCTAGGCAATGATCATCAAAGCTCCAAAAACCATGAGATAAAACTCAGAAAAACATTATATGGAAGGATCAGGCTCTCAGTACCTGAAGCTACTCATCAATCAGCATCACAAAAAGTGCAGGAGACATTAGGTGTCCATTCAGATAATTCAATAGAAAGTTCACAGCGCCACTTATGGAATTAGTGAAATAAACCTAAACTGAATGTAACCAAGCCTCAAGCTCTAACCAGTTTATAGGAAAGGAGAGTTAGAAAAAGAAGTTTAAACACCACCAAAGAAGAAATCAGCCAATTCCAGGATGTGGGACATTCCATAGAACATATGTCCATATTTTCCATACTTACCAATAGCATGAAGAATTAGAAAAAGAAAAGAGAAATTTAACCCAAAACTCCAACTATAAAAAGATATCTTTGAGATCATCACAGAAATTGAATATTGACTAGGTATTAAATTATTAAGGGAATAGTATCCATTTTGTTATGCAGGATAATAGCTAAGTAGTTATGTAAGTTTTTTAAAAAATCTGAACAGTTAAAATATGCATACTGAATTATTTGTGAATAAAATAACAGAAATGTCTAGGATTTGTTTTTAAAATATTCCAGCAAAAACAACAAAAAGGAGGAGTGAAGGAAACAGATAAAATACCAAAATATTAAGAACCTTTGGGGGGCTGGGGCTGTAGCTCAATGGCAGAAAGCTTGCCCAGCATGTGTGAGGCCCTGGGTTCGATCCATATAAAAATAAATAAAATAAAAGCGTTCTGTCCATACACAACTACCAAAAAATAAAAAAAGAACCTTTGGAGCTCTATGATGGATACACGAGGCTCATTATGTTACCATCTTTATTGTGGGGGGCATGTGTGTGGGAAAGAGCAAGAGTGTGCACTTACATGTGCACACGAGTGATGTTTGATATTTTCTATAATAAAATATTTGTAAATAATAAAAAAGGAGAAAGCCAAGCTAATCACTTACGCTTAATAACTGATTATTAGTGTACTCCCAAAATGAAGATGAAGTTCCATGTTTTGATGTTTTTCCCCTTAACTAATTCTTTACCTTAACACCCTCCACTCTGGAATACTCTATCTTTGGCCATCTGTGTTGCTGTAGCAAAATACTGGTGACTGGGTAATTTATAAAGAACAGAAATTTATTTTCTCACAATTCTGGAGGTTGGGAAGTCCAAGGTCAAGGTGCCAGCAGGTTTGGTTGTCTGGTGAGGGCTGCTCTCCACTTTAAGATGGCACCTTGTTGCTACATCCTCCAGAGGGGAAGAATGCTGTCTCTCACATGGCAGAAGGCGAAAGGAAAATAGAGCTGAATACTGCAGCTTCTTTTATAAAGGTCTTAATCCTGTTCATAAGGGAGAAGCCCTCATGGACTGATTCCTAAAGGCCCCATTTCATTGGCAATTGCTATGGTTTGGATTTAAAATGTCCCACAAAAGCTCATGTTTTTAAAGCTTGTCCCCAAAGTAGCAGTGTTCAGAGGTGAGGCATTTAACAGATGATTGCCTCCTAAGAGCTCTAACCTCATCAATGGATTTATAGGTTAACAGACTATTGGGAAGTGGTAGAAACTTTAGGAGATGGGGCCGAGTTGGAGGAAGTAGGTCACTGGGGGAGTGTCTTTGAAGGATATATTTTGTCCTCAGCCCCTTCCTTTCCTTCCTTCCCTCTGCTTCTCAGCTACTACGTAGGCAGCTTTTCTGCACTACATACTTCTGCCATGATGTACTGCCTTGCCACAGGTCTAAAAGCAACAGGCCAAGCGACCATGGACTGAAACCATGAACCAAAATATATCTTTTTGCCTTTAAATTGGTTTTCTCAGGTATTTTGTCACAGTGATGGAAAATCGACTAACAGCCATTAAGTTTCAACACCTGAATTTTGGAGGGAACACATTCAAACCACAGCAGACACTAAGAAACTAACTCGGCAGTTTAACATGACATAATTCCAAAAACTAAAACAAGTATATTAAATTTTGGCTTCCCTATGATTTTTTATTTCTGAGAACTGGTGATGCATAGTATAGCAATTATGAGTGTTTCAGGGATATGCAAAACATGTATGAGAATAGTATACCATCAATACATGCAGGTAGCATCAGTAATATTTTTTATGTGACCTAACACTTTGGCTATGTTACTTGAACAAACATAATTAAGAGCATAGGCTTTAGTGAAGTACCTCTGCTGGTCTTATTTTTGATCTAGTTACCATTATTAAAGGAAACTAGGAATCAGATTCTTAAAAGAAGAAAATAAATGATGTGCAGCTTTGAAAGTAGAAGACATTGCAAAGTAGTAAATATGGGGGTAGGAATAGGCTCGACAATGAGAAAAAATGAAATGACCAAAGTTATACAGCCAAAAACAGACCTTAAAATGCTTTCATATAGGGGCTGGGGTTATAGCTCAGCGGTAAAATGTCTGCCTCACACATAAGGCACTGGGTTCGATCCTCAGGCACTGGGTTCGATTGTGTCCATCTTAAAAAAAAAAATCTTGGGGCTGGGGCTCAGCAGTAGTGCACTTGCCTGGCATGTGTGAGGCACTGGGTTCACTTCTCAGCACTGCATATAAATAAATAAAATAAAGGTCTATCAACAACTGAAAAAAAATTTAAAAAAAAAAAACTTTCATACAAAGGGTAATAGTTGGAATCAGGCCTATAAAAAATTAATTGTAAATTCCTTTGGTTCAAAGGAAGAGGCATTGATGACTTATTAATATAAGTATCAGACTGAATATTTTGAGACTCTCTCAAAATAAAAATAAAAATAAAAAAAGCTGGAAATAGCTCTGTAGTAAAGGAGTCCCTGGGTTCAATCCCCAGTACAAAAAAACCAACAAAAAGATCCTAATTTATTGTTACAATACAATCACCTCATGCACTCATGACTTAAACTCATGTTGTTAAACCATACAAATTTGTTAGTTATCTGAATATGACATGCTCGACTTTTCAGCCTTTGTGTATGTTCCCTCAGAATGGAACACTTTTCCTCGGTATGACCACTTCTGCCTTCCTCTTCCATTTTCATGGCTAATGCTTTGTCCATTAGATCTCTTTTTTGGTGGGGGGAGAGGGGGCACCATGAATTGAACCCAGGGGTATTTATCCCCAGCCTTTTTATATTTTATTTAGAAAAGGGCCTTGCTAAGTTGCTGAGTCTGGCTTTGAACTCATAATCCTCCTGCCTCAACATCCCAAGCCACTGGGATTAGAGGCGTGCACCCCCACACCCAGTTAGATTTCAATTTTTAAAATGTTGTCTTCTCCAGGAAGTCTTCCTTAACCCTCCTTATCAAGTCCAGAATTAGGTTTCCAGTTATGTGCTGCCATGGTATGCATTTACTGTAGTATATGTATTCACTGTAGTATATCTTGAAAATATAAGCACCCTGAAAGGCAAAGGTAGAATTCTTTCTTGTTCATTATGTATGCTTAGTTCCTAACATAGTAGCTGGTACATATTAAATAATTAATGTCTATTAAATGTG
Source organism: Marmota marmota marmota (assembly GCF_001458135.2). Taxonomy (NCBI): domain Eukaryota; kingdom Metazoa; phylum Chordata; class Mammalia; order Rodentia; family Sciuridae; genus Marmota; species Marmota marmota. Next base: position 548,064 of record NW_025999862.1, on the reverse strand, counting down.
GCATTTTAAACCAGAACTTTTTTTGGGGGGGCAGTGCTGGGGATCAAACCCAGGATCTTGTATATGCTAGTCAAGCACTCTATCACTGAGCTACATCCCTAGTCCTTCAGAAGTCGATTTTTAAAAATAAAGTTATAATCTTATTGAAAGTGTTACAATATATAGTATTAGCAGAAACAAATTTGCAATTTTGTACATTTTGGGGAATTTGAGTTAATGGAATTATATTCCAGTTTAACAAATTTTATTTAATATTATACCATGTTTAGCTTTACCACTTGATACTTTTATCCCAAATGAAGCAAGAGAAATAACTTTTTTTTTTTTTTTTTTTTTANTCATATTCAGATAACTAACAAATTTGTATGGTTTAACAACATGAGTTTAATTCATGAGTGCATGAGGTGATTGTATTGTAACAATAAATTAGGATCTTTTTGTTGGTTTTTTTGTACTGGGGATTGAACTCAGTGACGCTCAACCACTAAGCCACATCCCCAGACTATTTTGTATTTTATTTAGAAACAGGGTCTCACTGAGTTGCTTAGTGCCTGTTGCTGAGGCTGGCTCTGAACTCATGATCCTCCTGCCTCAGCCTCCTGAGGCACTGGGATTACAGGAGTGTGCCAATGACTTGGGTACAAAGCATCTTGACAAACGACTCATCCCATTGTTTTTTCCTTCCTGAGAAAACCAATTTCAGTATGAACAGAGGCAACATATTTATTTTTTTCAGATGACAGTGACAGGAAAAAGTAATCATAGCAAGCCTCTGTCTGAAAGAAAAAGTGAGTAAAGTAAATTATCATGAAATAAGACATAACTTTAAAAAAGGAGAGCTTTGCCACAAAGGTTAGAAAACAGGATGTTCCATAACATCTGTGTATACTCAACACATCTTGGCTCTTAATTATTAAGCCTATAAACTTTGATTATCAATTCCCTTACAGTTTTACAAAACATTCTAGTAAGAGATGTTCTAACCTAGAAATATGATTGTTTCTTTTTCTAAACACTAAAATTGCCTACTTAAGTTAGTTCCCATAAATACAAGCTTTCCCAGTAACAAGCTAGAAGAACATCCACCACTATTAAGTCCTAGAAAAAGGGACAGTTCTTTTGTTCTCAAAGGTTATGAAACAAACTAAAGTTTAAAATCTTAAAATACAAGTCTTTTTAAATTAACATTATCCTAGTGGACTGAATAGAGCAACCAGGTGATAGACATTACATTGACTGGAAGAATGACCTTACCTGGAAGATTTCCCTTTGAAATGGTATCTGTATCCAGATTGTAAGTGTCCTGGAGACGCAATAGAGCTTTGGCTGCCCCAACCTGATCTTCATCATTAGGAAAGTATTGTCTCTGAATGGTTAGGTTAGAGATAAAGCCTTGAAATAGGAAAAAAAGAGATTAAATTTGTACAACCTCATAGACTTCTAAGAGTCTTTACAAGGATTTTTAAAATTTTATCATTTTCTACCATTCTATGAATGTTTCACGTGTTCATCAAGAAAACGTTAAATACACTGAATGAGATTTGACATATCCCTAATTTGTTCGACCTTCCCAATGTCTTCTAAGGTTAAATTATTTGAGGTAACTGCACAAATTACATGAGTAGAGAAAGATCAACTAACACATAATTGCAAGAAAACAACAATACAATACCAGCCAGCCTGGAAAACAAAAAGTGCCTCCATTAAGCTTCAGAAATGAAATATTTATGAATTTGCAAAGGATATACCTTGGCAATAAATTAAAACTTTCAGATAACAGATGGTACGTAAAATCTGTGCTATTAAAAAATCTGTGCTCTGTTTTCTTCCATGTACCACATGTTATATAGCATGTAAACATAAATTTTAGTGGGATTCTTTGGAGGACAGAAAATTATAGATTTAAGATTAACAGTTAAGCTGGTATACCGAAATATATTTAGAAATGTTAAATTATCAAATACAGTGATAATCAATCAAGATTTGATATATAAAACCTTAATTTAAAGATGATTTATAAATAATATAGCAAAAATCAAACTAACAAATCAATTACTGATAATGATATAACTCCTAAGAAGGATGGATGCTAAATACTCTTTGAGAAATCAAAACCAAAAACAATGAGTTTAAAATTTTTATAATGTAAATGTCATCATTGTAAATAAAAAATAGGTATGAGATTTCTCTCTTATTAACTTTTAATCAGGGGCTGGGGATGTAGTTCAAGTGGTAGCGCGCTCGCTTAGCCTGCATGAGACATTGGGTTCGATTCTCAGCACCATATAAAAATAAAGATATTGTGTCCACCTAAAACTAAAAAATAAATATTTAAAAAAAACTTATAATCAACTATTTGTATTTTGGTCAGCAAAAGATCAGGCATTTTTATGTTAATGGAAATATACAAATATCAACTAGCTGGAAGAAGGCTAACGTTCATATAAAGTTTGAAACTATCCCTCAGTAACAATTTCCACATGGAATTTTACAGACAAATTTCACAAGTCTTACAGAAGATCACAATGTTTTGTGTGTGTGTGTGTAGCACATTATGGGATAACTACCACAGATTAAAACACCAAAGTCTACAGGTCATTATTTTCTTTTCCAGCCTTGTATACTGCAGGTCATTACTTTAGAATGAATGATATGTGTGTTTATGTTTGTGTAAACATGTTATGCATAGAATGAGGGGGGTGGAGAGAGATAGGTGGGTGTTATTTCTTTCAAAATGTTCTCATGGGGCTGGGGTTGTGACTCAGAGGTAAAGTGCTTGCCTCACATGCGGTGAGGGACTGCGTTTGATCCTCAGCACCACATAAAAATAAATGAAATAAAGATAGTGCCCATATACAACTAAAAAAAATTTTTTTTAATGTTCTCATGGTGTTATATATATAGCAAAGAAAATAATCACAGACATTTCCCCTCATAGTGAAGTATTCATAAGTACTTGCAATTACTTTTCAAGATTTCTGGTCTTATGCATAATACAGTAGTCCCCTAAACATAAAGAGACATTCTAAGACTGAATATTGCCTGAAATCATGTATAATACAAAACCTATGTAAACTATGTTTTTCCTATGCATATATACACAAATTTAATGCTTTTTCTATCTTAACAAGTACTTATGATATCACACTTTTGTAGTTTGAGATGCAACTATAAAACAACCATGTTTCTTTTTCTTCACAATTTCATGGAAAATTCATTTTTACTATAGATCCTAGTAATTTTGTGTGCAATTTTTTCAACTTCAGTACATGATTTTTTTCCTATCAAGTCAATAACTTTCACTTAAAAGAAATAACTTTCACTTAAAGAAAATACTTTATGTCTTTTCTTTGGCACATCCAAACTGTCATCACTACTCTTGCACTTTGAGGTCATCATTAAGTAAAATAAGGGTTATCTGAACACAAAGCACTATGATACTGTGACAATGAACTGGTAACCAAGAGAATTACTAAGTGACTAAGGTTGGGTAGCATATATAGCATGGATACACTGGACAAAGCTATGATTCCTATCCCAGATGGAACAGGATATGACAGCATGAGATTTAATCACACTACTAAGAAAGGCACAAAATTTAAAACTGTTTATTTCTGGAATTTTCCATCTAGTATTCTTAAACTATGAGTAACTAAAACTGCAGAATGTAAAGCTGTGCCTAAGAAAGGAATAATATAGTTTACTTCATTGCCTAAAACACTGGTAAGTACTCCTGGAGGATTTTTTGGTTTGTTTTTTTTTTTGGTGGTACTGGGGATGGGACCCAGTAGCATCCTACCACTGAGCTATATCCCTAGTGTTTTGGGTGGTTTTTTGTTTGGTTGTTTTTTTTTTTTTGGGGGGGGGGTGTTGTTTTTGTTTTTTTGTTTTGAGATGAGGTCTTTCTAAGTTACCTAAACAGGTCTCAAACCTGTGGTTCTCCTGCCTCAGTCTCCCAAATGCTAGGATTACAGGTGTGCATCACCATTCCTGGCTATCTTGGGAGTATTTTTATTTGAGACCAGCTCTCTTAGAAATTTTTTTTTCTTTTTTTCTGGGTACCGGGAATTGAACTCAAGGGCACTTAATCACTGAGCCATATCCCCAGCCCTATTTTGTAATTTATTTAGAGACAGGGTCTCACTGAGTTGCTTAGCTGGCTTTGAACTCACACACTCCTCCTGCCTCCACCTCCAAGCTGCTGGGATTACAGGTATGTGCCACCATGCCCAGCTTAGAATATTTTATCTCTACAGCTGACTCAGCATTCTTGCTCCCTCTTTTGGCCACCTTATTACATTCAACAAATATATGAGCCCCTAACTGTATACTAGGCATAATCCCTTTACCTCCTGCAATTCTAGACTAAGTTTTCTGTTACTAAAATATCTAAAACACCTGAACAATTTCAACTACAATTTTACTGTTTCAACTAGGAAGACTTATTCATTATTGGTGTTTGTAGTCTCAGTTTTTAAATTTATTGCCTATATTGAGTAATAGAGTAATCCTAAACTCAGAATAATAGGTAGAACATACTAACACTCTCTTTACGATACCACTCCTGATATTTTAAGAATTGAAAATAAAAATTTATATAGACATCTTTAAAGTCTGAAAGTAATCCTAAATATAAACGATTACCCTCAGAAATGCCAAATGCTATTTGCCAAATAATCTATTCACTTCTGTAGATTTCATAACAAAATCACCAGTGTTAGTCACTAGTAGCATAAATTACTATTTTTTAAATCAAAGTATTCAGGATCTTGACTAAATTAGCTCTGATCTAACCAAATGGAGTTGGGCAATAATTCACTTCATTTACAACATTGATGTTCTAGGAACTGAATTTATGACAAATTTTGGCATTTCTATAGGTGGTGAAAGTATGGCCTTACCCTTTTTTTTTCCCTCATTAGATTCCTCAGACTTACCATCTGACATATCTTTAAGGATCAGATTCTCCAACTCACTCCACTCAGTGTTGAGTCGTTTCATTAACTTGAATGCATTTACAGGATGCCCAACAAATCCTTCTGGATCTTTTGTTGCTGTGCTAGTTAGCTGATCTAACTTCTCTGCCCATCTACAGATGTTAAGACATAAAAATGGAGTATACACACAGTCAAATAAGGAAAAACACAATTTAGTAGCACTTGAAAATAGAGACTAGAGGCTTAAAACTATTAACTTCTTTTTGGGCTGGGGTTGTAGCTCAGGGGTATAGTGCTTGCCTAGCCAATGTGAGGAACTGGGTTAGATCCTCAGCGCCACACATAAATAAAATAAAAGTACTGAGTCCATCTACAACTAAAAATATTAACAAAAAACTTGTTTTTAAAGTAAAATTATAAAGGTTCTTTAAAAAGTAAAATGTTCTTATTAGTAAATCCAACTTGGCAGAATCAAAATATAACTGTAAAAGATTTTTGGTTTAGTTTTTTGTTGTCGATATTGTATGTTTGTTTATTTATTTATTTGCAGCACTGAGGATTGAACCCAGTGCCCTCACATGCTAGGCAAGTGCTCTACCACTGAGCCACAACCCCAGCCCTCATGGTTTAGTTCTGTTTTTTTCCAAATAGTAAACAGAACCTACCTTAGTAAAAGCCGAGATTTGATACTTCTAGTACAAGTAAAAAAAAAAAAAAAAAATTCATTTTCCCATAGGTCCTTAAGGCCAAATAACTGACGATTACAAAGCACAGATAAGCTCAACCAAATTCAGCAACATGTTCATTTAAATCAACTTACACTAAAATTTTTTGTGTGGGTGGGTGGAGTGGGGATGGCATCTTGCCACGTTGACCAGGCTGACCCAGAACTCTTGGGTCCAAGCAATCCTCCTGTCCTACCTCAGCCTCGGGAGTAGCTGGGTTTATGGAAGTAAGCCACTGAACTTGGCTTAACTAATGCCAGAGTTTTACATTCAATATCTAGAAACTAAACAAAAGCCTTAATACTTAGCTACTCATTGAACAAAGAACAGGAATTCTCAGGTCAGGATTAACTATAATCTGAGTCAATTAAAGATAATTAGCATTTGAGAAAAACTACATCAATTAAATAATATTAACTATACTTACCACTATTGGCTCAAAAATGAAGAATGAAGGATAAAGAGAACTTTATCCAGGTGGCTTCATTAGGGGTTGGGGCAATAATAGGATAGATGATATTTTGAAAATATTTGGCACCATTTTGAAAAATGGTCAGTCAATTCCTCATTACCCATCATATCCTCATCTCAATCCATGTTCTTCCACATAAACCCGGACCCAGGCTTTAGCCCTTGTTCACTATACTCTTGCTTTAGCCATTTTAACTTGTTTTCTAAAACTCAAAGATGGTTTTTATTTCTACTCAAAGTTTTAGCTTAAAAAAAGAAAACATACAGGTGGAGGTTTGTTTGTTTTGTACCAGGGATTGAACCACTGAGCTTAACCACTGAGCCACATCCCCTATCCTTTTTTATTCTGAGACAGAGCCTTGCTAAGTTTCTGAGGCTGGCTTTGAACCTTGGATCCTCTTGCCTTAGCCTTCCAAGCCACTGGGATTATAAGTGTGCGCCAGCACACCCAGTTTGGAGTCAATCTTAATAAGTAAAACATACTACTTACTTTTTTATTTGTTCTAATTTGTCCTCTTCGGCCTTAATATAATCTTTCAGAGAAGTCACCAGATCTTTCTCAGTATGGATCAAATCAGTCATCTGACCTATAAAGGAAAGAGGAGAAGAAGGTTTTGCTCATATCCATCTACACAATATTTTAGAACAAGCTCAGAATGATTAAGAATGCTTCATTCTATGGGAAGATTTAACTGGCATAAATGAGATAGGTTAGAGAGGATCATTTTTTCCCTTTTTATAGCACTTGCCTAGTATATGAGAGAGGCTCTGGGTTCTATCCCCAGCAAGATAAAAAAGAAAAGAAAGAAAGAAATTAAGGAGATAAATCAAAATAAAGCCCCAAACTTTATTCTAATCATGTGTTCCAATTTTAATTTTCAATCTACTTAATTTTACAAGCCTTGTCTGTGTTGGCACATTGTCTTTTCATTGACAAAATTGTTACAAAACAATACTACTTTCCAAGGATCAATGTTTGCTTTTTATCACTTCCTTCCTCACCTTTTGTTTTCAAGACTAGAATTAAACAGAAACTACACTAAAAAGGTTGCAAATATTCTATTTTTAGTTATTTATAAGGGATTGAGATTACTCATCATTTTATATGATGAAATCAAATATTATAAATATTTGTATTTTAGCTTACAATTCTATAAGGGTCAAAAAGTCAACAGAATGAAGGCAAACACCTTATTTAAGGCAATTAAAAGTATATACATGAAAATATAAAAGGATACATTTCAAACTCTAAGGAATTATTCTGGGAGCAAGGGGACATGGGGAGATGTACTACAGTCTGTGTACTATACTTGTTTCCCCCCACTTTAACCAATATGCTATTTTTATAATACTTTTATATAAGATCTATAAAAATTATGATGCAGAAAAATAATGTATTCACAGTAGATTTTTAATGGAAAAAGATTAGAAAACAATATGTAGGATATTTGTTTATCTATGCATCAAAAGACTATATGCATTAAATTATTTGCTAGATAAAAAAATCAGTAATTTTCTTTGGCATGCTTTTCTAAATTTTCATAAGCTTCTAATCAGAATATTTATCATGGAACTGCACTGTATACGTTTCTACTAATTTAAAAACACTTAAAAATGGAAAATTTTAAATGCGAAATATAGTTAAGACTTACCAATTGAAGTAAAAAAGCCTGGATGGGCCAAAGACTGGGGAAGTAGAATCCCTATGATTAAAATACACCAGATCATCTTGGAAGACTTAATTTTACAGGTTCACACACCTGCAAGAGAAATAAAACCATTGCAAAAAAAAGAGGAAGAAGGGAAATGTTATTTATCTTTCCCATTTAAATGTTGTTTAAATCCAGATTCCAAGAATTTTTTTTAATCTGTAAATGGACATAATACCTTTATTTATCTATTCTTATATAGTGATGAAGATCAAACTCAATGTCTCACACTTGCAAGGCAAGTGCTCTAACCCCAAATTGATGTTAATTATCATAAACTCAGTGGATTAAACAAAGGGGAAAAGGGATCGGGACTAGGAATAGGAAAGACAGTAGAATGAAAAAGAAAAAATTCTTATAAATTGATATAATAATTTAATTAAATAATTTAATGATAGTTAACTTCTTATTTTTCATGTAGAATACTACCTTGATATTTCATGTTAGAGAAAAAAATTACATTTTTTATTACCTGATAACTTATGCTTAAAAATTTAATCTGAATTTTTTTCATAATAATACAATCAGAGTAGCTGAATAGCAGTGGCTCTTCATATAACCTAAGATATGTTTTCTCTGTGATATAGATAAAAACCATGATATTCCCAGAAGATATGCTTTATTAGATATTGCCAATATATTTTAAAGATGTCAGAATATGTTTTAAAGGAAAAAAATTTCAGAGCTTTCTAATTAATCCTTAAAATTCCTAACTTGTGGGCTGGGGATATAGCTCAGTTGGCAGAGTGCTTGCCTCACATGCACAAGGCCCTGGGTTCAATCCCCAGCACCACAAAAAAAAAAGAAAGAAAGAAAATTCCTAACTTGTTCCATCTTTCTCTGTATGGTTTTAAATTTTTAAATAAATTCAATTAAAACTTGTGCATTTGGGGGTAATGAAAATGTAGGGACACATGATTAAATAACTCTGATAGTACTGAATCATGAATATTAAGTAGGTGAATTGTATGGTATATGAATTATATCTCAATGATGCCTAAAAATAAGAAAAGAAAGTTCATAGTTGTGAATTTTTTTATTTTTTAATCCTGGTAGCAAAGCCCTTCTGTTTCTCTGTGCCACTGGTAGCAGTTTTTTCTAGTGAAAATTCTATACAGCAGATGAGGATATCAACTAAACAACATAAAGGTTTTAACTTGATTTCCCAGATGTCCTACCACCACTCTTCTCTCTCTCCTTCTCTACCCAAACATGAACTTTAAATGCTTCTGATTACCTTACAGGAGAATAAACCACCATTACAATACTGTTTGCCCCAGTAACAGGCTCCCACTGGTTATTCTAATTTGTCACACTGTTCTCTTTGTATAGGCACCTCTGATTTCCAGTGTGAATTTACCTAAACCAACAGGCTGAGTGGAGGCCACAGTGAAAGGTCCCTATTCCAGCTGAAAAATAACACTACTTTCCCTGTAACTTGAATCTCAATAAAAATAGATCACCACAAAAAATGACATTCTGGAAGAACTCCTAAATCTCCTCCCTCAAGTTTGCTGCAAACTTCCAGATACTTCCAGAACCACACAGTAGTGAAATGCCCTGCTTTCTTGGCTGCCATACAGTGATTTTGGGAAGGCTTCTAGAATGTAGCAGATGCAGACACTTCCTTTCCTGGGTTCCTGCCAAAGCACAAGTCTTTTTCAAAACCCGATGCTGTCTGAAGAGTCTAGAAGTTTCTCACTGTTTAAAAAGATTTCTGTCATCATTTTCTTCATGAATAAATGCTATTTCCAAAAAATACAAATGCTTTGTCTGTACTCACAGAAAGATAATCACAAATGTTGTTTGAACTTTTAACTCTAATAAGAAAGTTTAGATTTTTTCAGATGAGATTATTGTTTCACTGCTAAAAATATACTGTCATGAACGATTCTTTGTCAACTTTTATTGTCCTTAAACTTCAAGAACCATTAGCTTACAGAACTAAAAAGATTTCAATGGTGCTTTTCTTCAAATACAACTTGAAAGTTTTATTTTAAGAATAACAGAGCTTACATAAAAATCCAAAGCATTATTCACATAAAGAGTAAGTATTTCTTTACCTTATGTTATGCTTTAAAATAAAGTCTACACAGGTTTAACAGTTATAAACAATAAAACAAAACAACCACAGAGTATCTCTGAAAGCAGATAATTTCTAAATTTACGAATAAGAAAGCAATCTAGATAATTTACACAAATTCCAGGTGATGCTGATATTACTGGGACTAAGGATCATACTTTGGAGAACCACTGGATACAAAAACCCTTGTAATTATGGAATTCTTCCCTTAAATAGCTTTTACATCAACTCACGTTTTGTAAAAATATAACTGAAATTCTAATTACTGTAGGGAATGGTTCCTCTAATCTGTTTTAACACTATGTCTCATTTACCCACATTCATTCAGAAACCTTAAGGAGTATGTTAATGTGCTTTATCAATCACAGATTTTTAAAACAATGATTTCCTTACTCATAGTGTTTTACTTCCATCATTTCCATTCTCATTCAGTTATCAACTTGCAAAGTAAATCATTATAGAACATCTAAGAGTCAAGTGCCCAAAGACAATACAATTTTATATAAAAAAAAAAAAAGGAGATATGTCTCCTGTTCTAAATCTTCAAACAAGCTTGAATAGAATATAAATAGATCAAAGCAGATGCAATCTCCTTTAGGAAAAAAAAAATGTCTCAGGTAGGCCTGGATAAAAGCAAATTGCAAAGTGCACGAATTATTCAACATCAAACTTTCCTAAAGTGCTTCTTCCAGGAAAGTCCAGCCCCACAAACTCAATAGGTCAATCAAACCCTCAGAATAGACTTTAAGAGTTCTACTACACTGTAAATATTTACAATGTTGAGTCATCAGGATTTATTGAATTTTAAGTATAAATTATTCAATAAATTACTAGAATTGGGCATCCAGCAAAAAAAAAAAAAAATTCTATTATCCTTTCGGTTTCACATTTTTTCTTCCAAGAAAAACCTGCAACATTTCCAGACAAATTATCCAACAATTTTAAAAGGCAGACTCAAGATGCTTGATATCCTAAACTTTAAAATTTTTCACAAAGCTCCTTTTAACAAGTCTCTCCACACCTTCCATACTTGTTCTAATTATTTTAGAAGGCTCCAACTTTGTTTTTCCTCATACAGATCTCATATCCAACTGTTGGTTCTCCTGTCACAGTGTTCACTTAAATCATTTTGACAGTTTTCATGATCAACACAAAAGACCAACACAAATTCTGGCCATTACAATGTGCTATGTGTCAAGATGTGGCATGCCTTTTCTATCAAAGATGGAATGGATTTTCTGAGACAACTAAGAGTGATTACTGATGCAAGTAGTTTTATTTTTGCTTTTCTCTGTAATCCCTTAGCAAATTGTCATTTGTTTAACTTAATTCCATGAATTCCAGTCATACTTTTGTTCCCAAAGAATGTGAGCTAGTATCTAGTACTTAGAATCTGATGGACAAGAGCTTTAATGCTATGATCAACTGCTCTATCAAAAACTCAAGAAATCTTGCTAACTTCTTTTCCACACCTTTCTTACTTGAGCAGTGAACCGAGTTGCTGACTTAATTAATTCCAACTTAATAGCATTTTAAGACTCATACTGGGAGTCAGTTCCAAGTCAAGATATTGCCCTTTATTAAAAGTGCAACATGGGGGATCATTTAGAAGTTCTTCTATCAGAGAAAACCTTAATATAAAATCATTTCAGAAAACACACCTCTGATTTTGCCTATTATACCTCCATTACTCCTATTCTCTTCTAGAAACTGCCTCTTCTACCCTTTTGATGCTGCTCTCCTCTACCTTCAACTCATCCTCACAGTTTTAGCAGTCATGTTACAAACAGCATGATCCCTAACTAAGTGGCTCATAAATTTCTGGAAATTTTGGAAAGTGAGAAAGAAATGGCACTCACTCTTTGAACTATATAAAGTAAGTTCAGGAGAAATTAGAGATCAAGCTCTGTCATATAGGTCCAAAGAGTGGATGAAGCAGATATACAGAAAGACAAGACGACGAACAAGATGGAGAAGAAAAAATATATTCTTGAAGTCTAATCATACTCTTAATCTCAATTTTTTAGACAATTTCCTATTTATACTTACAATTACCTAATGTGCTAGGAGTTGGGTTTTTATTGAGCCCAGAGTACTAAAAAATAATCTGTCTCCTCATCCCTGTGCTTAATGCAATATTTCTCAATAACTGCTTTTTGCTTGTTAAAGAGATCCAAAAATACTACTTCTATATCAAAGGTAGTTTATGAATATGTGACTTAATCTACTTTTTTAAAGATTTAAACTGGAATTCAGGTTCACTTCAAGTTAAATTAACTCGATATTTATTCTTTTATTTATTTTTTTAAGTGCCAGGGATCAAACCCAGATACACACACACACCCCAGGCAAACATTCTACCACTGAGCACATGCACAACTTAATGTCTGAAGTTCTGCTCAGCTAGGAAAATCAGATACTCCTAAATCAGAAACTTTTTAATGTAGGTTAATGGAGAAGTTTGACAAAGATATCAATCTTATTATTATTAAAATGGTACCATTCTTTCACTAACTTTGAGACTATGTGTTTTAAACTACATAACAGTTGAATATTCAACTATTTCAAACACCTTCTTAGAAATACATACATTCCTAATATGCAAAAAAGGTCAAAATTCTTGCTTCCAGGATAGAGAAGCTAAAAATTTACAGTAAATCAGTAAATGTCAACCTTTATTTGATGGTTCTTTTAACAGGAACCAGGAATAAGCCAAAGGGTAAGGTGTAAATATGAAGGTCAAATGTGACTGCCAGCAAGTAATTTAAAAAGCAATAATTTATATCAAGGTGCTTAGGTTACCACCTGGAACACAGAACACACTTAAAAAATGTCAATTACTTTTGGATGTGGGGAAAAACTCAATAATAGCTGAATTTGTCACCAAAGATGTCTCATGGGGCACAGAAACAGAAATGACCTGGAGAAGAAAGCTCAATTTCAACTCTGGTTAAGATAGCAAGAAGGAACAAGTAGCCCAGACCCCTAGAAGACAGATGCAGGTCCTTTATGTTTTAGGAATTTTGAGAAGACAATAGACAGAGGCTGAAGGAAGAAGGAAAAGAAAGAAACAGTAAATGATATATACATTCCTTGATGTTGCTTAATCCAAATATTATGTTGTTATGTCCAAATATTAACTTAGTCTAAAGGTTTATCTCAGAAATAAAAAAGATTTTTTTCTTCTTTTGCATACAAATATCCAACAGTTCCAGACTGTCTTCTATTGAATTGCCATTTATTTTTCCCAAAAGAATTGACCATTTTTGAGCATCTGAATTCTTTTTTTAGTTATTTAGGTGGACACAATATCTTTATCTTTAATGTAGTGCTGAGGATCAAACCCAGCGCCTCACGAATGCGTGGCAAATGCTCACCCTCTGAGCACAATCCCAACCCTGAGCATCTGAATTCTTATTTTGTTCCATTGATCTACACATCTTTTCTCTAAAACCATACTGCCTTGATTACAGTAGCTCTATATCAAGTTGAAATCAAGTAGTGTTTTAGCTTTTTTAGTTCCTTTGCTTTTCCCTATAAATTTTAGAATCAGCTTGTGAGTTTCTATAAGAAATCCTGCTGAAATATGGACAGAAACTGCATTGAATCTATATATTTCAGGTGGATAACAATGTACATTTTTAATAGAGCTTCCAATCCTTGAGCATGGTATAATCAGTGTTTTTTAATTTTCAGCATACAGATTTTGTAAAGTGAATTCTTCAAATATTTCATGTTTCTGGTGCTGAGATGGTAATTTTTTTAATTTCAATTTCCAATTGCTCACTACAAGTATAGAGAAATGCAACTGATTGATCTGTATTGACCTTCTATCCTGAAAATCTGCAGAATTCACTTATTTACCATAGCTGTTTTTGAAGAGCCTTTTAAGTTTCTACATAGAGATGTTGTCTGATAACAGAGATTTCCCTTTGAAATACACTTTTTAAAAGAATGAAGACAAGCCACCAACTGGAAAAAAATTACTTCCCTATCACATAAATTCAAGTCATTCCACTCCTAGAAAAGAAAGCATATGCCCTGCTAAAGATTTGTACATTAATGTTACAGATTTATCACAGTCAAAAATGGGGAGGGGCTGGGCATGTGGCTCAAGCGGTAACGCGCTCCCCTGGCATGCGTGGGGCGCTGGGTTTGATCCTCAGCACCACATAAAATAAAGATGTTGTGTCCGCCGAAAATTAAATATTAAAAAATTCTCTCTCTCTCTCTCTCTCTCTAAAAAAAGGGGAGGGAAACAGCCCAAATGTCCATCAACTGGTAAATGGATTTTTTAAATTATGGTAACTTGTACAATCTACTACAATTTAACAAACAACAAAAAGAAATGAACAACATGGGTGAATGTCAAAATAATTATACTGAGGGCTGGGGACGTGGCTCAAGCGGTAGCGCACTGGCCTGGCATGCGTACAGCCCGGGTTCCATCCTCAGCACCACATACAAAGATGTTGTGTCCACCGAAAACTAAAAAATAAATATTAAAAAATTCTCTTTAAAAAAAATAATAATAATTATACTGAGTGTAATAAGCCAGACTCATACTCTATAACAATATATATATAGAGAGATTATACTAAACAATCCCATTTATATAAATCTGTAGAAAATACAAACTAATCTCAAGTGACAGAGAAAAATGGTTTCTTAGGGATGAGAAGCAGAGGAGGAACTGCAAATTCATAAAAAAAAATCTTAAGGGTGATATTTTTACTTAACACCATCACAATTCTAGTGTTCACATGTAACTTATTTTTTTTAGTTGTAGATGGACACAATACCTTTATTTTTATTTATTTATTTTTATGTGGTGCTGAGGATCAAACCCAGTGCCTCACATGTGCCAGGCAAGTGCTCTACCACTGAGCTACAACCTCAGCCCTAGAGTGTTTTTTGTTTGTTTATGGGTACTTTTTTTTTTTTTTAATATTTATTTATTTATTTATTTTTAGTTATTGGCGGACACAACATCTTTGTTTGTATGTGGTGCTGAGGATCGAACCCAGGCCGCACGCATGCCAGGCAAGCGCGCTACTGCTTGAGCCACATCCCCAGCCCTATGGGTACTTTTTTTTATTTGTTCCTTTTAGTTATACATGACAGTAAAATGTATTTTGACATATCATACACAGAGTATAACTTCCCCTTCTTATGGTTGTACAAGTTACACTGGTCATGTATTCATATACAAACATAGGAAAGTTATGTCAGATTCATTCTATTGTATTTCCCATTCCCATTAGGCCTTCCTTCCTCCCATTCCTGCCCCCCTCCAATCCAGTGAACCTCCACTGCCCTCCCCCTCGACCCCCACAAGGTCCACTGTGGGTCAGCATCTGCATATCAGGGACAATATCTGGTCTTTGGTTTTTTGCGGATTGGCTTATTTCACTTAATATCCTCCAGTTCCATCTATTTACCAGAAAATGCCATAATTTTATTCTTCTTTACAGCTAATATTCCATTGGGTATGTACCACATTTCTTTATCCATTCATCTGTTGAAAGGCACCTAAGCGAGTTCCATAGCTTACCTATTGTGAATTGAGCTGCTATGAATATTATGTGGCCACATCACTACAGCATGCTGATTTTAAGTTCTTTGGGTATTTGCTGAGGAGTGGGATAGCTGGGTCAAATGGTGGTTCCATTCCAAATTTTCTGAGAAATCTCCATACTGTTTTCCAGAGTAGTTACACCAATTTGCAGTTCCACCAGCAATATATGAGTGTCCCTTTTCCCCCACATCCTCACCAACATTTACTGTCACTTGTAATAGTGTTTTTAATCAATTAATTGAGACCTATTCTCTAAATATCTTTGAGGTTAAAAGAAATGACAGTAAAATTTGAAACTATGTAACTTTGAGAATGTCTTCATGCAACCTTTGAATATGAATAAATCTGTATGAATTTAAAAGGTGTTGGGACAGGATTCTCTGGAAATGAGGCAATAACAAAGGTCAATATAGCAATGCTGAGAGATCCAAAATGTTTTGAGGTCCTAAATTCAAACAAGTAGATTTTAGAAACACTAAAATAAACACTTATTGATTAATTTTTGAAGGAACTAGATCTATAAATACAGCTAATCTTACAGTGTAACAATAGTTCTGAGCCTATTTAAAACGAGTTAGTTGATATTTACTGCACTCTTATATAAACATATAAACACATCCTCCATTCTGTATGTTATTTCAAACAAGAAGCTATTATTCTTTAAGCACAATGTAAAGTAACAATATCACTATGTGCAATAAGACTTAATGATCACAACACAGAACCCAGAAGAACATTTCCAGGACAATTTTTCTAGAAGTAAACAACAGTGCAGTCTTTGTATACACATTTTCCTTCTTTAGTGAAATAAACATTTCACAGAACAATTTTTGGTTAGAAAGCTTGAGAAATTATTTGGACAATAGAGCTAGGGAGCCAGGTGAAAAATCTTATTCAGAAAATAGAAAACAGATTAACCACATCTTAGTGATTAAAACTTTATAATTTCCATTTCTATTACTTATTCCCCAGAAACCTTACTAAATACCTTCCAAAAATTTAATGTTTATAAAAATTTGGGGAGGTGCACCAGGGATTGAACTCAAGGGCACTAGACCAGTGAGCCATATCCCTAGCCCTATTTTGTATTTTATTTAGAGACAGGGTCTCACTGAGTTGCTTAGTGCCTCGCCATTGCTGAGGCTGGCTTTGAACTCGAGATCTTCCTTCCTCAGCCTCCTAAGCCACTGGGATTAAAGGCGTGCACCACCACCCTGGCTAGTAATTTTAAGATGCTCACAGAATCCACTTCTGTCACTGTAGACATGAATAACAGAACACAATAGTTTTCCTTTATCCACAGGTTCACTTTCTGTGGTTTCAGTTACCCATGGTCAACTGTGGCCTAAAACTATTATTTTAGTGCAATGAGGAATTAAGACATTTTGAGCACAAGTGTAGTGATCTGGCAATTTGGATATACAAAGAGAATCCATAAAGTGCTTCCAAAGTAACATTCAAAATTTTGAGAGACCATATCACATGACTTTTATTATAGTATAGTTATAATTATATTTTAATTTATTGTTCTATTTTAATTTATTGTTCTTAATCTCTTACTGTGTGTAGAGGAAAAAAAACAATATATGTACAATCTGATACTGAGGCTTCAGACATCCTTGGGGGTCTTAAAATGTAACCCTCGTGGATCAGAGAGTACTACTATATACCGCTCTTCTACTTGATACTTCATACGATGTTCAAAGCTTTTTTCATGACTTGTAGTTGTTGACTATCAATTCTTGGGTCTTATTAAGTTCCAAAATCAAAGTAAGTTTGATTCCTATAACTGAAACATCTGTTTAATTCATTCTGCATATATTACAGACAAATACCCACAGGTACCTATAATATTACTCAAATCTCATTCCCAATACAAAAGAGGTTATTTATGTATGCTTGTATCTCTGAACATGATCAATTCAGGCCAGGATCCATTAGTTCAGAGTAGAATAGCCAAAACTGGTTAGCAACCCCTTTCTTAATAGATGGATTATAGCTTCAAGACTCAGGTATACTTTACTCAACTTCAACCCTCCCAAGGCTATATTGCCAAAATGCCACTTTTCTTTACCCTGGTCTAACTCTCTTCTTTCCAGCCTTCAATTCCCTTTTTTTTTTTCTGATGCCAGCTGAAGAAAATGTACATAAAAGACTATTCCTTATTGCAGAGGATAAGAATCTAGATAGGTGCTTCCTTTCAGCACTGACTGATTTAACAGAGTAAAATAATAGCATTATTTTAAGTATTCATGTTCTGTTTTTTTCTATGAAACATTTTTCATTACTCTTTTGATACTCCCAGTCATTTAAATTGAATGGAAAAGACTGTTAATTACTACTAGCCAGGAATTCAGGTTTATTTCAACTCTAGATACTGAAAACATTTCTAATACATCATCAGAGATGATGAAGGAATACGAAATATGAATCAGAGCAGGTGACCTGAGTCCAAGTCCTAGTTTTGCCATTTACTGAATTCTTGAGCAAATTACTTGACTTTTCTGAGTCTTGTTTTCTTTATACTGTGAAATGGAGATAATATAAAACTACCTCACAGAATCATCTTCAGGCATTATAATATATAAAGAAACTCTTCCTAAGGTGCTTTAGTTATCTGGCAGATCATATAAGAGGACTTTCCAAGTCTTTTTAGAGTCCAGTCCAATCCCTGGATGATTAGAGGAAGAAAAGAATTACTGACTGCTATGGTTTAGATGTGGTTTGTACACCAAAGGTTCATTTGTGAGAAGCCTGGCCCCAATGTAGTGATGTGAAAGGCAGTAGAAACTTTAAGAGTTGGGCCCTAGGGGCTGGGGTTGTGCTCAGCGGTACAGCGCTAACCTAGCACATGTGAGGCCCTGGGTTCGATCCTCAGCACCACATAAAAATAAATAAATAAAGATACTGTGTCCAACTAAAAAATAAATATTAAAAAAAAGAGAGAGAGTTGGGCCCTAGTGGGAGGTGGTTACCTTGTTGAGGCACTGCCCTTAGAAGGAATTAATGCTGGTCTCAGAGTAAGTTTGTTTCCCCAGAGTGGGCTGTTAGAGAGAGTAAGCCTGAACCCTCAATTTCCCTGGCTTCCTGTCTCACCATGTCATCATTTTCACATACACTTCCACCATGGTGATGTCATCTACCATGAGGCCCTCACACCAGAGCTGAGCAGAAGCCAGTGCCACGCTTTTAAACCTCCAGAAGAACAATCTAAATCAGCCTAATTTAAAAAAAAAACACCCTGTCCTATTTTCTCATAGCAATAGAAGACAGACTAGTATATGAATAAGGTTTTAGTGTCATGTGTTTCTTTCTTTAGAGAATACTAATGGTCATACTGATCATCCAAGGAATGATCAGTATAAAGTTCAAAAACTGTTGGGAGTAACCTAAATGAGAAGCCTTTTGAATTCTGTAAATTTTTATTCATGCACAATATTTATTTGACTAGAAGACAGGATAGCTTCAATTTATACAAATACATTTCACCAAATAGGAAGAGAAATTTAACAAGTTTCACATATATATATCTACTTTGTTTGACTCATCTCATATATTTATATACACACCCATTATTGTTTAATTGTAAGATTCAAGATCTCACTGTAAGAACAGCAATGAAGTTTAATCCAAGAGTGATACAATTTATTTCTGTTTACCTTCATGCCTATTCTACTTTGAGTGACAAACCAAATATGTCACAATATGGTGGGAATACACAATATGATGTACTATCATTGACTTGGCAATTCAATAATTCTAACAATCTATTAACTTTTCTTAAAACCCTTTAAGCCAAGTGGGTTGGGGTTGTGGCTCAGGGGTAGAGTGCTTACCTGGCATGTGAGAGTCACTGGATTCTATTCTCAACACCATATATAAATAAAATAAAGATCAACTATACACACACACACACACACACACACAAACAAAAAAAAAACCCTCAAAATTCATGCCTAATTCAATTTTCAGAAATATTCAAGAAATTCAAGATGCCTAGATAGCCTTAAACATCAGCTTTGCATGCCTTTTATTTTTTCTAGAGTATCTTATAATAAGAGTTCATGAGTAAGGAGAAGGCAGAAATGGTATATAAAATCCCATGTTAGAGCATATTTGCCCTTTCTGACCTAGGACCACACTTTCCAGCAGTTTTCCAAAGGATTCCATGACCTTGAAATAAGTTGAGAACCACTACTATGTATATCCCCTAGGTCAATAAAAGAGCAGTAACTACGGTCCAGTTCATAATCACTAAATAAAATAAACATCCCTTCCACAGAAATGAAGACTCGCAAACTTTATCACTACTCTAACTCTTGCTTTATCCTTGGAATAAAAGAAGGAGTTTGAATTTAACTGCTCTATAAAAGATGCTGCTTGTCAGTATACAGTTCACTCTGCAGTAACAGAAAAGGTTAACATCTCCTTACCAAAAGCCAAGGTCCCTCTCTTCTACAACATGGACTACACAGGTGATATAGTTTTCTTTTTTCAATGGTTGTTTAAACAATAATTAAAAGTTGTACACAATTTTCATCTGTTTTACCAACTAAGTACCAAGACAAAAAATGGCCAATGTAATTATCCTCTTATCAAAAAGACCTGGCTTTGAGTAATTTAAAATTCATTTCAGTATGTCAATGGAAACAGCATTACCCATTTTAAGAGAGAAAAAGTAGTCCTTTTTCTTAGACTGTAAATCCAAGAAGCTTTTGCCATTAGCTATCAAAAACACTGGTAGGACTTACAAGAGCCAATAATCCAAAACCAAAACTGACATGATTTTTAAAGGTAAGTGGTAAAATCTATTCTTCTAAAGAAAAAGATAAAATTTAAGTTTCATATTAAGATTACTTTAAGCCAAAGTTAGAGAAAAATCACAGAATGACTATTCATGTTTCAAATCAAGGTAAAATATATTCAAGGTTGTTCACTTTTCAGCTTCTTGGCTATTTTCTGCTTAAGGTACCTATTTTCTCCATATAAACTAGATCCAAAGAACCCTTCAAAGTATTTAACTTCCAATGTTCCTGCTCTGCATGCTGAATATTTCATCTGATTATTTTAGGAAAAGACTAGCCCCATTCATAAGCTACATCCAAACCTACAAGGGCAAATACGTTACTTCCCAGAACCTTAAAAAAAAAAAAATGAGCAAAAGTTGATGAAAGAACACTGCTGCCACGTCTTTCCCCCTCCCCCACTCACGTAGTGGCCACTTCATCCCTTCAGAGTGCATTCCAAGGGAAAGTCCTAGAGCCACAGCTCTCAGAGAAACAGTTAAGTAGAAATTGGCAAACGTCTTAGACATTTTAGATCAATTCCTAAAAGGGGATTTAGCTGCTTCTTTATCCCTTTAAGACAGTGCAAAATTCCAAGAGTCTTCTCCACTCTGCGGAACGCATGTTAGCGTCTAAAAATTGAATTATGTATTTAATAGGTTCGATTATTTAGGAGAACTATTCTCATTCTTACCGTACCATCCCTCCTCCCCTAGAAACATGTATCTGGAGGCCAGTCATATAATCCAACTCAAAATTCTCACACAATCATGAAATGTTTGACTTAAGTGGACTTTTAAACTCTGCAAATTCTCGAGGGCGGGGAGAACTCATGTGCCTTTAAAAAGATTTATGGGGACGAAGAGGGAAGCAGCAGCCCAGCTTCCCCAACTGGGAGATGTGACAGCAACTTCCTCGGCTCCAGCAGCCCTAAACTCGGTGCCCCCGGCTACGTGTGGCTGCTGAGGCAGCACCCCCGGCGCGCAACAGATGACTTCAGCCCTAACTTTCAGAGAAGGTCCGCTTCCCGGACCCGACGATTTTTTTCGATAGCGCAAAATGCCTGGAGAGCTTCAGCCTCAGCTGTAAGCTGTAAAGCCCACTCTCCATTGCCACATGCTAACCATCTGCGGCTGTGGCAGCCAAAAACCCACGCCCCACCCTCGCGTTCCTCTCAGCTTTGTAGGGAGCACCAGGTACGAAGGGAGCTTGGAAAAATCAACAGGGCGATTCCTGCCCGGGAAGGAACATTCAAGAAAGTCCTGGTCCCTGGGGCGGGGACAGAGGCTGCTGCAGCCCCAACGGTCAGAGGCGGGATGGGGGCAGAGGTGGGAAGGGGAGCCCCGAGGAGAGCAGCCGGGCCTGCGGGGCAGCACGAGGGCACTGGGAGACCGGGACCCGTCTCCAGCGGAGAAGGTACCCAAGCTGCTGTAGTTAAGCGGAGACCCCCGCCCCCCAGCCACCCTACCACAGCCGGGAGAGCACGGACCGCTGCGGCAGCGCGAGGTGGACCCGGGCTGCCCCTGGGCCACAGCCCTTCTCCAAGGTCGAAGGAGCGTCTCACCTGGAAAGTGGGACGGGAAGGCGGCGCGCTCTTCAGTTCCTGTCGCCTGCACTCGGGCCGGCTACCTACTCCCTGCCCTCAGCCCGCTGGCGGCGCAACTGGGCAGCAGAGGGAGCCAGTTAGCCCTTTTATAACCTCTAGGCCGCGACGGCAGCTCCGGGGAGGAGGCAACTGCAGCCCTCGCTACGTGAGCTCGATCACACCAGCGCCCCCAGGACTGCGCAGGCGCCTCAGCTCGAGCCTCCCTCCCGCCCCCACCCGCGGCGGGTGCGTGGAGTCGAAGGCGGAGAGCAGGAGCTGGGGCTGGTCGCGCCGCCAAAGCGGGCAGGCCTAGGGAGTAACGCGCGTGCGCAGTGGTGTCTCCACGCTGTCGTTCCCGCGGATACCACGGGATTTCCCCGCTCCTGTTCAATTTCATGGTCAGCGCCAGGTCTGAGCAACGAAGCCACCAGCAAAGGCATATCTTTAAAATGAAAAGAGGAACAAGGAAGCATAGAAAATATAGCAGAAAGGAATCCTGGAGTGGAAAATAATACAGTGCGTCCAGTCTAGTGTCTCAACTATCTTGGCTTAAAGCCTTTTTGCTTTTTAACCTCCCTCTCATATCTCTATAGTCATTTTATAGGAATCTCACTCTATCTCCCATCTTTATTCTTTATCAGCAGATAGTAGGCTAAAAGCTCCAGAGTCAGATTATCTGGGTTTAAATCCTGCTTAGTCCTTTGTAACGTTGGGCTTTAACCTTTCTCATATCTTTTTCCTCAACTACAAAATAGGAATGACGGTATTATCTGTCTCCTAGGATTAGCATGTGAAAATGGATATAAAGCACTTAGAACATGCCTACCATACAGAAAGGATTTGATAAATATTATAATTTATTGTAAGTAAGTCCTCTAGGGTCTGGGGGTGTAGCTCAGTGGCAGAGCACGTACCTAGTATACATGAGCCCTGGGTTTGATCCCCAGTCATGCAAAGAAAAGGGAGGAAAAAGAAAAAAATATATACTAAGTACTCTAAGACACCAAATAGTGCATTGGATCTTAGTCATTTCTAAAAGAAGAAAGCTTTACTATCAAGGAGCAGCAAAGGTGATTTTCCTCTTGTCAATGAAAAGAAAAAAAAAACTTCCCTACAACATTTTATTCATTAAAAAGTGTTCACACAAAGTTTTCCATATGTACCAGAAAGTATATTCAGGAGGTGTGGTTGAGTATACAGATATCAAAATAGATAAAGCCTACTTGGGAGCTTCAGGCAACCAAAAAAGTAGATAAGGTGATGCCTTAATCAGTGGTTCTTAAAGAGTGGTCAGGGTATCACAAGGTCAAAATTCTTTTCATGTTAAGAATTTATTTGCTTTTATGGCAATACAGTGGGGTTTTCCAGAGACTACAGATCCTGTGCTCTTGCAAAGGATTGAGTGCAGAGCATCTATCTTTTAAGCCAGACATTACATTTGCAGAAATGTAAAATAGTGCCAATCTTCTTACTTTAGAAAATGTATTCTATTTAAAAAGTTAACATGCAACTTTTTAATTGTTTCTGAATGAATTAATAACTCATATCCTAGACAGATATGATCTACATAAAAGCTTCTTGTTGCCAGGCACAGTGGTACTCGCTTATAATCACAGTGATTTAGGAGGCTGAGACAGGAGGATTGAAAGTTCAAAAACAGCCTCAGCAAATTAGTGAGACCCTGTCTCAAAAACAGGGTGGGCATGTAGCTCATGCTAAGCATCCCTGGGTTAGATTTAAAAAAAAAAAAAAAAAAACTTCTTGTAGTCCTCAATATTTTTTAAAAGTGTGAAGTGGTCAAGGAGCCAAAAAAACAATGGCTTCAGCAGATTTACTGTGAAGTTAATGAAGCTCCAGCTTCAGGGATACTCATTTGCACTTCCCCTTTCCAAGTCCATAGAAGGAGTCCTAACAATATGTTCAAATAGTCATATGCTTTTGTAAAAATTTTAAAAGCAAAATATTTTAACAACAATCTTTAGTCCTTAGTGATTTCACCTCTTCCACACTTCCTCTTGTCTAGTGGAGTTGGATAGCTAGCAGACATTTTTTAAATGAAGCTAAAGTTGAATTAGGAATACATTTGGTTTGAGTTTAGTGGGATATATTTTTGTAACCCACAGTCTCTTTCATGTGCAGTTAAGATATTGCCAGCTGTCCAGGCTTCCAAGAATACTCCTTACCACCCATTGTGTTGACCCACCCAGGATTGTAAAACAAAGGTGTGGGATTAGACCTCTTAGAATTATTTGAATGTACCCTGTGTGCTAGCATCAAAAAATATGTGTGGGCTGGGGATGTGGCTCAGTGGTAAAGCACTTGCCTAGCATGTGTGAGGCCCTGAGTTCCACCCCAACAGTTCAAAAATTAAAAAATAAAAATATATTGTTAGTGGGGGAAGAGCAGGGTTGAATTTTAGGGAGCTTGAAGCTAATTTGTTGGAAATTCTTCCTATTCGGTGTGTAAGTTTTTAAAGTAAAGATTTAATGTTTACCAATGCATAGCCCAAAAAAGGAAGTTCTTTTCTTTTAGAATGTAATAAGAACATCCACAGAAAACTAAAGAATGTCATTCCCCCAAAGAAAACTGATGTTCCCTGAATTCTGTTAAGTCATATATTTAACAACCCTTGGGTATTTTCCCAAATTTGACAACAATCCTAAAAATTTATATGCATAATCAACAATAGTTGTGAAGCTTAAACTTTTCTAACCTATTTCTTTGTCAAATATTATAATATTTTAACCAACCACACAAAAGGAAAAAACTAAATTTTCTTTTTATCTTCTCTATAAAAGTTGTTAGTGAATTATTAGCATTTGAAGCGACAAAGAGTATAAGGTATAAAAATGTAGGGAAAGAAAAGTAATACAGAGATGTCTAGCAGCTAATTAATAAAATTATTATGTTCTTCTAAATTTTATGATGTTTTGATTGTCTTAATCCATTTGGTGTTGCTGTAATAAAATACCTGAGACTGGATACTTTATAAGGAAAGTGGTTTACTATAGCTCACGGTTGTGAAGGGAATAAGACCAAGATCAGGCTCCCACATCTGGCAAAAACCTCATGCCACATCATAACATGGTGGATGGCATCTGGTGGTGAGAGCACATGCTAGAGTCAGAAAGTTCACATGATGAGAGACAAAGCCAGAGGGCAAGCCAAGAAAGTTGAACCCAACTTTACAACAACTCTGTCTCATGGAGACCAATCCAATTCAAGAAGACCTAATCCCTCACAACATTGATCCCTTCTGAGGGTGGTGACTCCAATTACCTAGTCACCTCCACTAAGCCCTGCCTTCTAAAGTTCCACTACTTCCAAAACGCCACATGAGACTTTGGGGGATAAAACATAGCAGTGAGGGCATTTTAAAAAATATTTGTCGTTTGTTTGCTCCCCCCAAAAAAACACTTCAATTGAAATCTACATGACTATTCAACCTGATCATCCCTGCTTGGTTATAATGACAATGAGAGAGTAGTAGAAAAGAATAACATGAATCCCTTTTGAATGGGCAAACATTCGAGCAGAGCTGATCTAGCCTTACTCTAAACCACCAATAAATCTCTTCCTCTTGCATCTGAAAAACTTGAACATGTCCATCAATCAATCAATCAATATTTTTGAATAAGGCATTAAAAATTTGATACACATATATATATTCATTCTTAGGAAAAGACTGTTCAGTAACTATGGTAACAACTAACACAATTAATAGATTGATGGCAACTCAACTTGGCAAACAAGACTCTAAAAACAAAACAAACAAAAAACCCCAAACAAGGGGCTGGGATTGTAGCTCAGTGTCAGAGTGCTTGCCTAACATGTGTGAGGCACTGAGTTCGATCCTCAGTACCACATAAAAATAAATAAAATAAAGGTATTGTATCTATCTACAACTAAAAATATTTTTTTAAAAAAACAGCCAATCAGTAACAAGCTTCACACTTTCTAAAGTTAGTTAAATAAAAACAGTCTTACTCTAGTGAATTCATCTCTGAAAAGTCAGCCAGTCATCCAATACTCTTTCCACCAAAGTAATCATGCTGTAAGGGTGATGTCTACCCTCCCTCACCTCTGAAAATCAATCAATCCCTTCCCCAAAAAGCTATACAAGATCAGCAGAGAGTTGATGTTAAAAAACATAACACTTCTACATGTAGAAAATAAGTCACCTTTTTCTTTTAAATTTTGAATGTTTTCTTTTCCTTTCACATTGAAGAACTGTGTGACCAACAGAGGGAACCAAAATAGAATACATTTCCATGTTATCGAAGGCAGTTTTAAATAACTT
Organism: Marmota marmota marmota; assembly: GCF_001458135.2. NCBI lineage: Eukaryota > Metazoa > Chordata > Mammalia > Rodentia > Sciuridae > Marmota > Marmota marmota. The sequence continues at coordinate 521,892 of NW_025999862.1, read as the reverse complement.
GCACTCACATATATGAAAAAATTAGAAATCATTTGAGATAGTAAAGTATTAAATTATGAAGTAAGGATTATGAAATAATATACAGTTCATAATCAGAATGAATAAAATTAAATCGGATGAAATAGATAACAGTGAATAGTTCCTTTGGTAGGGGGCAAAGATGATAGAAGAAATATTTTAGATCATATGTGTCAGTGTTTTAGTCAGCTTTTTCGCTGCTGTGACTAAGGATCTGACCAGAACAATTGTAGAGGAGGAAAAGTTTATTTGAGGGCTCACGGTTTCAGAGGTCTCAATCCACAGACAGCAGGCTCCATTCCACAGGGCTCAAGATGAGGTAGAACTACATGGTGGGAGAGAGAGACAGAGACAGAGAGAGAGAGAGAGAGAGAGAGAGGGATGGGGGGAGGGAGAGAGGGAAGATTTACTGATTAGATTAAGTCTATCCACCAATTATTTTTCCTCCAAACTTTCTTGCATTGTCTCACATATGAGCTTTTGGAGGGTACCACATCTAAACCATAACAGGCACTGTGCCACAGGGCTGAGAAGCAGACACCAGTGGCCCATCTCCTGGAAGTCACAGCCCAGCCGGGGGACTACTGCTCAGTTCCATTGGCTGAAGAACTTTAAAGTTCTGGTTGTGTATGGGGAAGGAGACAAATCCACACAGACTGTTCTCACAATGGTCCTTCCTCCCTGGGCAGCTCTTTCACTCCACCTATGCCTCCTAGGCCAAGGCAACCTGTTACTTTCATGGTCTTTGCAACAAACCAGGCTCACAATGTGTGTAAAGCCTGGTGGGATGAGAGAGATGTGAGGGTATGTGTTACCAGGATAGCTGGTTTGGAGAGAAGAAAAGGAAAAGGAATGAGCCACTTCATGAGATTCATTCAGACTCTCTCTGCATGGGTTTAAACCTGGGATTTGTGATTCCTCTTGTGCAGTGTTCCCTCAATTTTAACCGTCCCAAATTTCAGGTGTTCTTCTCCCACCTCTATAATTTTGCAATAGCATGCAATAGCATTAATTAATTCACTTAAATAAACTAAGTTTAGAATTTTTATATTTTATGAACTTTCATAATTCTTTATATATAATTTTTATAATATTTATATTTTTTAAATGGTCTTGCCACACTGTCTTGGACACTCTCAGGTATTTGCTTTCTTAGGAACAGTCTGCCTAAGAAACTCATGAATGTTCCTTCAGGAGGACCTTGAATCTCTAAAATTAAAAATTGTGCTTATAGTGCAAAAAAGGAAACATTTTAGAAATATTATGCTATATGAATTAGAAGAGAAGGGTCTGGTGAGAAAATTAAGATTCATTGAATTAATATTTATGGAACATTAACCTACTATACACAAGACACTGCCTACTGGGCTGTAGAAAATAAAACTTTGATTAAACAATCTCTGTTTTAAGAGGTTTAACTCTATCTTATTAGACAGAGTGAAAACCTGCACTTGTAGCAATGGGAATTCATTCATCCTGCCTACATGAACTAGACTATGCTAAGAGCTGGGTATGTGGCTTCTGCTGTCATAGAACTTGGACTCCTAAGTAAACTGACAACATGCCACATTAGTAAATATTCCTTCTAAGTAAACTGACAACATGCCACATTAGTAAATATTAGTAAATATATATATTATAAACATATACTATATTATATACATATAATATATATATGGAAAATAATAAGAAAATAACCAGAGTGCTATAGGCAAGAATAAGGGACATAATTTAGATTGATAACACAAGAAAAGTGTCAATGAAGAAGTAACATTTAAACTGAGGCCTGAGTTAAGCTGATAGAGTGTGTAAATAAGAACATTCTAAAGAGAGGAAATAGTATATGTGAGGACCAGGGTACAAGATAAGTTTGGTGCATTTGAAAAGCTGAAAGAAATTCGGTGTGGCTGTAGTGCAGGAAACAAGGAGGAAGCTCTTAGGAGAGGAGATTGGAGAGGTCTGCAAAGGCTAAATCATGTGGGGCATGTGGGTGTTTTTTTTTTTTTTTTTTATACTGTAACAAGTATAATGAGAAGGCAGGAAAGTATTTTAAGCAGTGCCGAAATGTATTATTTGCCTTTAACAAAGGAAAATGCAATGTAAGAGAATAGAGATTTTTCTATGAATAACATGTCACTGAATGTGGGGATGGACCTTAGGAATACATGAAGGTCAAGAAACGAGGAATTCTAGAACATAGCTAAAATTGGAAAGTATTCTATTCACTAACATACTGGTATTGTGACATTGTGGGAAATGACTGCATTGGAATAGACAGACCTCCTGTATCATGTGATCTCAACAGGGATGGAATACTTGCTGTAGTAAACAGGATAAGGACTTCTAGAAGATATCCACCTCCTAATACCTAGAACCTGTGAGCAGACTGCCTTACAGGTCAAAAGAACTTTGAAGATATAATTAAATTAAAAACTTTCAAATGGGAAGATTAGCCTAAATTAGGGAGCTGGCCCCAATCTGATTACACAGGTTCTTTAAACTGAGAACCTGGGCTCAAGATGTGGCTCAGTGGTACAGTGTTTTCCTGGCATGCATGAGGCCCTGGGTTTGATCCCCGAACACTGCCCTGGCCCCCCACCACCAAAAAAAAAGGAGTACCTGCCATGGTCAGGGAAAGAAATGTGAAAAGGAAGTAGGGTCAGCTATATACTGCTTTGCTGACTTTGAAGATCGAAGTGGACTTTGAGTCAAGGAATGTGGTGGCCTCTAGAAACTGAAAAGCCAAGGAAATGGATTCTTCCCTAGAACTTCCAGAAAGAAAGGAATGCAGTCCTCTCAGCTCTTTAGATCTTACCCAAGAAAATCTATATTAGATTCTGACTTACAGAACTGTAAGAAAATAAATTTGTATCAAGCCACCAAGTTTATGGTAATTTGTCATAGCAGCAGTAAGACCTTAAGACACTCACTTGTGTGACCATAACAGAAATAATGGCAAAGACAATGACTGAAGATATTTCTGAAGAGTTCTTAGATGTGAATGATCCCTTACACTGAGTAAGGGTTCTTGAGACCATGGGAATTATCTAAGGAAGAGAATTTAGAGAGTAAGAAAAACCTTTCAATAAGCAGGACAGGAGCATTAAGTGCTTTAATTCTAACATCAAAAGCTATATAACCTCATATTGTATCTTCAAGCAGGACACGTGTGTTACATAAGAATTGTGCCAAGGTTTCTACCTTGGAAAACCATCAGAATAGTGGTATCAACTACTAACATAAGGAATTTGGGAAAGCAACCTAGCTTGTAGAGCATATGATGACTTTGGTTTTGTATCTTATTGGGTTTGATATGACAGAGGCTTTCACAGGGTTCAAAGGCACTCCAAGAGTTTGTCAATACGAAGCAGATTTTCACATTGCAAAAGAAATTGATCTAAATTCTAACTTTCTGTCTACATGTAATTCTAACTTAAAAATAATCCACAGTTTCTTGGGCTCTAACTGCTAACTTGAATCAGCTATATGTTTACTGAACATATCTTTCTGTTGTTGGCTGGCATGGCAAGACTACCTCCTTGTGCTAGCCATTAATATTCCCCAAATATTTCTAGGGCTTTTCTCTTCCCAGGCAGGAAGGTCTGTTCTTCTCTACCATCTCTGAAGTTAACTGTCGCTAAATAACTCGCTTTAGCAGAAAAAAAAAAAAAAGTGGCAGTTTGAGAGTCAGAATTGTTTTACCACGTTCTCTTCCCATTGTAGTTTACCATGGAAGTTCATATCAAGATGAAGCCTTCATCTGTTTGGGTCGAGAGTTTCTACAATGAACAGAGCCCCAGACTCTCCACTGCCTTGACAATCTATTCTGAACCTGTACCTTGAGTGAAAAATAAACTTGTATTATTTAAACCACTAAAATTTGACCTTTATCACTGCAGCATTACCTAGTCCATCTTAACCTATGAACTGCCTTAACCAAGTCAGACTCACCCTTTACAAAAATTTACTATCAGAATTGTCAGGGGACTCTGGTTGTAGTTCAGTGGTGGTGCGCTGCCCCTCACATGTGAGGCACTGTGTTCAATCCTCAACACCACATAAAAATAAATAAATAAAACAAAGGTAGTATATCCATCTACAACTAAAAGTATTTTTTTAAAAAGGAAAAGAATAATATTTAAGTCAGGTGTGGTGGCTCAAGCCTGTACTCTTCGGGGCTCAGGAAGCTGAGACAGGAGGATCACAAGTTCAAGGAAAACCTCAGTAATTCAGCAAGACCCTAAGACACTTATTGAGATCCTGTCTCAAAAAACAAAAAGGATTGGGGGGACTCGGGTTGTGGCTCAGTGGTAGAGCGCTTACCTAGCATGTGTGAGGCACTGTGTTTGATTCTTAGCACCCCATATAAATAAACAAATAAAATAAAGATCCACCAACATCTTAATTTTTTTTTAAAGGACTGGGGATGTAGCTCAGTGGTAAAATACCCTGGGTTCAGTCCCCACTACCAAAAAATATTGTATTTATTAGGTCTGTTTTGTATCTGGAATGTAGCAGAATTCTATTTATTGATTATATCTTGTAACTGTTAATAAATACCGTGTGTTGCCCACATACTGTTCATTTCCCACCTCCTCCAACCATTAAGACTCTCCAGATTGCTCAGTTTTCTAGTTTAGATGTGATTTCTACTTCTGCTTAGGATGTAGAAAATGGCAAAGAATTACTTCTGTCCTTACAGTGGGGAGGGGGAGCCAATAATCTACAATATAATGAAGTTTTGATCATAACAGTCAGCTGAGGTCACAAGAAAACCAAGTAACCTGAGTTCCAAGGAGAAACGGGACACACAATGAAGACCTTCAGTCAAGCAAAAAAGGAAATCAGCAAACATTTTAACAAATTATTAGCTGGGCACACTGGAACATGCCTGTAATCCCATTAACACAGGAGGCTGAGGCAGGAGGATCACAAGTTCAAAGCCAGCCTCAGCAACAGCCAGGTGCTAAGCAAGTCAGTGAGACCCTGTCTCTAAATAAAATACAGAATAGGGCTGGGGATGTGGCTCAGTGGCTGGGTGCCCTGAGTTCAATCCCCAGTACCCCACCCACCCCCCAAATTGTTAAAGGCCAAATGTAGGCTACATGTCAGTTGAGAATCTCAACCTCCCAAGTAGCTGGGACTACAGGTGTTCATTACCACTCCCAGCTCCTAGCCCCAATATTAATGGCCATTTTATAACATACTCTCTGTACTCAACTGTTGTCTTGTTTTGAACAAATTCTAATTCCTAAAGGAATCTCTTTCCCAAAGGGAACTGTTCTAATAGGAAGACTATTTCAATTATTCATGTCTTCATTCATTCAACAAATATTTACTGAGCACCTACAATGTGCCAGGCCTTGTATTAGATACTAAAAATATATTGGTGAATGAGGAGCAATTATTTATTAATGTTGGTGTATTAAAATTGATGAATAGCCTGACAGCTGTAGCAGACTCCATTTGTTCCTCTTTCATTTTCTGGTCTCTTTCCTAAGAAATTTATCATCCTTTGAATATAAGTAGTTTGAGTTGCAAATATTCAATATTTTCAGTTTTCAGGGGAATATCTAACAGCTATTCTATCAAGCATAGAAGGTGTTTACAATTTTAAAAATACTTTACTGAAAACAAGAAGTTACATTTGAGAGTGCTTCTGTTTATAAACAAACAATCTGACTTGGCTGACTGGAAGATTTGTAGAGCTTGGCCAGTCCTCACATTCTTCCACCCAAATGAACTTGTCAAGAGGTCAAAAACACCCAGCAGAAATGCCAGAAATCTCAGCTTGATTTGGTGAAGCAAGACTTGGAAGAATAACTCTTGGTTTGAAAAGAGCACTAATAGATTCAATGAACTTGGGTCCTGGTCCACCATTAAGAGGATAACAGAGGATAGTAGAGGGCTGGGGTTATGGCTCAGTGGGGTATGATGGTGCTTGCCTAGTATGTGTGAAGTACTAGGTTTAATCCTCAGCACCACATAAAAATAAATAATATAAAAGGTATTGTGCCCATCTACAAGTTAAAAAAAATTATGAATTTTTAAAAATAAAAAAAGAGGATAGTAGAATGTTCCTGTGGAATTGCTCTAACTTTTATGCTGAAATTTCTTCATCCATCAAATGGCCGTTATAATATGCATTATATTTTTTAAAAATCATGTATTCAGTGCTGGTGTTTTGGCTCAGTGACAGAGCGCTTGCCTCACATATGAGAGGCACTGGGTTCGATCCTCAGTACCACATAAAAATAAATAAACAAAATAAAGATATTGTGCACATATATAATGAAAAAATATTTTTAAAATCATGTATTCAAATTATTTTTAACTTTATCCTAATTTTTCTTTTTTCATCTTCATTTCCAGCTGTTTATGGCCTTTGGTCTTGGCTCTATTCATTGCTGTGTGTTAAGCATCACTTCATGTTCGAGAAGATAGTTAGCGGGGAAACCTATTCTACTTTGCTTTTGAAGAGAAGCATAAAGATCACCCCATATTTAGGGCATCATTGGCTCAAATGGACAAGCTCTTTGCCAGGGGCTTATATTTGAAGAGTCCTCATGTAAACCCTTTCCCATCCTCATTTGCTAAAATCTATTTCTTGTTCTACCTAAAGTAAAACAATATCCAACTGACTATACTATATGCCTGCTTACTGAACAAAATTACAATTTTTCTCCAAGTTTGCTAGCACATGCCTTACTTCCTGATGTCCATTCCTGTATTGGTCAAAGGCTGAGTAACCTGTCTATCGTCTCATATATTTGTATGCTCGCCCATTTATGTACCCACCTGTACACACACATTCACACACACACACCCCACACACTTCACACACACATGCATAACTAGTTTTTTGATGGCAGAGACAATAGGTTATTCACCATCACATCGCCAATTCTAGCATGATGCCTAGCATATGATAGATTTCAATGCATCAATACACTGTTATTCTCCTTTACCACCAAAAGGCTAGAGTGGGGAGAGGCTGGGGCTGTGACTCAGTGTAGAGCACTTGCCTTGCACATGTGAGACACTGAGTTCTATCCTCAGCACCATATAAAAATAAATAAAGATACTGTGTCCATCTACAACTAAAAAATATTTTTTAAAAAGGCTTGACTGAGATTCAATGCCCTTAAAAGTGTGTTCAGTGTGCATTTATTACATCACTACACAAATCCTATTACTTTGAAGTTAAGCATGTCCAAGAAAACACAATTTTACCTCATCACCTAAAAAAAAACTATAAGGTTAATTAATAACATATAATTTTGTATTTACTAACCATGCACTATAATTGTTTAATAGAACAAATGATTGGGTTGAGTTTTAATAGCTTTATTGAGATATAATTGAAATAACATGCAATTTACCCATTTAAAGTGTGAAATTCAATGATCTTTAGTAGAGTCACAGAACTAAACAATTAGCACCATAATCAATTTTAGAATATTTGCATCCATCAAAGGAAAAAAATTAAAAACCTGTTCCCATTAATAGTCACCCCCTTATTTCCAACCTCGTCCCCCACCTTCCCTAGGAAACCACTAATCTACTTTTTGTCTCATAGATTTTCACATCCTGAACATTTCATATGAATGTAACCGTATCTTTATGCTTATTTCATATAATCGCCCCCATCCTTAGGCAATCACTAAACTATTTTCTGCCTTATAGATTTGCCTTTTATGAACATTTATATAAATGCAATATGTAAATTTTGTGACTGGAGCCTTTCACTTAGCATAATGTTCTCAATTTCATTTCTGTTGTAGCATCATATATCAATACTTCATTTTTATTGGTGAATAAAATGCCAATATATGTTAAAAAACATTTTGTTTATCCACTTATCAGTTGCTGAACACTTATCAGTTGCTGAACTTAAATAAGGCTGCTATGAAAATTCATGTACAAGTTTTTGTGTGGACATATCTTTTCAATTATCCTAGGTATATAACCAGGAGTGAAATTGCTGGGTCATATGATAAGTTTGTATTGTAACTTTTGGAGTAACTGTGAGATGTTTTCCAAAGTGGTTGCATCATCTCGCCATCTGTGTTTGAGAGTTCCAATTTCTCCATATCTTGTCTTTTTTGTTTGTAGCCATCCTTGTAAATATGAAATAGTATCCTGTGGTTTTGATTTATATGCTCTGTTGGTTAACGATGTTGAACATATTTTTTTTTCATGTGCATTTTGGTCACTTACTTGTATCTTCCTTTGAGAAGTACCTATTCAGATCCTTTGCTTATTTTTAAAATTGGGTTGTTTATTTTCTTATTACTGAGTTGTAAGTGTTCTTTATATATTTTGGAAACAAGTTTCTTAACAGGTACATGACACACAATCATTATTTCTGATTCTATGGGTTATCTTTTCGTGTTCTTACTGGTATTGTTTGTAGTGCAAAAATTTTACATTTTTATGGAGTTCTGTTTATTTTCTTTTGTTGCTTGTGCAAAAAAAAGCCAGCTGAGATTTTTTTATAGGGATTGTATTGGATTTAAAGGTAAATTTGAGGAATATTGCCATTTTATTTTCTTATTATTTTTTTAAAGAGAGAGAGAGAGAGAGAGAGAGAGAGAGAGAGAATTTTTTAATTTTTTTTTTTTTAATTTTCGGCAGTCACAACATCTTTGTTTTTGTATGTGGTGCTGAGGATCAAACCCGGGCCGCACACAGGCCAGGCGAGCGTGCTACTGCTTGAGCCACATCCCAGCCCAATGTTGCCATTTTAATAAAATCAAGTTCTATAATCTATGAGCATGAGATTCTTTATAACATTCCAATATTTTTCAATATTTTGGTTCAGTTTTCCTGACCCACGCCTGGTCAGAGATATACCCTAGGTCTATAGAACATTATAGTGGTCAAAAGCACAGTTTCTGCCTAGAGTTTGACAACTCAGAGTGAAAGTCCCAGCCCTTCTTCTGACTAGCTATGTAAATATGGACAAATTATTTAACTTTTCTTAGTCTCTGTTTTCTTAAAACAAAGTATAAAGTGCAAATAATAATACATATTACACAGGATATAAAGATTAATGATAAATATGTGACACACTTAGCATTGCACCTGCAATGTTTTCCCTTAAGTGCACTCCACCATCTCTTTGGAATTCATTGACATTGTATCTTGTTTCCCTCAAAATTTCTGTGCCTTCCTTAAAGATAATGAATCAAACTACTTAAAAGCTTCAGTTCATGTCTAATGGAAGAGGTTCAAAAGAAATGGCTGGTCAACTAACCAGCTCTGCTCTTCCTTCCCATATGATCTAGGTACATATCAATTAAGAAATTTTGGATTTAGTTATCCTTTTCCTCTACAGTCGGACTTCCACATACAATGATTCTTTTAAAATATAAGTCAAATCATTTAATTGTTCTGCTCAAGTCCTTCAGTAATTTCCCATCCCTCCTCCCATAACAGCCAAAAACATTGCAATAGTTTAAGAATTTAAGACTTGTAAAACCCTATGTGATCTAATACCTGACTACTCTTTGACCTCATTTCTGATACCATCCTCTGTCCTAGCCTTTCCTCAAACCTGTCAGACACATTCCCACACAGGGCCTTTGGATATGCTCATTTTGTTCTATCTACAAATATTTTCCTATGGATATCAACTTGGCTTCTTCAGTTATAGCCTTTGGGGTCTTTGCTCAAATATTGCCAAGTAAGGCTGACCATCCTGTATAAAATAGCAAAATTATTCCTCTTATTAATTTGCTTTATTTTTCTCCCTAGCACTTATAACCCTCTGACAAATGACATATTTACTTGTTTATTTCCTTCTATAAACTGCAAGTAACATATGTTCGTGTATTTGATTCCTTTAATAGTCCCAGGCATATTTGATGCTTGTTAAATATATGCTAAATGAATGGCCTCCAAAGTTGTCTTTTCCTATAAGTAAGTAACTTCCGTAGTAAGAAGACCAACAGGGCAAGACCAAGGGAAAGGATTGCTTTCTGTCAGATGAAATGTTCTTCTCCAATCAATCAAAGGATAAATTCTACTCAAAGCTCAAACATAGCTTGACACAGTCCTGTATTTTTAAATTAACAGAATTTCAAGAAATGTTAGAATTAGCTCTAAAGTGGACAGAGATAGAACTAGAAAAAAAAAAAAAAAAAAGAAAGGTAGAATTATCTGATTCCCACTCCCCTTTGCCCTATCCCCATAATCTATGCATTCTGTGTTTCAGAGTGGATTTATAACTTTATCATTTTGTTATTTAAAAATGGATATAATGCCACTTTACTTTTTCCACACATGGTATTTCTGTTGGTATTAAGATCTTAGGGGGCTGGGATTTGGCTCAGTGGTAGAGCACTTGCCTCAGCACCACATGAAATAATAAAGATATTGTGTTCCTCTACAACTAAAAAAAAAAAAAAGAAGAAGAAGAAGAATTTAAAAAAAAGATCTTAAAAATTCGTTAACAAGATTGTGGTTAACTTTGCAATTAGAAAACACAGTGCCATGCCTAGGAATTGAACTACAGTTCCCAGAGTGCATCTCTTAGGAGAACTCTGGGAAGTGTGGCAGAAGTATGCTTTTTGACCACCATAGAGAACTTTATCAAGCATAGGGATTAAATTACATTTCCCAGAGTGCTTCTTTTAGGAGGATTCTGGGAGGTGTGGCAGAAGCAACAATGATCTCTCCAGGGAAGAGAAGTTGTTTGAACTTGAACATTTGGAGTTTGCTGGTTTCTGCTGATTCTTGAGGCCTAGGAAGGCACCCCCCCAAAGAATTCAGAGTGAGTACAGTAGAACAGAAATGTGCTCAGGTTCTAAGTGCAAGAAGTTATTTTATAGGGAGACATAATTAGAACTTAATAAAAGCTCTTAGTTACAGTGTTTTACAATTTAGGTTAATCTCTTCTCTGTCTTGGAGAAACCAGGGGAATGACCAGTTTTGCACTTGTGAAGCTATCTCATTAACTACAGTTCATCACTTTCTGATACCTCTTTGAAGAGTTGTTTAAAAATAGAATTTGCTAACTTCTCACTCTTTGCCTTAATTTATTAGTTAAAGGAGGAAACACCATCTTTTAGAAAGCAAGTCAGAAGACCTTGAAATTTGTACCCCAGTGGTTCCTCAGGTCCCCATATTGTTGAGGTCTATAGTCATGCCAAGATAGATGGACTCTCTCCAGAGGGCTCTCCCAAACATCAGAGTCTTAACCTCTTCTTGGTGATAGCAACATAAAGACTTGAAATGAGCTTTTTTTGTTATGCTTTTAGGCTTTATAAATTAATCCTTCTCCTGGAAAGATGAACAGAATGAGAAATGTGTGTGACTCGTTGATTTCAGAGAGTTCAGAGAAATTGTTAATCTTAAGGTCATCATTTATTAGTTTTTGAAAAAAGTAATATTACTTTTCATTTCTATTAGGCTATGTACTTTAAAGGGAAAAAACAAAGAACAAGTCAGCCATGATAATTCAACCATAGGCTGGTAGCAGAAACTGGGCAAAACATCAGACAGCCAAGTACACTGGGCTACATAGATTCGTCAGTAGTTAAAACCGCAACCAAATAGTTCTTGCAGTTCCCAGGATCCAAAAAATACTCCAAAGGAATTCCCTTTGACTCACAGGGAATATGCTGAGGTATTTCCAGTAACAGTGGCTAAGAAATAGCCTCGTTGACCAATTAGTCCCAGGAACTACTATTTTATGATACTTTCTTTTATTCAAAAAGGAATAAGTACATACGGTTATAAAAAATGTTCAAGTGCAAACTGGACAAGGTGGCACACACCTGTAATCTCAGCAACTTGGTAGGCTGGGGCAAGATCACAGTTTGAAGGCCAATTTCTGCAATTTAGCAACACCCTGTCTGAAAAGAAAAAAGAAAAAAAGGGCGGGCGAGGGGCTAGGGTTGTGGTTCAGTGGTAGAGCACTCACCTAGCACAGGTGAGGCACTGGGTTCCATCCTCAGCACCACGTAAAGATAAATAAATAAAGGTTTTTTAAAAAAAAACGGCTGGGGATGTAGCTTAGTAGTACATGCTGTCATCCCTGGTTTTTTAATCCCTAGTGTTGCAAAAAGAAAAAAAATTAAGTGCTGAAATGAATAAAGTAAAAATTACAAGTACCTCTTTCAGCCCTTAGAATCTCCTTCCCTCTCTCCAGAATTAGTCACTGTTAAGAGTTTGGTATGGGGCTGGGGATGTGGCTCAAGCGGTAGCGCGCTCGCCAGGCCAGGCATGCATGCGGCCCGATTTCGATCTTCAGCACCACATACAAACAAAGATGTTGTATCCGCCGAAAACTGAAAAATAAATATTGAAATTCTCTCTCTCTTAAAAAAAAAAAAAAAGAGTTTGGTATGTGTATTCCTAGTCATTTGAAAAATATAAACAAATACACAAATTATGTACTCTGGAATATATGTATCTGTCCATTTCTTTATAAATTCATTAGACCATGCTGACCAACCAAATACTACTTACTTTTTTCCTCCAGTTTAAGGCATAACTGGCAAATAAAAATCATATATGTAATATACATACTATAACATCATATGTAAAAATTATATATGTATATATGTATATATATGCATCACACAATTTTGATATATGCATTCATTATGAAGTTATTAAATCAAACTAATCCATCACCTCACATTCTTGTGATTTTTTTTCAATTGTAGATGAACACAATACCTTTATTTTGTTTTATTTATAAAACAAAATATTTATTTATTTACTGTGGTGCTAGGGATTGAACCCAGGGCCTTGTGCAAGTACTCTACCAACTGAGCTATATCCCTAGCCCTATTTATTTTTTTACATGGTGCTGTGGATCAAACCCAGTGCCTCACACATGCTAAGCAAGTGCTCTACCACTGAGCCACAACCCAAGCCCTTGATTTTTTTTAATTGTAGAAAGGACACTTAAGATCTATTCTTAGTAATTTTCATATATACAATACATTAACTATAGTCATCATGCAATACAATAGATCTCCAGAATTTAATATCCTGTCTAACTTAATTATCCTGTCTAAAGTATTATTTTAGTGCTTTTGATCAACATCTCCTATTGCCCCCTTGCTTTTCTTACTTAATGATAGATTCTGAATAAACTTCCCTATTACTACATAAATATTTTTAACTGTTATATTATTTTCTATTTATTTTTAACAGCAAAATGTGTTATTCCATTTCATTATAATTTTTAAAACATTCTTGTACATGTCCTTCTCTTCCTAGAATAAATTCCTAGAAGTAGAATTGTTAGGTGAAAGGAATGCTTATTTAACATTTTAATAAGTATTCCTAAATTGATCTCTAAAAATATTGTTTCAATTCACATTTTCTGAATTGTATATGAACTAAAAATATTTACGTCAAATATAAATATTGACTGAAAATACATTTCTCCCAATATATCACACAAATCCCTGGGTTATTAAAATGGGGATTTTACCTTTAAATTCTGTCTCAAAGAGTGCTTTGCAACCCACATATCACATATTGCCTTCTGTGAAAGCTAGTTATATATTGGTATTCTCTCTCTTGCTAAAGTTTCTTGAATGTAGGAATTTTCATCCTATAAATTTTTGTGCTCCTTAAGAGAAACCCTGTATAAAGTCAATATTCAACAAATACTTTGTTGACTCCCATTGCTAAATATATTTTACCCTTGCTTAGGACATAGATTGCAGCTAAAACTATCCAAGGATTAGTCACCAGTGACTCATAATTATGCAACCAAGAAGTAGGCCTCAAACTTTACTTATTCCTTTGTAGGTTAAGGTCAAAGTTTGCTTCCCTTGGGCACAATTAAAGGGATGGCTTATTATTTAGCTGTACTGATTTTCCCATTATTTTCAGTGAAAATTTGTGATTTTTTTTTTTTTTTTTTTTTGCTGCTAATATGAAAGGTATTTTCATGGGGAAGAAAATACTACTGACATACAATTTAAAAGAAACCCTGCTGGGGTTGTAGCTCATGGATAGAGCACATGCCTCGCACATGTAAGGCACTGGGTTCGATCCTTAGCACCACATAAAAAATAAATAAAGATATTGTGTCCATATTTTTAAAAAAAAATCTTTTAAAAAACAAATACATAGGGGCTGAGGTTGTGGTTCAGTGGTAGAGTGCTTGCCTACCATGTCTAAGGCATTGGGTTCGATTCTCAGCACCACATATAAATGACTATCAACAACTAATGAAAAAATATTTTAAAAATAAATAAATAAATAAATAAAAGGAACCATGGGGGCCATGGATGTAGCTTAGTGGTAGAGTGCTTGCTCAGCACGCCCTAAGCCCTTGATTCAATCCCCAGCATGGAAAAAATAAATAAATAATAAAAGGAACCATATTTTGCAATAAAATATAAATAAATTTTGCAATAAAAAATAAATAAAATAAGTGTATTGTGTCCAACTACAGCTAAAAACTAAATACTTTTTAAAAAAAGAAAAGTCTATAATCACACAGAAAGATGACAAAGGAATTTTTTGTCTTAGCCTGGAGAAATTTGAAATCACTAGCCTGCTCTCATAGTTTCGGGGTTTGAATGTTTGCAATCTCTGTGGTATAGCCCAAGAACCCCCACCTAATAAAGGAACTGAAGTAGTAATCCTGGACTGATAATACCCCTGGGACACCTTGCAAATCAAATGTAAAACCCTTCAGGAGCCAGACACACACAACCAGGCTCTCTAGTTAACCTTACCAAACTTGAGTGCCGAGTGCAAAATTAATAGGCATAAAATTCTTCATGAGCAAGAGTGAACAAACAACAAAATTGCAAAATTTTTTGATATTTTTGGACATTTAGATGTTTGTCCTTCTTACACTGAGACTCCAAAAACAATAACAAAATTATTGAGAAGAAGTCTAAGAAATGAGAATCTTAAAGTGATTAAATGTATTTAAAATGAATTGAGGCCGGAGTTGTGGCTTAGTGGCAGAGTGCTTGCTTAGCATGCGTGAGGCACTGGGTTTGATCCCCAGCACCACATAAAAAATAAACAAATAAAATAAAGGTACTGTGTCCACTTACAACTAAAAAAAATTTTTTTAAAAATAAATAAAAATAAAATGAATTGAAAGCATGAGAAAAGAATAAAAGTCTATAAGTAAAGAAGGTTATGATATAAAAAATGTTTATATATGTTTAAGAAGAAAAGACTACAAAAGAGTAGGTATGACTGATTCTAAATATACCTATACATGCACTGATGTATAATCTTAAAGTTTGTAGAGTTCCAAAGTGTAAATAGTGATCATCTCTGGTAGGATTGCTGATTATTTCCTTTTTTAAAAAAATTGATAATTGTATATTTTCTGATTTCTAAAGAATGACTTTTTTAATGGGTATAAGAAAAAACAGCTAAAGGTTTTCTTGGTATAATTTTAGTGTAGTAACTTCTATACTATTATAACTAAATGGAGAAAATGAATTATTTTAAAACACAGTTCTTTACTGAGGAGAGTATGAGTATGAGGAACTTTTGGACTTAGTTCCTGTTCCATTTGTGGGTGTTTTGCTTTTTAGGGTCATTTGGGCAGAGCACAGGTTGTACCACTCTTAACTCTTTTGTGAAAGCAACAGTGTTTGTTCCATTATTTATATTTGGTAACTTCTTGGTCACTCTACTTTGACAAACAAGGAGTCTTTACTCCCCATTCCAGGCTGCAGTCACTTAAAATGAGTTTTAAAATATCACAGGTCTTAAAAGATCCAGTTTCTTTTGTCTTCTAGTTATAAAGAGCTCATTATAATTACCTTTATTACACAATCAAAATAAGTTCCTAAAAATGGCTACTGGAATGTGTTTGTCATTTTGCTTTGTATTTTCACTGTTAAGCCAATGCTCCCTACTGGTGTTACAAATGCTCCCAGATCCTACAGATTTTCTGATTTCTGTCAGTAAATCATATTTTCCACTTACTTGACAAAATATGCCATATACCTAAGAATCTGTTTTAGGGTTTTTGATAGGCAAATTTTTTTTTGTTAATTCCAAGGCCCAAAAAAGCATCTGTGTTCAATCTCTACTAATCACATGGACCCTGACTCAATTCCCGAGGATCTTGAAGGAAGAGATCAGACCACACTTAATAAAAGTATTGGAAAAGCCTAGAATTCCATTTTATTTCTTTCTGAGAAATCAATAAAGGGATGTTTATTTTCCCACATTTTTATTTTGGCTATTGAAAATATTGTCCTCATTAACAAGTCACATATAGGCTTCATCAGTGGTCCCTTCAAAACAGATAAGCTGCCAATAGTGTCTACTTTTGGAGCTAGATGTTTAAAGTCAGGGTACACTGAAGATAAATGTGTTTCTTATCTTTGCTTGATCAAATGAAAGCTCCTGAAGGTATAGTGTCTGCTCCTTGGCCATCTGCAGTAATCAAGTCTGCTCCTTTCTCTAGGTATTCTTTGGTTGATGTTTCATTATGGTACCTGTTTTCCTTTCACTCCACTGCCTGTAAATTCTTGCCTCACAGTATAATATTGGCAAAGTTCCTTGAGGTTCATTCAGTAAATATTTTATTACCCTCGAGGTTCAATAAATATTTATCAAATTGAGCCATTCAGTATGCTAATGACTGAGGTGCAGAGCTGAGAAAGGCAGACTCTGCCCTTAAGAAGATCAAAGTCTTCCAGGGGAGTCAAATGAACAAATAATGTGACAGTGCACCCACAGAAGTGTGGGCAAGGGGTGCAGTAGAATGAAGAACAGAAGCAGTGATTGCCTGTAGCCACCTCAAATCCTTTATAGAGCACATCAGAATGCAAATAAATAAGTAAAGGGAAATAACCATGGTGGGAGAGGGATGCAGGAACAGAACTCTCAAAAATATATGCTATGCTAGTAAGTATGGTCTTGTAATGGCTTAATTATTTCCCAAATGCAGGTATTTATTTGAACTGAAAGAAGATGATGATGATGCATGCAGAAAAGCCCAGCAGACAGGAGCATTTTACCTCTTTCATAGCCTGGCTCCTTTGCTTCAGCCATCAGGACATCAATACCTGGTCCCCTGGCTTAACCTATTAGGTAAGCCCAATGCGGACGGGTAGAGTAGATCACCTGTGGCCACTAAGCAGAATTCAGTCCATATTGGATCTCAGAGAAATATTCTTGAACTTTAGCATCCAAATTTTTCAAACAGCTTCTGCATCTCAAGCTTTTACAGCTGCTTCTGCCAATTAGTCATTTATTGTATGGACAACCTTAGTTGACCAGTCAAATATTAGGTGATGATATGAACTCTGATATTTTAAACCAGAGGTCTACAAAACTGCTATGAAATGGAACCTGCTGCCTGTTTTGTAAAAACATTTGTTTTTTCAGTGCTGGGGACTGAACCCAGGGCCTCATACATGCTGAACACACTCTGCCATTGGACTACATCCTCAGCCCCTATAAATAAATTTTTACTGGAACAGAGCCACAGTTATTCGTTGACATACTGTCCATGGCTGCTTTTGCCACACAATGGCAGCTGAGTATTGTGACAGACTGTATGACTCACAAAGCCTGAATTAATTAGTATCTCTTTATAGAGAAAGTTTGCCAACCTCTGCCTTACACTGGTGATTTCCAGCTTCCATGGAGTTGTAATTGTTTTACTGTTTAAAATTTGCATCCTTTCTTAGTTTTTACTAGATAAAATTTGCATCCTTTCTTAGTTTTTACTAGATTTTTGTACTGGGGATTGAACTCATGGGCACTCTGTCGCTGAGCCACATTCCCAGCCTGATTTTGTATTTTATTTAGAGACAATGTCTCACTGAGTTGCATAGTACCTCATTTTTGCTGAGGCTAGCTTTGAGCTCATGATCTTCCTGCCTCAGCTTCCTGAGACACTAGGATTACAGGCATGTGTCTCCTAAGATCAAAATTTAAAGTGAATTAAAATTAATTTGTTTAGAGAACTCTTTTTTAGTGTGTATAAATATAGATATCTAAGCAGTTGGGATTTAGTGTTTTTGTTTTTTTTTAATGGGATCTCAATATCTTACTATGTTGCCCAGGTTGGCCTTGAGCGCCTGGGCTCAAACAATCCTCCTGCCTCAGCCTCCTGAGTACCTGGGACTATAAACCTGTACTATAGCACCCAGCTGGGATTGGATATTCAAATATTAACTTTCAGTTTTATATTGATACATAAATATAACAAGTCACTATATACTGGCTAACTTCTAAATACATTGCCAGTAAATTTCTGTCATGGGTCAGATGTTGGAGTACTTGCATAGGTAGTTTCCAACAAATACAAGGGCTCCACTTGAAAGCAGTAAACATTTTTTTCAATGCCTAAAGAAGTTGACTGTCACTCATTTTATGAATGAAGAGGTATGTTCCTTGCATCGTACAATCGTAAACAGAGTTATACAGAATTCCTCAGATTGCCATTGAGAAATTGGAGGCCAAAGAAGTGATTAACCAATGAATGTTATACAGCTAATTAGCTTCAGAGCAGTGACTTTAAGCACAGTTGGCCTCCATATCCTCAAATAACTGTGGATGCCAAAAAAATTTTTTTTTAAATTGTGACTGTGCTGAACATGTATGGACTTTTTTTTTGTTATTTTCCCCTAAACCATACAGTATAACAACTGTTTACTTAACATTTGTAGTGTATTGGTGATTGCAAGTAATATAGAGATGATTTAAAGTTTATGGAAGGATATACATAGGTTATATATAAATACTATACCATTTTATATAAGAGACTTAAGCATCTGCAGATTTTGGTATCTGTAGGTGGTTCTATAATCAGTCCCCACAAATACTGAGGGGCAACTGGATAGCTAAAGTAGATGATTTTCTGTAAGTCTAATCTGGCTTCGGTGATATTATTGAAACTCTTGTTTTTGTTTGTTTGTTTGTTGTGTGTGTATGTTATGTTTCTTAGAGTTGGAAAGGCTCCTGGGTAAGTTTGGACAGGATGCACAGAGAATAGAAGATTCAGTGCTGATTGGATGCTCTGAACAGCATGAAGCATGGTTTGCTCTGGATCTAGGTCTGAATAGCTCCTCTTCCACATATGGTACATAACACTTTCTAGTGGGTACTTCTCAGCAATTCTCAGACTTTGAGATTTCACAAAATAATATTTCAAGAAAAATTTTAGGAGTACAAAAGTTATCAACTTTTAATTTTTTTTTAGTAAGGTCATAAAATTTCTATCATTTAAAATAAAATAAAGGACATTTTTAATGTCTGCTTTCTAAGCTAAGTGGTGAGTACACAGATATTTATTGTATTTTCTCCATACCTTTATACATTTTTTGCATTTATGCACTTTAATATATCATACATAGATGGGATATAATTTCTCATTTTTCTGAATGTACATGTTGTAGACACATTTTAAGTCTTAAATATTTTATAAGAAATGTTTTGAAATTCATATCATCATAGTATTGCTCTTACCAATGAACAGAAATGAGTGTTACCATGGGGTAGATCTGGGTCCCCAGACCATCAGGTGGGAACCACTCTGCTCTAGATTTATGGCTCCTATCAAACTTTCCTTCTCTCTTTAAGGGTCTGTGTGTAAATGTAATGATGCTGGAATGAGGTTCAGAGAGGAGTTTAGAGGTCATTTCATCTCTTTTCTAGGGAGAGTTTGTGGCTAATTCAAATGAGTTTATTGCCTTGAAGAGGATCTTGAGAAATACTATGCTCTAATGTTTCCCAAACTAGCCTGACCATAAGAATCACCTGGTGCTTGTTAAATAAAGAAAGAAAGAATTCTGGGCCTCACTCCACACCTGCCACTTCAAAATCTCCAGGTAGGAGCTTGAGAACCTGTATATTTTTTACTTTTCCCAGTTGAGTCTTATTAGGCAAGTTTGGGAAACACTGATCTATCAAGATAGACTGGGGTAGGGGCTCAGAGACAAATTTGACATTTGTTTAATTTCCTTCTCTCTTCTGATTTTCTAGCCTCCTTACCAAAATCTGAATTGGAGACGGAACTCAAGGGGTCTTTCGTTGAGCTGAGGAAGGCTCTCTTTCAACTGAATCCAGTGGATTCCTCCTTGTTATTCACGGTAGGTTCTGATTTATCAATTCTGTAAGAAATTTAATAAAGTTGGGTCAAATCCATGTGTGCTACACAAGACTAGAGTGACATTTGATTTCTTCTTTTGTGGATCATAGCCCTGCCTACAAATTTTGGCAGGATAGTGTGTTGTAGGAAGTTTGCTGCTGCTTCTTTATTTTACCCTTGTATTTGGCTATCAAGTTGCTATCAAGGCTCTTTTCTCCTAAGGACATGCAGATCTATGGCAAGAGAGTCCATCAGCCTCATAAACATTATTATTGGCCCACAGAAGGACATACAGAATGTCTTTAGCCTGAGAAATAATTTTTGAATTGTTTTAATAACTTGTCCTCACTGCTTTAGATTCTACTTCATTTGGCATTTTGATTGTCTATTTGATTTAAAAACTCTGAACACTTAGTTGCAAAAAAAAAAAAAAAAATCCAGCCTATTAAAGAGAAATACATGGGGGTGTTCACCTATACTGAAAATGTTTTCTTTTTAAGCTGGTCATGAATACACAGGTGCTTATTATCTTTTTATATTTTATTTAATAATCATAATACACTCTGTGCTTCCTTTTATTCATATTTCTGATGCTAGGGGAATATATCCAGATAGTTTCCTTATCTTAAACAGTTAGTAACCAGTTAAAGATAGTGAAGTAGAAAGGGATTAGCATTTCCCTCTACGTTGCTCTAGATACCAGGCCCAATGTTGTTGTGGATGAACCTTATTCTCTCCAAATGAAACCAGGCCCCTCTGTGTATTTCTAGGCTCAATCTCTTCTCCGTTGGCATGATGATCATCAGTTCTGCAGCAGAAGTGGGCAGCCCACCAAAAAGAACATGGCTGGCAGCAAGCGTGTGTGTTCTTCCAATAAGATAATCTATTATCCACAGGTAAGGGTTGCTTTAAGGAAACAGTAATCCAAGAAGGCTGTGAGTTACACTGTCCTGGGGAAGGAAGCCTGTACAATCAAAATGCTTCCTTAGCTGGACACGATAATGCATGCCTGTAATCTCAGTGGTTAGGGAGGCTGAGACAGGAGGATTGAGAGTTCAAAGCCAACCTCAGCAATTTAGCAAGGCCCTAATCAACCCGGTGAGACCCTAAATAAAATACAAATAGGGGCTGGGGATGTGGCTCAGTGGAAAAAGGCTTCCTTAATTATCTATTCCTTCTGCCCAGTTAGCAGGCCCCAAAGTGCCAGTGTCTAATTTCTGTTCTCCTTCTCTAGATGGCTCCTGTGGTGATCACTCTGGTGTCTGATGGGACCCGATGTCTGCTTGCCCGCCAGCACTCCTTTCCCAAGGGACTATATTCTGCTTTGGCAGGTTTTTGTGATATAGGTAAGAAGTGTGGGGGGATATACAGGTGATAGTGGGCGACAGAAAATCTTATTAATAGTAGACATTTCTCTGTTTTGTTACCATACTTCTTTGAATCTCAAGCACCATCTTTCCTTTTATATCAAGAAAACTGCCTTCTGGCATTATGAATTTCCAATATTGTGTTAGGCAAAATTTCAAACACAGCATAGTTAAGAAGATTACATAGTGAACACCCATTCAGCTACTACCTAGAGTGAATACTTATTTATGCCACTAATTTTATTGCATATCCATTCATCTATCCATCAATTCATTTTATCTCTGATGTACAGATTGTGGACCTAGTATGCTTTTCTCTAAATACTTCAGCATGCATAATACTAACTAAGATTTCCATATTTATTACAGGGTTGTTGTTTGTTTTCTTTCTTAGTTTATTGGAGAAAAACTTAAAAATGGTGAAAAGTGAGATTTTTATTAAAGGTGAGGGCAGTAGTAGCCTCTCCCATTGAAGCCCTTATATAATATAGTTACAATATATAACTATAGTAGGAGCTGGGTGCGGTGGCACACACCTGCAATCCCAGCAGCTTGGGAGGCTGAGGCAGGAGGACCACAAGTTCAAAACCAGCCTCAGCAACTTAGTGAGGCACTAAACAACTTAGTGACATCCTGTCTCTAAAATATTTTTTTTAAGTGTGGAGGATATGGTTCAGTGGTTAAGCAGTCCTGGGTTCAATCCCTGGTACCAAAAAAAAAAAAAAAGGA
>NW_025999862.1:491249-498941 GCF_001458135.2 Marmota marmota marmota | reverse complement strand
CCTGGTACAAAAAAAAAAAAAAAAAGGTGTGTATGTGTGTATATATAATCTATCTATCTATCTATCTATATATATATATATATATAGAGAGAGAGAGAGAGAGAGAGAGAGAGACACACACACACACACACACACACATACTCAGATATTGAGGACCTCCCAAGAGTATTTTATTGAGACTTTAGAGCCAGTTTTTTACTCTCTTCACAATGGGCTATCATGGTACAGAAATATGATGCAAACTTCCGGCTCCAGAACTGTCCTGAATTAATCTGAGTTCTTGCAGGTGAAAGTGTGGAAGATGCTGTCCAAAGGGAAGTTGCAGAGGAGGTGGGACTGGAGTTGGAAAGACTAGAGTACTCTGCATCCCAGCATTGGCCCTTTCCTAACAGCTCACTCATGATTGCTTGTCATGCAACCGTGAAACCAGGACAGACAGAGGTAAATTCTTATCTTTCATTTACTCTGGGATATTTCCTTTGCTTCATCCAATCTGCTGGTCTGCAAGTAGTCAGTGAGCTAGTGAGTGAGTCTAGTCCAGTGGGTGTAGATTATACAGTGATATGTAAGATTCGATTTATACCCTCAAGGAATTTGTATTCTAGTAAAGGAAACCAATAATTGCCACTCTCCCTTGCACATATATCAATCATAAGACAATTTCTTTATATTTTTAACTATTGAGGTATAATTAGCATATAAAAAGCTATAGATATTTAATATACCCAACTTGATGGGTATATTTAGATAAATATACCCCATGAAGCCACCAATTAATCTTTATGAATGTCATCAACTTACCCATCATTTCCAAAAGTTTCCTCTCGTCTCCTTTGTTTTTTTTTTCTTTTGTGGTAAGAGCCATTTACAAAAGATCTATCCTTTTAGCAAATTTTAATATATTCAAAATAGTACTGTTAACTATAGGCCCTATGTTGTACAGGTCTCCAGAACTTATATTGTATATTATTTTATATTTTGTGCATTTATTTTATGTTCTTTGACCAACACCTCTCTATATTCCCTTCCCTCCAGCCACTCCACTCTTTATTTCTATGTATTTGACTCTTATATTCCACATGTAAGATCACACAGAATTTGTCTTTCTGTATTTGGTTTATTCCACTTAGCCTGCCCTCCAATCCATCACCTTGTTGCAAATGCAGGATTTCCTTCTTGTTTAAGACTCAATAATATTGCATCATCTGTATATGCCACATTTTCTTTATTCATTCCTTAATAGACATTTTAGTTGTTTCCGTATCCTGGATATTGTGAACATAGGAGTTCAGATATTCCTTCAAGAGACAGATTTCATTTCATTTAGATATATACCCAGAAGTAGTATTCCTGGATTAAATGATCATTTTCCTTTGTTGCCAGCTATTATCAGGTATGAGGTGATACCTCACCGTGGTTTTAATTTGCATTTCCCTGGTGATAAGTACCATTGAACATTTTTTTATATATCTTTTGTCCATTTGTATTTCTTCATTGGAGAAATGCCTATTTAGGCATTTTGCCCATTTTTAATTGGGTTATTTGCTGTTGAATTGTAAGAGTTCCTTACATATTTCGGATATTAACTCCTTATCATATAAATGGTCTGCAAATATTTCCTCCCATTCTGTAGAGTGCCTTTTCATTTTATTGTTTCGTTTCCTGTGCAGAAGCTTTTTTAAAATTTTTTAAATTTATATATGACAGCAGAATGCATTAGAAGTTTTATTACACATGTAGAGCACAATTTTTCATATCTCTGGTTGTATACAAAGTATATTCACACCAATTCATGTCTTCAAACATGTACTTTGGATAATAATGATCATCATGTTCCACCATCATTTCTAACCCCATGCCCCCTCCCTTCCCCTCCAACCGTCTGCCCTATCTAGAGTTCATCTATTTGCAGAAGCTTTTTTGTTTGATATAATCCTATTTTTGCTTTTGTTGCCTGGCTTTTGATGTCTTATCTACAAACTCATTGCCCAGTCCAGGGTCTAGATGCTCATTCTCTATGTTTTTTTTTTTCTTTTTTCGTTTTTTTTTAAAGAGAGAGTGAGAGAGAGAGAGAGCATTTTTTAATATTTATTTTTTAGTTCTCAGCGGACACAACATCTTTGTTTGTATGTGGTGCTGAGGATCGAACCCGGGCCGCACGCATGCCAGGCGAGTGCGCTACCGCTTGAGCCACATCCCCAGCCCCCTATGTTTTCTTTTAAGTGGTTTATGGTTTCAAGTTTTGCAGTTAAGTCTTTAATCCATTTTGAGAGTTTTGTTGTTGTTGTTATTGTTGTTTTGTTTTTTGGTATCTGGTGCATGAGTAAGGATCCAATTTCATTCTTTTTGCAGTTGTTTCAACATCATTTATCTGATAAAATTTTATTTTTCATCTTTAGATTATACTAGTACCTTAAATAATAGGCATAAAATACATATATCAAATTTAATGACCTATTTTAGGATTCATCTCATTGCTCAAGTTAGTCAGGATCTTGGGGGCTAATGATATAAAATTATAGGAACTTCTGGTTTAAAGGTGCTTAGATGTTGTCTTATCTAAGCTCATCTCACTCATTTTCATCTGTGGCATCTCTGATAATAGCACTGCGGTCCTTGTGAGCCAAAGTGTGCCCATTATGTGCTTTGATTTTTATAGAATATTATGTTTTGATTTCCTGTGGACAAAGTTTGCATTTGTTTGCTTCCTGCAAAGAAGATACTGTGCTTTTGATTACCATTAACCCTTAATCTTTACAAAAAATAGTAATATTTGTAAGTTCTCTTTTAATTCAATCATACAATCAATGGAGGCACAAAGTAAAACAAGTATTATTCATAATTTACCACTCAGTGTTAACCACTACTCTTGATATTTTAGTATTTGTACTTCCAGACTTGGTGGGGAGGGGCTTGCTTTGAACCCAGGGTCTCCTGCATATGAAGCACATGCAGAACCACTGAGCTATATATACTCCTAGCCTTATATTTTCAGGATTTTTTTTAAAGTATCCTATTTTAAAAAAACTGTTATTTTTTCAAATGCATTTAGGTCTCATTCCTAGTTGTACTTCTCTTGTGTCTGGGCCATATCTAGAACTGAGTTTCATTTAACCTGTAGATCCCAGGTGTTACCTTCCAAGGTAATCATTTTCTTATTTTTGGCCATAGTCTTTTAAAATTTTATAGTTCCTAATCTTACTTTGTTTTATCCTCATGTCTTTCAGATCCAGGTGAACTTGAGAGAACTAGAGGCAGCTGCCTGGTTCAGTTATGCTGAGGTGGCTGCAGCCCTGAAGAGAAAGGGCACCTATATTCAGCAACAGAATCAGAGTTTTCCATTTCTCTTGCCCCCAAAGTTAGCCATTGCCCACCAACTGATTAAGGAGTGGGTGGAAAAACATGCCTGTTCCCTGCCTAATTAGCCCAGGTAAAGCCATTGAGATCCCTCCTTGGATTGCTGAAGGACATACCAGAGATCCATTATAAAGGTGAGGTAACACAAGAGGAAGGACAACCTCAAGCTAACCCACAGCAAGACAGCTGTATCAGCAATGTTAATGAAAAAAGTTTCTAATAATGGGCCCTCAAGAATGCCAGTGTAAGCTGCTATGGTGGTGCAGGCCTGTGGTCCCAGCTACCTGAGAACATGAGGCAGGAGGATCTCTTGAGCCCAGGAGTTTGGGGCTAACCTGGGCAACATAATGGAACTCCTATTTTTAAAAGAATGCCATTGTGATAGGAAAAACAGATGAGATGTCAACTATAAAAATCAGAGGGAAGCATGAAGATTAGTGTGGATGTAGACCTTTGATCACTCATTTTCTCTCAGGCCTTAGGAGCAAACATCTGGTACATGGCTTGTTAATGCTGTGTTTCCTGTCTGCCAAAATGTACCTGGGGTAATTTTGGTGAAAATCTTTATTTTAGTACTGAAAATATGTAGCAAGTTTCAAATCACTACTGAGTTACTTTTTATCCCCCAGAATTATGAAAAATTGTGCAATATAACATTTCTGAATTTGTGTACAGGTACATTCTTATATATGGTAATCAAATAAAAATTGTATTTCTTTAAGTCATCTGAAAGGCCGAGGAAGGAGGGAACTCGGATCTTCCTGGGAGTACTCTGCCATAAATCAGAGGTAGTGAGGTTCTGTTGAGGTAGTTGAATCTCAGAGGGGCTCAAGATGATTAAACACTATTTTTGTATTCTCAGCTCTGTGGCTTGTTCAATTTGTGAATCAGTGAAAGGACTACCAGTTTGCCATGCTTGTTTTCCTAAGTGTAAAAGAACCACTGTCATTTACATACCCAGAAAGTGCTGATTAATTTCAGTTAAAGGATTAGCAAGGATAAGCAAAGGTCAACCTGAACCATTTCTTGAGATTTATGGGATAAACCAAATTTAGGATAACTCATCATTCATATAGGCTGATCTATACCTTGTTATAAGTGAGGAGTGTATTTGGGAAAAATAAAATGTATTTCCACACCTTTGCTCAGATGTATTTTTTTTCCTATTCTATGAATTAAGAATTTTAAAACATGAGGATGGAAATGGGTAGGAAAGATCCCTTTTTGATGTGACAATAAAATGTTTTAAGTGTACTTTCCAAGTCTGCAGCACAATTGAAACAGTGTGTAGAAGAGATGCTTTTAGAGGCCAGGACTGGGGCTGTGGCTCAGTGGTAGCGTGTTTGCCTGGCATGTGTGAGGCACTGGGTTCGATTCTCAGCACCACATATAAATAAATGAATAAATAAAGAAAGGTCCATCAACAATAAAAAAAAAAAGAATAACTGTGGGAAGAGCCATTTCTTCAGATGATTCTAGGCATTAATTTATGACTAAAAGGCACAAGCCCCAGAGAC
This sequence comes from Marmota marmota marmota, assembly GCF_001458135.2. Lineage (NCBI taxonomy): Eukaryota > Metazoa > Chordata > Mammalia > Rodentia > Sciuridae > Marmota > Marmota marmota. The sequence continues at coordinate 494,067 of NW_025999862.1, read as the reverse complement.
CCTTAAGATTATTCACACATTGATGTCCCACAGGACTAAGCAAAAGAGATTCTAGAATTGGAAAAGTTGGAACTTCCTTTTGACTCCAAAGGGTCATTGCTATCTTCCCTGCCAGCAAACCATCAATGCTTTGGGGAAATCAAAGTGCCTTTATCCACTGTCCTTGAGGGATAAAATGTGATGGGACTTTATTGTCCTGTTAGATTGGCATTTTGCCTTTCCCTAGGGTGAACCCAGTATGTAGAAAGGAAAAGTACTTAGGAAAGAGGACCAGAGATTTCTTCATATCTTGTAATCAGAAGAAAACAGTTCAGGGTCCATGTGTATTACTGTCTGCCAATCATTTCCATTTCTGTGGGTGTGTTTGTGAGCACATGTGCACACATTCCCCATCTGAAATACCAGTAGAAAGGGTAGTGTGCAGGGTTCCGGTTATGAGTTTCTCAAACTTACCCTGGAATAACTGCTTTTTGATTAATGCGGTTTTGGGTTTTTTTTTTTTTTTGGAAAAGAAAAGACTAACAGTCACAACGTTGGACTTTGTTTTCCTACACAATTAGGAAAAGGGCTTTGCTATAGAAAATGATATCTGAAAACAGGCGGAATACAGGGTTAGGGTACTGAAAAAGGCAGATAAATAGAAGAAACTGGTACAAAGTTTTGGGACTGGAGAGTGAATGTATGCAATGAATTATGGAGGTGCTGAGAATAAATAGAATTCAGCTGAGTCCATGATGTAGCATAGCAAAAACAGGCAGAATGTTAAAACAAATATATTTGTCACCAGCATGAGCTTGGCTTAAGGTCAGGTAACCATGGTAACAGAAATTAAAAAGCAATGAATTCATTCCTTATTTTTGCCTGTTTTCCTTTCTCTGCTCAACATTTAATCTTCCATGAAGATAAACTTTATGTACCACAAATACATTGTGGAAAAACCTATTTCTCATAATCAATCTGGAATAGCATTCTTACCAATGAAATGTAACTTGGAAGCAAATTATAAGAATATATTTACTTAAAACATTTTAAATTGTTAACATTATTTAAAATGTTGCCTTATGTAATAAAAAGAAACATTTTTCTCTGCTGCTTTCTTTTTTATATATATTTTATTTTTTTAGTTGTAGTTGGACACAATACCTTTATTTTATTTACTCATTTATATGTAGTGCTGAGGATCAAACCCAGGGCCTCACATGTGCTAGGCGAGCGCTCTACCACTCGGCCACAACCCCAGCCCTCTGATGCTTTCTTAACTACTAGTACAATGCTTTCCCTCTTCCTCAGTTCATTTCAGTCAACACTGCTGAAGCAAGGACTGAAGGAGGGTATGATGTAGTTTGTGATGTTAGGTTCACAAACTATATAACACCATTCTCCTAATTCCTCTCTTTGTCACTGGAAAGGAGCTGTATAGAAAAAAACTAGGCACCCTGTATTCAGGGGTTCTGCATCCTTGGATTTGACAACCATGGGTTGAAATTTGGGGGGAAAAATTTTATCTGTAAACATCAACCGTACCTGTTTATTTCTTTTCATTAATTTCTAAGAATACACTACAACAACTATTTACACAGCACATACATTGCATTAAGTAGTATAAGCAAGTGTACTAAATTCAAAGTATAGAGGAGGTTGTATGTCAGGTTGTATGTTAGCACTGTGCCATTTAATATAAGTGACTCAAAATCTGTAGGTTTTGGCCTGGGGTAAGGGTCCTGGAACCAATCCCTATGGATACTAAAGGACAATTGTACTTTCAGTATCATTACCTTCACAGGACAAGATATATAAGGGCATATTTTTTCTGCATACAATTAAGGGAAAAACCAGAGACTCAGATTATAAAAACATGGTTAGTAATACGGAGCTATTTGTACTGACTTTATTCATTTTTGGAGGAATATGAGGATCATCTTAAGAGAGAAAAACATTTCATCTTGGTAATAGATAAAGTAGTTATATTATCAATTTAAGAAACATTTCTTCTTAGTTAATAGATGTATGAGTTATAATAGTATCAAGCAGACTCAATTAATTCAAACTAATGCAATGTGTGAAACATCCCAAACAGGTAAATCCATAGAGACAGAAAGTAGATCAGCAGTTCTAGGAGCTGGGAAGAAGGAGGGAGTAGGGACTGACCATTATTTGGTACAGGGTTTCTTGGTGGGTTGATGAAAATATTCTGGAATTAGATAGTGGAAATGGCTGAACAATTTTGTAAATAATACTAAACTACTAAATGGTACACTATAAAGAAGTAGATTTTTGGTATGTGATTATGTCTCAATAAAACTTATTTAAAAAGTAAAGTCTTTATTCTGACATAGGAGCATACATGCAAAAATTTATCTACCATAAACTCAGAATTAAAAACTAGAATGAGCCGGGCACGGTGGCACATGCCTGTAATCCCAGCAGCTCAGGAGGCAGAGGCAGGAGGATCATGAGTTCAAAGCCAGCCTCAGCAATTTAGCAAGTCTCTAGTCAACTCAGTGAGACCCCGTCTCTAAATAAAATATAAAAAAGGGCTGGGGATGTGGCTCAGTAGTTAAGCGCTCCAGTACCCCTTCCCCCCCCCAAAAAAAAATACCACAAGAATGAAAAGTGAATGAGTTGGGGCTGGGGGTGTGGCTCAAGCGGTAGCGCGCTCGCCTGGCATGCGTGCATCCCGGGTTCGATCCTCAGCACCACATACCAACAAAGATGTTGTGTCTGCCGAAAATTAAACAATAAAAATAAATAAAAATTATAAAAAAAAAAAAAAAAAAAAAAAAAAAAAAAAAAAAAAAAAAAAAAAAAAAAAAAAAAA
>NW_025999862.1:463979-490021 GCF_001458135.2 Marmota marmota marmota | reverse complement strand
TATATATATATATATATATATATATATGTAAAACTGTTTTAAAAACTTGTAAGGAGAAAATATACAAAAGAAGGTTTTTGTTTGTTTTTAACTAGGAATAAGAACTCTGTGGGAGTGGGTGGGTGTTAAGGATGGGGGTACAATATTAAAGAGAATGATGGGAACAAAGACTTCACCTTTTTATCCTGTAGTATCTGGGATACAAGTGGATAATACTTGAGAGGGCTTAGGGAAAGCAGTCTCTGCAGGAGAGAACCAGGTTTTGATTAACTCAGGAAGTAGAAGTAATACTTTAGGGTAGTGATGGCCAAGAGAATGAACATTCTGGAAAGGCAGAGATGCTTCTGAAACATTTTCTAAACCTTTCTATTATATAAACTTTCCATATACTATTTATGTTCTTCTGCACAAATTACTTGTAGAATCAAGTTTTTAAATGCTTTATTTTAAAACAATTTTAATATTTAAATTTTGAGCCCAAGGGTGCTCTACTACTGAGCTACACCCCAACCTTTCTTTTTTTGAGATGGGATCTTGCTAAGTTGACCAGGCTGACCTCAAGCTATGATACTCCTGTCTCAGCCACCCAAGTTGCTGGAATTACAGACGTGTGTCCCCATGCCTAGCAATGTTTTAATATTATTAATTTAATTTAATTTTATTATTATTATTATTTGTCTTGATACCAAGGATTGAACCCAAGGGTGCTTAACCACTAAGCTATATCACCAGCTCTTTTTAAATATTGTATTTAGAGACAGGGTCTCACTGACCTGCTTAAGGCCTCACTAAGTTGCCGAGGCTGTCTTTGAACTTGTGCTCCTCCTTCCTCAGCCTCCTGAGCTGCTGGGGTTTCAGGTGTGCACCACTGTGCTGGGCTGCTTGTATTTTTTATGAGTATAAATCAAAAGATTTTTTAAGCTATATATTTTTTTAAATTTTTCTCATTTCCTACAGTTTTCACAGAAAACTTCTTACATACCTGCTTTTCTACTTCAGAAGTCATGTGAATGAGCAGCACATACCTTGAAAACTCATGCAAAAGAGCATAAAAATGAAGCAAAGCTCTATTATTGACTCATGAGACTTTGGATGCCAAATTTTCTTAAGGGGAAGAAATTAGAAGTGAGATGATAATTCTCTTGATAAAGATGTATTGCTGATTTTATTGCAAGAATCTAAGTAGCATTGCAGTAGCCTCTTTTTGCAGATACCGCCTCCCCACTCCCCACCACCACTCCATTCTTGATTTGGTATAATTCAAGGTCTGAACTATTTTGTCGATCTTTTGTCAAATTAACTTAATTTTGGTTATTCTCAGATGACACTTATTGCAAATTAGTAACTTAAAGCAAATATATTTAAAAAATAAAGAGCTGTTAGGGTTGAAAACATCCTGTTTGAGAAATGTTGATCAGTTGTTATGTTGAAAGTAAATAATGCTTTTATGGTTGGTTCCTGTATTAGGGGTGAATAAAAGTCTCCCTTTAACTCCTGGTATTTTTAATTTGCAAGATAAAATTAGGAAAGAATTATTGAAAATAGACTTTCTCTGAAATTAAGGGCAACTTCCTTATAAGGAGAATGAAGCTCCAAACTGCTTTAGCTTCTAAACTTACTCAGGCTGAGATTAGAAACCATCCCCTGCCCTGGTCAGGCACCATGACATCTCTTTCTAGCTCAGCCTAACTAAATCTACATATGTTTATTTCCTGCCTTTTGTCCCACTTTGCCTTCTCTTCTCTTATAAAAGTTTTCCTACCCCTTGTGTTTTCTGAAAAAAAACTGAAGAATTTAAGTGTCCATGTTTCTTCAACGCTGACTCAGAATAAACTTTTTTTTTTTTCTGACAATTTGACTCTCAAGTATTTGTGGAGTAAGGGGTGCCCCTACTTGGTAACATCATTATCTCTTGATTGTAACATTGCTCTTTAATAAAGAAATAATGCTGCCGGGCCCGGTGACATACACCTTTAATCCAGGGAATTGGGGGCTGAGACCAGAGGATCCCGATTTCAAAGCCAGCCTCAGCAATGGGGAGGCACTAAGCAACACAGTGAGACCCTGTCTCTAAATATAATACAAAATAGGGCTGGGGATGTGGCTCAGTGGTTGAGTGCCCCTGAGTTCAATCCCTGGTACCCAAAATTTAAAAAAGAAAAAAAAAGAATGCAGTTTTGTTGTTGGTAAATCATATTTCTAAGTACATCAGTGAACTGTCATTAAGATGTACTTAATTATACTCGAGATCTACCATATATAAAATAGTTTTCTAAGAGGGGCCGAGGTTGTGACTCAGTGATAGAGTGCTTGCTGAGCATCCATGAGACACTGGGTTCCATCCTGGCACCACATAAAAATAAACAAAATAAAGGTATTGTGTCCATCTACAACTAAAAAAATATTTTTTAAAAAAAGACCACACATTTAAAAAAATTTAAGAGTAAAGAATTGTAAACCTAAAGGTACAATTTGAATTTAAATGATTATAACTTTTTTGAAATGCACCATGCTCTTTCATCTTCACTAGACAAATGAAATTTAACCTAGAGCAACAGTATTTAGTAAATAAACAAGCAACAAACTTCATTCTGAATAGCTGTATAATTAGGCTTAATTTCAAGAGCAAAAAAACCCCCAAAACTTCCTTTCAAAGTGAGCTTTTGAATGACCCTAGGTTGTGTTTAGTTTTCACGAATGTGAACATGTTGTTACTGGGTTTACAGACGAATATTTATTTAACTCCATAGAAGACATTTTAGAGTAACTTGTATTGGGTTTTAGAGCCAAATTATGTTCTTGAAGTGACTTTTTAATCACTAGCAGTTGTCCTTGGAGGCTGCTTCCCTGAGGGTGACTACCACAAGAGTTTGGGAGCCCAGCCCATGCTGATTGTTAAAAATGAATCTTCAGGAGCAAACCTCTGTGTCAGTATATAAAAATTCTTTTAGAATTTTTCAAGAGACATAAATAAATAATTAAGTCTATAATTTTCTAATAATTTAAGAAATAAATGATCTTCATTGAAGATGATGGATATAGTTAGAGAATTTGCATGATATTCTTGTCCTTCCTTTGGTAATCTTAACTTTTGATGTAATTTTAAACTGAAAAAGTTACCAGAGTATTACAAGCAACTCCTACATGTCCTTCATCTAGATTCACTCCTTTTTTCCATCTCCCTATTTTTTTAAATTGCCCCCAGGCTTGCTCATGTACATGTACTTTTTCTTCCCCCCTCTCTTTACATGCACATCTAATATACATATAATATGCACACAGCCAGGAACAGTGGCACAAGCCTGTAATCCCAGTGGTTTGGGAGGCTGAAGCTGAGGGCCAGCCTCAGCAATTTAGCAGGCTCTGCAGAAAGAAAGAAAGAAAGAAAGAAAGAAGGAAGGAAGGAAGGAAGGAAGGAAGGAAGGAAGGAAGGAAGGAAGGAAGGAAGGAAAGAAAGAAAGAGCGAGCTAGGAATGTGGTTAAGTGGTTAAATGCCCCTGGGTTCAATCCCTGGTACCAGAAAAACAACAAAAAATACACATACAGAACACTAATAAAGTTTAACCTGTCATCTATTCTGACTTCAAAAATTTTTTAGATTGATTGATGCTATAAAATTTATTGAGCTTAAGTACAGTTCAAAGGTGTGTGTGTGTGTGTGTAAAATCATCAGCACAATCAAGTTTTGGAACATTTTCATAAGCCCCCAAGATTCTGTCATGCCAGTTTGTAGATAATTTTTGAGACACCAGTGAACTGATTTCAAAGTGACTGTACAATTTTACTTTTTAACCAGCAATGTGTGAGGGACACAGTTTCTTCACGTGTTTCACGCTACTTTTTTTTTTTAATTTTTTATTGTGGGTTGTTCAAAACATTACAAATTTCTTGACATATCATATTCCACACTTTGATTCAAGTGGGTTATGAACTCCCACCTTCACCCCATACACAGATTGCAGAATCACATCAGTTACACATCCATTGATTTACGTATTGCCATACTAGTGTCTGTTGTGCTCCGCTGCCTTTCCCATCCTCCACACTCCCCCCTCCCCACCTCTCCCCTCCCCTCCCCTCCTCTCTCTCTACCCCCTCCACTGTATAACCCTGAGGGTCTCCTTCCATTACCATGCAATTTCCCTTCTCTCTCCCTTTCCCTCCCACCTCTCATCCCTGTTAAATGTTAATCTTCTTCTCCTGCTCTTCGTCCCTACTCTGTTCTTAGTTACTCTCCTTATATCAAAGAAGACATTTGGCATTTGTTTTTTAGGGATTGGCTAGCTTCACTTAGCATAATCTGCTCTAATGCCATCCATTTCCCTGTAAATTCTATGATTTTGTCATTTTTTAATGCAGAGTAATACTCCATTGTGTATAAATGCCACATTTTTTTTATCCATTCGTCTATTGAAGGGCATCTAGGTTGGTTCCACAGTCTTGCTATTGTGAATTGTGCTGCTATGAACATCGATGTAGCAGTGTCCCTGTAGCATGCTCTTTTTAGGTCTTTAGGGAATAGACCAAGAAGGGGAATAGCTGGGTCAAATGGTGGCTCCATTCCCAGCTTTCCAAGAAATCTCCATACTGCTTTCCAAATTGGCTGCACCAATTTGCAGTCCCACCAGCAATGTACAAGTGTACCCTTTTCCCCACATCCTCGCCAGCACTTGTTGTTGTTTGACTTCATAATGGCTGCCAATCTTACTGGAGTGAGATGGTATCTTAGGGTGGTTTTGATTTGCATTTCTCTGACAGCTAGAGATGGTGAGCATTTTTTCATGTACTTGTTGATTGACTGTATGTCCTCCTCTGAGAAGTGTCTGTTCAGGTCCTTGGCCCATTTGTTGATTGGGTTGTTTGTTCTCTTATTGTCTAATTTTTTGAGTTCTTTGTATACTCTGGATATTAGGGCTCTATCTGAAGTGTGAGGAGTAAAGATTTGTTCCCAGGGTGTAGGCTCCCTATTTACCTCTCTTATTGTTTCTTTTGCTGAGAAAAAACTTTTTAGTTTGAGTAAGTCCCATTTGTTGATTCTAGTTATTAACTTTTGTGCTATGGGTGTCCTATTGAGGAATTTGGAGCCCGACCCCACAGTATGTAGATCGTAGCCAACTTTTTCTTCTATCAGACGGCGTGTCTCTGATTTGATATCAAGCTCCTTGATCCATTTTGAATTAACTTTTGTGCATGGCGAGAGAAAGGGATTCAGTTTCATTTTGTTGCATATGGATTTCCAGTTTTCCCAGCACCATTTGTTGAAGATGCTATCCTTCCTCCATTGCATGCTTTTAGCCCCTTTATCAAATATAAGATAGTTGTAGTTTTGTGGATTGGTTTCTGTGTCCTCTATTCTGTACCATTGGTCCACCCGCCTGTTTTGGTACCAGTACCATGCTGTTTTTGTTACTATTGCTCTGTAGTATAGTTTGAAGTCTGGTATCGCTATACCGCCTGATTCACACTTCCTGCTTAGCATTGTTTTTGCTATTCTGGGTCTTTTATTTTTCCATATGAATTTCATGATTGCTTTCTCTATTTCTACAAGAAATGCCGTTGGGATTTTGATTGGCATTGCATTAAACCTATAGAGAACTTTTGGTAATATCGCCATTTTGATGATGTTAGTTCTGCCTATCCATGAACAGGGTATATTTTTCCATCTTCTAAGATCTTCTTCTATTTCTCTCTTTAGGGTTCTGTAGTTTTCATTGTATAAGTCTTTCACCTCTTTTGTTAGGTTGATTCCCAAGTATTTTATTTTTTTTGAAGATATTGTGAATGGAGTGGTTGTCCTCATTTCCATTTCAGAGGATTTGTCGCTGATATACAGGAATGCCTTTGATTTATGCGTGTTGATTTTATATCCTGCCACTTTGCTGAATTCATTTATTAGCTCTAATAGTTTCTTTGTAGAGCCTTTTGGGTCTGCTAGGTATAGAATCATATCATCTGCAAATAGTGATAATTTAAGTTCTTCTTTTCCTATTTTGATGCCTTTAATTTCTTTCGTCTGTCTAATTGCTCTGGCCAGTGTTTCGAGAACTATGTTGAACAGAAGTGGAGAGAGAGGGCATCCCTGTCTTGTTCCAGATTTTAGAGGGAATGCCTTCAGTTTTTCTCCATTCAGAATGATGCTAGCCTGAGGCTTAGCATAGATTGCTTTTACAATATTGAGGTATGTTCCTGTTATCCCTAGTTTTTCTAGAGTTTTGAACATAAAGGGATGCTGTACTTTGTCGAATGCTTTTTCCGCATCTATCGAGATGATCATATGGTTCTTATTTTTAAGTCTATTGATGTGGTGAATAACATTTATTGATTTCCGTATATTGAACCAGCCTTGCATCCCAGGGATGAATCCTACTTGATCATGGTGTACAATTTTTTTGATATGTTTTTGTATCCGATTCGCCAGAATTTTATTGAGGATTTTTGCATCTAGGTTCATTAGAGATATTGGTCTGTAGTTTTCTTTCTTTGAAGTGTCTTTGTCTGGTTTAGGTATCAGGGTGATGTTGGCCTCGTAGAATGAATTTGGAAGTTCTCCCTCTTTTTCTATTTCCTGAAGTAGCTTGAAAAGTATTGGTATTAGTTCCTCTTTAAAGGTTTTGTAAAACTCTGCTGTATACCCATCCGGTCCTGGGCTTTTCTTAGTTGGTAGTCTTTTGATGGTTTCTTCTATTTCCTCAATTGATATTGGTCTGTTTAGGTTGTCTATATCCTCCTGACTCAATCTGGGCAGATCATATGACTTAAGAAATTTATCTATGCCTTCACTATCTTCTAATTTATTGGAGTATAAGGATTCAAAATAGTTTTTGATTATCTTCTGTATTTCTGAAGTGTCTGTTGTGATATTGCCTTTTTCATCCCGTATGCTAGTAATTTGAGTTCTCTCTCTTCTTCTCTTCGCTAGCATCGCTAAGGGTCTGTCGATTTTGTTTATTTTTTCAAAGAACCAACTTTTAGTTTTGTCAATTTTTTCAATTGTTTCTTTTGTTTCGATTTCATTAATTTCAGCTCTGATTTTAATTATTTCTTGCCTTCTACTTCTTTTGCTGTTGTTTTGCTCTTCTTTTTCAAGGATTTTGAGATGAAGTATGAGATCATTTATTTGTTGGTTTTTTCTTTTTTTAAGGAATGAACTCCAAGCAATGAATTTTCCTCTTAGAACTGCTTTCAATGTGTCCCATAGATTCCGATATGTTGTGTCTGTGTTTTCATTTATCTCTAAGAATTTTTTAATTTCCTCCTTGATGTCTTCTATAACCCATTGATCATTCAGTAACCTATTGTTCATTCTCCAAGTGATGTATGCTTTTTCCTTCCTTCTTTTATCGTTGATTTTCAGTTTCATTCCATTATGATCAGATAAGATGCATGGTATTATCTCTACTCCTTTATATTGTCTAAGAGTTGCCCTGTGACATAATATATGATCTATTTTTGAGAAGGATCCATGTGCTGCTGAGAAAAAAGTGTAACTGCTTGATGTTGGGTGGTATACTCTATATATGTCAATTAGGTCTAGGTTATTAATAGTGTTATTGAGTTCTATAGTTTCCTTATTCAACTTTTGTTTGGAAGATCTGTCCAGTGGCGAGAGAGGTGTGTTGAAGTCTCCCATGATTATGGTATGGTGGTCTATTAGACTCTTGAACTTGAGAAGAGTTTGTTTGACGAACATAGCTGCACCATTGTTTGGGGCATAAATATTTATGATTGTTATGTCTTGTTGGTGTATGGTTCCCTTAAGCAGTATGTAGTGTCCCTCTTTATCCCTTTTGATTAACTTTGGCTTGAAATCTATTTTATTTGATATGAGTATGGACACTCCTGCTTGTTTCCGAAGTCCATATGAGTGATATGATTTTTCCCAACCTTTCACCTTCAGCCTATGTATGTCTTTTCCTATCAAATGCGTCTCCTGTAGGCAGCATATTGTTGGGTCTTGTTTTGTGATCCATTCTACTAGCCTGTGTCTCTTAATTGGTGAGTTTAAGCCATTAACATTTAGGGTTATTATTGAGATATGGGTTGTTCTTCCAGCCATATTTGTTTATTTCTGTTACTAAACATGGTTTGTTTTCCTCTTTGATTATTTCCCCCCCCTTTACTGTCCTACCTCCCACTGTTGGTTTTCATTGTTATTTTCCATTTCCTCTTCCTGTAATGCTTTGGCGAGGATGTTTTGAAGAGATGGTTTTCTAGCTGCGAATTCTTTAAACTTTTGTTTATCGTGGAAGGTTTTAATTTCATCTTCCATCCTGAAGCTTAATTTCGCTGGATACACAATTCTTGGTTGGAACCCATTTTCTTTCAGTGTTTGAAATATGTTATTCCAGGATCTTCTAGCTTTCAGAGTCTGTGTTGAAAGATCAGCTGTTATCCTGATTGGCTTACCCCTAAATGTAATCTGCTTCCTTTCTCTTGTAGCTTTTAAAATTCTCTCCTTATTCTGTATGTTGGGCATCTTCATTATAATGTGTCTAGGTGTGGATCTCTTATGATTTTGCACATTCGGCGTCCTGTAGGCTTCTAGGATTTGGGATTCTGTCTCATTCTTCAAGTCTGGGAAGTTTTCTCGTATTATTTCATTGAATAGACTGCTCATTCCTTTGGTTTGGAGCTCTGTACCTTCCTGTATCCCAATGACTCTTAAGTTTGGTCTCTTAATGTTATCCCATATTTCTTGGATGTTCTGCTCATGGTTTCTTAACAGTCTTGCTGAGCTGTCTATGTTCTTTTCCAGTTGAAATACTTTGTCTTCATTGTCTGATGTTCTATCTTCTAAGTGTTCTACTCTGCTGGTAGTATTCTCCATTGAGTTTTTAAGTTGGTTTATTGCTTCCTGCATTTCTAGGATTTCTGTTTGTTTGTTTTTTATAACCTCTATCTCCCTGTATAGTTGATCCTTTGCTTCCTGGATTTGTTTGCGTAATTCATTGTCGAAGTGATCTTTCATTGTCTGATTTTGCTGTTTAATGTCTTCCTTGATACTCCAGATCATCTGAAGCATGTATATCCTGAATTCTTTATCTGACATTCCATCTGCTGCAGCTGTTACCTCTTCTAAAGTTGCGTTGACCTGCATTGCTTGTGGTCCTTTCTTTCCTTGTCTTTTCATACTGCTTGCGTATCTTTCCTGCAGGTGCGGGCGGCGGCTCTGCTCTCTCCTTATTCCAATTGGGGTGTCGTGGCTACCACGCCGGCAGGTCACTGGGCCTGTTCTGGGAGCTGGCGGCGGCTCTGTTCTGCCCCTACTCCAATTGGGGTGACGAGTGTACCACGCCGGCAGGCCACCGGGCCTGATCCGCCGGTCGGTTGCAGGTTTGCCTACCCTGCAGGCGCGGGCGGCGGCTCTACTCTGCCCCTACTCCAAATGGGGTGACGTGTCTGTCGTACCGGCAGGCCACTGGGCCTGTCCCGCTGGTCGGTCGCAGATCTGCCCACCTTTCGGGCACGGGTGGAGGCTCTGCTCTGCCCCTACTCCAATTGGGGTGTCGTGACTACCCCGCCTGCAGGACGCTGGGCCTGTTCCTGGCACGGGCGGCGACTCTGCTCTGCCCCTACTCCAATTAGGGTGGTGTGTGTACCACGCCGGCAGGCTCCTGGGCCTGATCCGCCGGTCTGTTGCAGGTCTGCCTACCTTGGAGGCGCGGGCGGCGGATCTGCCCTGCCCCTCCTACCACGCCTGCGGACCCCTGGGCCTGATCTGCAGGTTGGTCACAGGTCTGCTCACCCTGCGGGCACGGGTGGCGGTTCCGCTCCGCCCCCACTCCAATTGGGGTCACGTGACCACCACACCGGCAGGGCCTGATCCGGGCGTGGGAGAAGGATCTGCTCTGCCCCTACTCCAGTTGGGGTGACGTGTGTACCACACTGGCAGGCCACTGGGCCTGACCCGCCAGGCTGTCACAGGTCTGTTTACCTTGCAAGCGCGAACGGCGGCTCTGCCCTGCCCCTCCTACCACGCCCATGTACCACTGGGTCGCGGGTCTGCCCACCTTGCGGGTGCGGGTGGCGGCTCCGCTCCGCCCCCTCTCCAATTGGGGTCACGCGGTCACCACGCTGGCGAGCCGCTGGGCCTGCTCCGGGCGCTGGTGGCTGCCCGGCTCCTCCCCTCTGGCTCGACGACAAATTGAGGAGACTCGGGTGTCTGTGCCTCACCCCCCCTACCAGGAGACCAACTGTTTATGTCGCCGCTGGTATTGATGAAGTTCTCTCCTCCGCCGCTTTCTGATGACATCAGATCTCTGCCATGTTGGTATCCTATGCGAATGGCAGCATTTCGTTCCCCTTGCCGGGCAACCAAAGCAACGGGTGAGTCCTGACCGGCCCTCAGCAGGACCCGGACCGAGAAGCAGTTTCCGCGGGCTCCTAGCCCCGGGCCAGGGAAGTTCCGGGAGCCGGAACTCGGCCGCTCCGTGCTCGGTGTAAGCTCCTATAAGTGTAGGCTCCAAGAAGCAGTCCCCGCGGGCTCAGTTCCGGGAGCCGGAATTCGGCCGCTTAGTGCTTGGTGTATGCTCTGATAGGAGCAGGGTCCAAGAAGCAGCCTCCGCAGGCTCCGCAGCCCTGGGCCAGGGCGGTTCCGGGACGGTTCCGGGAGCCGGAACTCGGCCGCCCCGCGCTCGGTGTTCGCTCCGATAAGATCAGGTTCTAAGAAGCACCCAGGCACTGAACCCTAGCAATCTGTCTGCAAGCCGCAGGCGAATTGCAGCCTGAAATTACCTGTTCTATGGCTGAATGAGCTGCGGTCAGTCGAAAACAGGGATGGTGACGTCAGCTTTCCAACATGGTGGCTGCTGGCCTCCTCTGTGGTCTGACCGGTGTGGAGAACTGAGATGGACCGCTTCCTTCCCCCGTCTCGAACCCAGAATTCAGCCCTGAGTATGGTGCTTGCACGGCTGGCAGAAACTGCAGCGCTGTATCCCTGCATCGCTATCTCCTCGTTTCCCAGCGCGCGCTGCAGACTCTAGCCGCGGGGCGGTTTGCTGAATAAGCAGTGTTACCCTCCGTGCGACAAACCTCTCGCGTTTGAGTCCCCGTAGCCGATCCTCGTGCGATGGAAATCCTTCCTCCAGGTTCCGGAGCACCCCACTATTGCTGGAAATTCCTAACAAGATATCCTTTAGCCGTCCTGACTTGTCATACTCCCACACAGTGAAGCAGTACACGGGGGCAATGCACTCCCCTCGCCGCCATCTTCCTTCCGATTCACTTTTTTGTTTTTGTACTGGGGATTGAACCCAGGTCACTTAACCACTGAACCACATCGCCAGCCCCTTTTCTTTATATTTTATTTAGAGATAGGATCTCACTGAGTTGTTTAGGGCCCTCACCAAGTTGCCGAGGCTGGCTTTGAACTCCTAATCCTCCAGCCTCAGCCTCCTGAGCAGCTACAGACATTTGCCACCCCATCTGACTTCACAATACTTTTTTTTTTAATATTTATTTTTTAGTATTTGGCGGACACAATATCTTTGTTTGTATGTGGTGCTGAGGATCGAACCCGGGAAGCAAGCAAGCCAGGCAAGAGTGCTACCACTTGAGCCACAACCCCAGCCCCCACAATACTTCTTAATAATAATAGTGTACCCTTTTGATTATGGCCATTCTAATGAACATGAAGTGGTATCTCAGACCTCTCATATTCAGATTAAACTCATCCAAATTGTAATATCTCCCAGATTAAATCATTGTGGATTTAATTTGTATCTCTCTAATGACTTATGATGTTGAATATCTTCTGTGCTTATTTTATATCTTTGGAGAAATGTCTATTCAAACATTTTCTTTGGAAAAATGTCTGTTCAAATCTTTTGCCCCTTTTTTAGTTGAGGTATAGACTTAATTGTAAGTTATAAGTGAACATATATCCTGAATTAAAATCCTTTATCAGCTAGATCTTGCCTTTTTATCCAGTCTGACAATCTGCCGTTTCACTGGGATGAGTGTTCACTCATATTTAATATTATTGATATAATTAGATTTACTCCTGCTTCTTGCTGTTTTTCTCATATCTAAAGCAATTCCTTTGTTTTTCTTTTCAGGTCTTTTGTTTTGAACAAATACTTTTTTAGTACCATTTTAATTTTTCCTGCTATACTGAGATATTATATGTTTGAGTGGTTGCTGTAGGGATGACAATATAAATCTTATTATAATCTACTTCATACCAACACAAACTTTTTTTTTCCAACACAAACTTAAATTCAATAAAATATACGAACTTTGCTGACATGAAGCTCAGTTGTAGGGCAGTTGCCTAGTGTACACAATGCCCTGGGTTTGATATTCGGCACCACACACACACACACACACATAACACACACACACCAAAAAAAAAAAAGTATGGATCTTGTTCCAATATATATTCCCTTTTCCTCTCCTTTTCTTTGTTCTATTATTGTCATGTATATTACATCTACTCAATGTTTCAAGCTCAACGGTATCAAGCTATAACTGCTCCTTTGCACAATCTTAAATCTTCATTCTTCATCTTAGAATGTCTATTTTTACTTTTGTTGTAAAAGGTAGATTTGTGAATACACATGCTTGACAAGTTTTTCTTTATTTCTTTATTTTTATTTATTTATTGTGTGGTGCTATGGATTGAACTGAGGGCCTTGTGCATGCAAGGCAAGCACTCTACCAACTGAGCTATATCCCCAGCCCAAGTTTTTATTTTTATCTCTTTGAATATGTCATTCCAATGAACCCTGACTTCCATTAATTTTGAAAGTCAGCTATTGATCTTTTTGGTCCTTTTCATAGACTAGATTGTTTTTGTTAGTGCTTTCAAGATTTTTTCCTTTTGTCTTTTAAAAGTCTGCCTATGAGTCATGCAACAGGGGTACACACCTGTAATCCCAGCTACTTAGGTGACTGAGGCAGGAGAATCAAGTTTGAAGCTAACTTTAGCAATTTAACAAGACTCTATCTCAAAATAAACAAGACTTTTAAAGGTCTGGGGTTTTAGCAAAAAGTAGAACACCCCTGCGTTCCATCCCTAGAATGCAAAGAAAAAAAGTTTGTCATGTTTTTGGCAGAGCTCTACTTGTGATTATCCTTCTTTTGGTTTGTTGGGTTTCTTAAATCAGAGATTTTTGGCTTTCATTTCCTCAAATATGTATTTTTGCCATTTTCTGTCTTTCCTCTTCTGTAATTCCTCTTATACATGTGCTGATACATGTGCTGATGTTGTCCTGGTCTCTGAGATTCTGCTCATTTTCTTCTTTCTCTTTGTTCTTCAAGTCAAACAATTTCACTTGATTTTTGTTCAGCAACCTCAAATCTACTGAATTTTTTACTTCAGACATACTTTTCAACTTCTGGTTCTTTCATATGCTCTCATTTTGAGATTCTTTTTTTGTGTGTGTATGCCCTCTGTTTTTAGCTACTCCAAACAGCTCAAGGGCATTCACTGAAGTGTGCTTGAGACAGTTTGGGGTTTTGGAGACTGCTTTAAGAAAATGGAGCTGTCTGGGGAGGACTGGAAAATGCCCCTGGGATTTAATGCCCTATTTCTTTTTTAAAATTAATTTTTTATTTATATATGACAGAGGAATGCATTACAATTTTTATTACACATATAGAGCACAATTTTTCATCTCTCTGGTTGTATACAAAATATATTCACACCAATTCATACTTTCATATGTGTACTTTGGATAATAATGATCATCACATTCTACCATCATTTCTAACCCCATGCCCCCTCCCTTCCTCTGCCACACCACTGCCCTATCTAGAGTTTCTCTATTCCTCCCATGCTCCCACTCCCTGCCCTACTACAAATCAGCCTCCTTATATCAGAGAAAACATTCAGCATTTGGTCTTTTGGGATTGGAGACTTCATTTAGTGTTATCTTCTCTACCTCCATCCATTTACCTGCAAATGACATGATTTCATTCTCTTTTATTGCTGAGTAATATTCCATTATGTATGTATGCCACATTTTTTTCATCCATTCATCTATTGAGAGCATCTAGGTTGGTTCCACAATTTAACTATTGTGAATTGTGCTGCTATAAACATTGATATGGCTGTGTCACTGTAATATGCTGTTTTTAAGTTCTTTGGGTATAGACCAAGAAGAGGGATTGTTGGGTCCAATAGTGGTTCCATTCCCAATTTTCCAAGAAATCTCCATACTGCTTTCCATATTGGCTGCACCAATTTGCAGTCTCATCAGCAGTGTATGAGTGTACCTTTTTCCCCACATCCTCACCAACACTTATTATTGTTTGTATCCATAATAGCTGCCATTCTAACTGGAGTGAGATGAAATCTTAGAGTAGTTTTGATTTGCATTTCTCTGCTAGCGATGATGAACATTTTTTCATATATTTGTCGATTAATTATATATCTCATCTTCTGAGAAGTCTCTGTTCAGGTCCGTGGTCCATTTATTGATTGGGTTATTTGTTTTTTTGGTGCTTAACATTTTGAGTTCTTTATATACTCTAGAGATTGGTGCTCTATCTGATGTGTGAGAGGTAAAGATTTGCTCCCAAGATGTAGGCTCTCTATTCACCTCACAGATTGTTTCTTTTGCTGAGAAGAAACTTTTTAGTTTGAATCTATCCCATTTATTGATTCTTGATTTTATTTATTGCTCCAAAGGAAGTTGGGGCGTAAATCCACATGATGGAGATTAGGGCCTATTTTTTCTTCTATTCAATACAGGATCTTTGGTTTTATTCCTAGGTCCTTGATCCATTTTGAGTTGAGTTTTTTGCATGGTAAGAGATAAGGGCTTAATTTCATTTTGTTGCATATGGATTTCTAGTTTTCTGAGCACCATTTTTTCAAGAGGCTATCTTTTCTCCAATGCATGTTTTTGGCACCTTTGACTACTATAGGATAATTGAAATTTTGTGGGTTAGTGTCTGTGTCCTCTATTCTGTGCCATTGGTCTACCAGTCTGTTTTGGTGCCAATACCATGCTGTTTTTGTTACTATTGCTCTGTAGTATAGTTTATGGTCTCATATAGTGATGCCACCTGCTTCACTCTTTCTGCTAAGGATTACTTTAGCTATACTGAGTCTCTTATTTTTCCAGATGAATTTCATGACTGCTTTTTTTTTATTTCTTTATTTTTTAAATTTTTTTTGTAGTTGTAAATGGACATAATGCCTTTATTTTGTTTATTTTTATGTGGTGCTGAGGATCGAACCCAGTGCCTCATGCATCTAGGCAAGCACTCTGCTGCTTTTCTATTTCTATGAGGAATGCCATTGGGATTTTGATAGGAATTGCATTAAATCAGTATAGTGCTTTTGGTAGTACGGTCATTTTGATATTAATTCTGCTTATCCAAGAGCAAGGTAGATCTTTCCATCTTCTAAGGTCTTCTTTCATTTCTTTCTTTAGGGTTCTGTACTTTTCATTATATAGATCTTTCACCTCTTTCGTTAAGTTGATTCCCAGGGTTTCTTTGTTTGTTTGTTTTTGTTTTTTGAGGCTATTGTAAATGGGGTAGTTTTCCTCATTTCCCTTTCTGAGGATTTGTCACTGACAAACAGAAATGCATTTGATTTATGGGTGTTGATCTTATATCCTGCTACTTTGCTGGATTCATTTACTAGTTCTATAAGTTTTCTGGTGAAACTTTTAGGGTCTTCTAGGTATAGAATCCTATCATCAGCAAATAGTGCCAATTTGAATTCTTCTTTTCCTAAGTGTATCCCTTTAATTTCTTTCTTGTGCCTAATTGCTCTGGCCAGTGTTTCAAGAACTATGTTAAATTGAAACGGTGAAAGAAGGCATCCCTGTCTTATTACAATTTTTAGAGGGATTGCCTTCAATTTTTCTTCATTTAGAATGATGTTGGCCTGGGGCTTAGCATAGATAGCCTTTATAATATTGATATATGTTCCTGTTATCCCTAGTTTTTCTAGTGTTTTGGACATAAAGGGGTGCTGTATTTTGTCAAATGCTTTTTCTGCATCTATTGAGATGATCATATGATTCTTACCTTTAAGTCTATTGATGTGATGAATTACATTTAGTGATTTCTGTATGCTGAACCAACCTTGCATCCCTGGGATGAATCCCACTTGATTGTGGTGCACTATCTTTCTGATATGTTTTAGTATTCAATTTGCCAGAATTTTATTGAGAATTTTTGCATCTATGTTCATTAGAGATATTGGTCTGAAGTTTTTTATTTTTTTTTTATGTGTCTTTGCCTGGTTTTGGAATCAGGGTGATATTGGCCTCATAAAATTAGTTTGGAAGTGCTCCCTCTTTTTCTATTTCTTGAAATAAAGTGAAGAGTATTGGTATTAGTACTTATTTAAAGGTCTTGTAGAACTCCGCTGTGTATTCATCTGGTCATGGGCTTTTCTTTGTTGGTAGACTTCGGATGGCATCTTCTATTTCGTCACTTGAAATTGAACTGTTTAAATTGTATATATCATCCTGATTCAATTTGGGCAAATTATATGACTCTAGAAATTTGTCAATGCCTTTGATATTTTCTATTTTATTGGAGTACAAGTTTTCAAAATAACTTCTAGTTATCTTCTGTATTTCTGCAGTGTCTCTTGTGATATTTCCTTTTTCATCATGTATGTTAGTAATTTGAGTTTTCTCTCTCCTTCTCTTTATTAGCATGGCTAAGGGCCTGTCAATTTTATTTATTTTTTCAAAGAACTAACTTTTTGTTCTGTCGATTTTTTTCAATTGTTTCTTTTGTTTCAATTTCATTGATTTCAGCTCTGATTTAAATTATTTCCTGTCTTCTACTGATTTTGGTGTAGATTTGTTCTTCTTTTTCTAGGACTTTGAAATGTAATGTTAAGTCATTTATTTGTTGACTTTTTCTTCTGTTAAGAATGAACTCCATGCAATGAACTTTCCTCTTAGAACTACTTTCATAGTGTCCCAGCGATTTCAATATGTTGTATCTGTGTTCTCATTCACCTCTAAAATTTTTTTAATCTCCTCCTTGATGTCTTCTGCAACCCATTGTTCATTCAGTAGCATATTATTTAGTCTCCAGGTGTTGGAGTGGATTTTATTTCTTATTTTATCATTGATTTCTAATTTCATTCCATTATGATCTGATAGAATGCAGGGTAGTATCTTTACTTTTTTATATTTGCTAAAAGTTGCTTTGTGGCATAATATATGGTCTATTTTAGAGAAGGATCCATGTGCTGCTGAGAAGAAAGTGTATTCTCTCATTGAAGGATAAAATATTCTATATATGTCAGTTAAGTCAAAGTTATTGATTATATTTTTGAGTTCTATATTTTCTTTGTTCAGCTTTTGTTTGAAAGGTCTATCTAGTGATAAAAGAAGTATGTTAAAGTCACCCAAAATTATTGTATTGTGGTCTATTCGACTTTGAACTTGATAAGAGTTTGTTTGATGAATGTAGATGCTCCATTTTGGGGGGCATATATATTTATAATTGTTAAGTCGTGTTAGCATATGATTCCCTTGAGCAGTATGTAGTGTCCTTCTTTATCCTTTTTGAAGTCTACTTTATTTGATATGAGGATGTAAACCCCTGATTGCTTCCGCAGTCCGTGAGTGGTATGATTTTTCCCAACCCTCCAGCTTCAGCCTGTGGATGTCTTTTCCTATGAAAGGAGTCTCTTGGAGGCAGGATCCTGTTGGGCCTTTTTTTTTTTTAAATCCAATCTGCTAGTCAATGTCTTTTGATTGGTGAGTTTAGGCCTTTAACGTTCATGGTTATTACTGAAACATGATTTGTATTCCCAGCCATTTTTGTTTATTTTTGGTATTTAATGTGACTTGGTTTCTCCTCTGATTAGATTTTCCTTTAGTGTAATACCACCCTCTGCTGATGTTCATTATTGTTTTTCATTTCCTCTTTGTGGAATATTTTGCTGAGGATGTTCTGTGGTGCAGGCTTTCTAGTTGTAAATTCTTTTTAACTTTTGTTTATTGTGGAAGATTTTTATCTCATCATCAAATCTAAAGCTTAGTTTTGTTGGGTATAAAATTCTTTGTTGGAATCCATTTTCTTTCAGAGCTTGGTATATGTTTTTCCATGATCTCCTGGCTTTGAGGGTCTGGGTTGAAAAATCTGCTGAGATACTAATTGATCTCCCCTATATGTGATCTGATTTCTCTATCATGTGGTTTTTAAGATTTGATCCTTATTCTATGTACCAGGCATTTTCATTATAATGTGTCTTGGTGTAGACCTGTTGTAATTTTGTACATTTGGTGTCCTGTAAGCCTCTTGTATTTGGTTTTCCAATTCGTTCTTCATGCTTGGGAAATTTTCTGATATTATCTCATTGAAGAGATTGTGCATTCCTTTGGTTTGAAATTCTGTGCCTTCCTCTATCCCAGCAACCCTTATATTTGGTCTTTTGATACTTCCCATAATTCTTAAATGTTCTGTTCATGGTTTCTTACTATCTTCACTGTGAGGTCAATTTTATTTTCCAGATTGCAAACTTTGTTTTCATTATCTAACTTCTTTCTTCTAAGTGATCTAGTCTGTTGGTTATGCTTTCTATTGAGTTTTTTATTTGGTTTATTGTATCCTTCATTTCAAGGATTTCTGAATGTTTTTATGTTTTGTTTTTTAAGAGTCTCTCTCTTGATTAATCTTTTGCTACCTGCTCTCTTATCTCTTTGTTGGAGAGATCAGTTTTTGCCTGTATTTGCTCATTTAGGTCATCCTTTAATTCACAGATCATTTTAATTATGAACCTTCTGAACTCCTGCTTTGACATTTCATCAACTTCGCTGTCCATGGGTTCTGTTATTAAAGTATCCTGGTTTGTCTGGGGCACTTTCCTCCCTTGTTTATTCATGTTGTCTATGTGTCTTCCTTCTTGCAGTGTGGATCTGAGATATTACAGTTTCTACCCTGTATTGTACCCATATAGATTGTACCTCACCTTGATATTGGGCTTTCAGACCCTGCTGGTGTCCCTCAACGTATGCTACTGCAACTAAAGGTAGTGGCAGCAATAGCCAAGGTAAATCAAGATAATAGTTGAGGTACCCCAAGATGGAAGGTATGTCTCACAGAGATGGGGCTGAAAAGCTGGGTCTCACGCTCTCTTTGGGATGCTTGCTCTGAGAAGCAACTGCTTGTAGGCCCTGTCTGTTGTCAAAAAGTTAGGGGCTACTTGTGGGGAAGGCTATTGTGATGACTTCAGTGTCCCAAGATGGAAGTAGATTAGGCTTAGGCTCCCAGGTGGGGGTGGGGAGGTGAACTCAGACCTACCCTACCCTGGACCTGGGTCCTGAGCAAGTCAGTGTGGATGGATCTGGGCTGGACCTGGGCTCCTGACGTAGTCTGCTGGTTGGAAGGGACAGTCCTGTGCTGGATGCTGGGCTCTGGTGGGTGCCTGCCGGTGGAGGGATGGATCCAGGCCTACTGTGAGCCTGAGTCCCATGCAGACTAGCGTGGGTGGGTCTCTCATTTTGAGATTCTTTGTTCACTGAATCATGGTAATCTGTTACCTTTAATTGTGTGAACATGGCTTCTTTATTTAAGTGCTACACTTCCTTTTTGTGTGTGTGTGTGCCTTGTAATCTTTGATTAAATTTCAAATAGTAGAATATAACAAGTATTGTTTTGGATACCCGCCCCCATTGTTGTTCTTTTGTTTGCCTAAGGTTTTGCCTTAAAATGGCCTAAAATCTGAGAAATCTGTCTCCACTGAAGTGTGGATAGCTATTGATGTCTGTGATCAGGTTTTTTAAGTCTGGTTTCCTAGGTTTAGCCACAGTGTCCGTATAGCGTAGCAGAAATTGGCCAGGTCTGTGCTTTCCTTTCAGTCAGGCCTCTGCTTTCTGCTGATGAATGTGAACTGGCAAAGTACATTCAACTTTTCCCTGGCTTTCACTTTCTACTGGACATTTTTGCTTCTGCTTGTGCATAGGCAAAGGCTGTAGCAACAAAGGGTATGTGAGAATTTTCTGTCTGCATGCCTGGGGGAAAGCTGAAATGTGTGAAGTACTTGTCAAGCCCAAAGGCTGTCTCACCTCCCAGAAATCTCATTTAAGGATCTAGATACTTGCCCTTTGTTTGCCTCAAGCAGGACTGCAACCTCAGGCTAGTGAACTGCTTATCAATGACATGACAAAGTTAATTTACAATATATCAGATTGTGAATCCCTTCTGGCAGTTGGAACAAGCCTTATTTATAGGGTTTGCCTTCTCCCTGGATGTTATGGCCTAGATATGAGGTGTCCCCAAAAGCTCAAGTGTGAGACAATGAAAGAACAGTCAGAGGTGAAATGATTAGATAATGATAATTGTAACCTAATAAGTGGATTAATCATCTGACAGGAACTAATTTGGTGGTAATTTAGGCAGGTAGGTTATGACTGGAGGAGGTAGGTTATTAGGGGTGTGCCTTTGATGATTTGTTTTATTACTGATGAGTGGCCCTCTTTCTCTCTGCTGCCTGATTGCCAAGTCTGCTTTCCTCCAATACACCCTTCCACAATGATGTTCTGCCTCACCTCAGGCTCGGAGAAACGGATTTGGCCATATTTGAATTGAGACCTCTGAAGCCATGAGGGCCAAATAAACTTTTCTACCTCTAAAATTGTTCTTGTCAGGCCTTTCAATCCCAGCAGTGAAGAAGCTAACTAAAGCACTTGTTGAACCTTAGAGCCAGCATAGAATAGGAGCAAGCCCAGACAGGCAAAAATACCAGACTCATGTGCTCTTATCTGAACTTCTGTGGTTTCATGAATACACAAGTCATAATTTGTTGTAGGTTGTCTGTTGAAATGATTCAGAGTGTTGAAATGATTATTTCTGATGATTTTATTGTTTATATTTGATTTATTCAAAGGGGGAAAGGAATTTGTCAACTTACTCAATCCATCATGCTGAAAGTGAGTCTCCTGTGATGTATTTTGGAAACACTTTCCAACTAAAGTAATTTAATGAGTGGACTTGAAGACTTGTGAACTTCTCAAAGCTATCATTTAAAGCATCTGAATGCCAGAAATGAGTTGCTAGAAAAGGGGCAGAGCAAGATATGGAAGATAGGACTCTCCAATAATCACCCTCCCCACAGATTTTGGGTTTTGTGGACCCACATTTATTGTGAGCTGAACTATCTTGCCCTGTATTAGAGATCATGTTACAATAAGCCCCTTCCCTGTGTAGTTCAAATTCACTTGGCTATAGAAAGACAGGTTAGAGAGGCTGGGAATGTAGCTTAATGGTACAGTACTTACCTAGCATGCATAAGGTCCACCTGTGAGGTTCTATCCCCAGAACCCAGCTCTGAAGAAATAAAGAAAGAAAGGAAGGAAGGAAGGAAGGAAGGGAGGGAGGGAGGGAGGGAGGAAGGGAGGAAGGAAAGAAAAGAGAGACAGATTGGACATGTTGAGCAGCAACATTTGCCCTATTACACAGCCTTCCTCTATTGCTATGCAACAGTAGACTTTTCATTTGTTTTTTTTTTTTAATCTTTTTTTTTTTTTTTTTGGTGGGGTTCTTTTTTTTGTCTTTTTTGGAACTGGGGGTTGAACTCATTTGTTTAACATTAAAATCAATCACATTTCTAATAAATACACTCATCTCTCCCAGGAAAATCAACTTTATCCTATACAGTAATAAAATCAAAGTGGAAAAACAAACAAACAAATAAAAAAAACCTATCTTCCACAAAATCAAAGAAACACTTGGAATTGCTAGCAAAGTTAACTTGCATGCAAGACAATATTAATGAGATATGGAGCAACACATTATCAGGACTGAGTCATATTTTACTCATTTCCTTAGTTACTTAGTTACTTAAACATATTCATTCATCACAGTTTATTTTGTATCTCTTCTATACATAGTTAACATCCAAAATATGAAGACTTGGCTGTGCATTATGTGGACCTTGAGAAGCAATAAAATTTTAGCTAACAGAGTGACAAGATAGTAGCTTTTATTTAGTTTTCTCTTTTAAATCTTTGCTTATAAAGATTTAAAATCTGAGTAATATGTGTAGAAAATTACCAAAATAGTTCCAGCTAATTTCCTACTAGGCTTTTCCTCTTTCTAGTAATCTGTGTAGATTTGTTAACATGTTGCAAAAGACAAAATATGTTCCCACTTTGAAAGTATGATTGCATGCTTCTCCCCAGGTGACACCCATAGTTTTAAAGGCAGGGGAACCACCATCACAAGCCAGGGAGTGTGCTCATCATTTCTGTGATCTCAGCAATGTCCTCTCCGTGCTTCCAGCTGGGAAATGTTGGTGTCAGGGGTTCCAGTACAGCATACATAAGGTAAGACTTGGTGTGTAGGATGTGTTGGGGCGGGGGGGCGGTGCGGTGCAGCTTCTTGAGACTCTTTCCTGTAGTTTCACAAAATGCAAATGTCAGTAGACCCAAAGGCCCAGTCCTCCTCTTCTTGGTTCAAAACTCTTGACTTTGTGATTAAAACCATTGGTTTTGAGTAGTTTATTACAACAAATGGATGATGTTCACCTCAATGTTAAATGTTTAATTTTCTAAAAGTAAAGAATGGAAAGTTCACTTAAGGGAAAAAAAACATGGAATTGAAAAAAATTATTAAACATTTCTAAAGGACCAAGATTGCTAAGAGTCACAATGTGATATATTCAGTATAAACAATGAGTTAAATTGTTTAATCTTTGTATTATGAAGATAAAACAGCACCCTCCTGAAATGGTGTGCATTTCATAAGCCAATCTTAATTTTACTTTTATATCAGATTAAACAGCATTATGCAAAACATTTTTTTTCTATTTTTATTGTTATTTAAATTTGGGGTTTTCATTTCACAGAAGAGGCATAGTGGAAGAAGCAAAGGTTTGATCCTGTGGGAAGAGTATCCAGACTCATCCTTCTATTCTGTCTTTTCCTTGAAGATCATTTAGAGCCCTCCAGTATGGGGACAGATATGTCCTGCTCTAGGATTTACAGTTGTCCAGGAAAAAATGTTCAAAACATTCAAATTCTCCAACCTCATCACATTTCATGTTGTGTCACCGTGGTTTAAGGAAAAAATGGAGGAAGGAAGGAAGAAAGGAAGGAAGGAGAGCCAAATATCCTAGATCAGAATGATAAAAGCAGACAAAGATCAGAAAGGTGGGACAGTGTATCCAGCGCCCATCACCCCAACACTCACAAGACTAGCTGAGGCAACCTAGGAAGATCTCCCCTTCAAACAAACAAGCAAACAGACGAAGGGAGTACCCACAGCAAATAAAGTAAGGGAAACACCAAACATGGAAGAGGGGAGGAAAGGAGACAGAGGAGAGGAAAAGAGAGGAAAGGAGGCACATGGGATTAGCTAGTTCAGGACTTGGGTTCCATCACCAAAGCACAAATGGAGCTGGGTGAGTGTGGTAGTGCATGTCTGTTACCCAGCGACTTGGGGACTGAGACAGGCAGGAGGATCCCAAGTTTGAGGCCTGCCTCAGCAACTTAGGGAGATCCTGTCTCAAATCACATATACAAAAAAAAAAAAAAAAAAAAGCTGAGGTGAGGGATGTAGCGGTTCAGTTGGAAAGTGTCTCTGGGTTCAATCCCCAGGACCTAAATAAATAAATAAAATTGAACAAATGAATGAATGAAAATTTATATATATATTTATATACATATATATGAAAGAATGCATAGCGAACAAGACAGAGATAGATATGGGGGGAGGGAGGCAAAGAGAGGGAAAAAAGAGGGAGAGCAGGGGAGAGGAAAGGAGAGAAAAGAAAGGAAGGGCTGGGCGTGATTGGCACATGCCTGTAATCCCAACAGTTAGAAAGGCTGAGGCAGGAGAGAAAGAGAGAGAGAGAGAAAGAGAGAGAGAGAGAGAAAGAGAGAGGAAGAAGAAGAAGGAGGAGGAGGAGGAGGAGGAGGAGGAAGGGAGGGAGGGAAGAACAAGAACAAGAACAAGAAGAGGAGGAGGAAGAGGGAAAAAAAGAAAAGAAAGGAAGGAAGGGGACTAGACTATATAGAGTCACAATCCCACACTGTTAAAACTGGAGTTGAGGAGGATAGAGGACCATTCCTGGGTGCTGATCCCCACTATGACAAAATCAGTAAGTAAATAAACTCTAAATTTGAAGTAAGTAGGAATTTAATTTTATTTATGTGATTTTATTTTATTTTATTTATTTTTTTTTTTTAAAGAGAGAGGGAGAGGGAGAGGGAGAGGGAGAGGGAGAGGGACAGAGAGAGAGAGAGAGAGAGAGAGAGATTTTTTTAAAGAGAGAGAGAGAATTTTAATATTTATTTTTTAGTTCTCGGCGGACACAGCATTCTTGTTTGCATGTGGTGCTGAGGATCGAACCCGGGCCGCACGCATGCCAGGCGAGCGCGCTACCGCTTGAGCCACATCCCCAGCCCCTATTTATGTGATTTTAATTTTGTTTATTATTACTTTTTGTTGGTGGTGCCAGGGATTGAACCCAGGAGCGCTTAACCACTGACCCACATCCCCAGCCTTTTATTTAGCTTTTATTTATTTATTTTTTAATTTTGAGACAGGGTCTCACTAAGTTGCTTAGGGGCTCATCAAATTGCTGAGGCTGACTTTGAACTCACAATCCTGCTTCAGTCCCCAAAGTTGCTGGGATTATTGGTGTATGTCAAATTAGGTCTAATTTCTAAAAGACTTATTAAAAAGGCCATATTTTCTAAGTGATATCATTCTCATGATAATGTCTCATTTAAGCTAAATATTGTAAATAATATTTGACTTTAGATGCAGCTTGAGTTGGACAAAAGCATAACCAGAGAACTAAAAGAAGGCATGCTGCCAAGCTTTGTAAATTAAATTAAATTTGGATTATTTATAATTTAAATATAAATCTAAATTTAATATTATTTAGAATTTATTTTTTATCTATAAATTAAATAGAAATTAAATTTAGATAAATTGATTTCTGAAACTATAAATAACAAATGCATCAATTTCCTTTGTTTGGCTAATAGATTCTACATTATTTTTTCTTACATGCATCAAACGAAAGCTGTGAAAACAGACATTCTAATGAAGAGGGTACTTATTAGTCATTTATTCATGTTTCATAGCTATTAAAAAATCTCAAAAAAGTCTTTTATATCTTTTTCCCTGTTTCTTTGTTGACTTGACTCTGGTACAATCAGGAGAAAATGCCCAACTTGTTTTCCTCTTGGGGGTCAGAGAGAACAGGGGAAGTAAGTCCAACATTCTGGCTCTTCAGGAGACGCTTTCTGTCCCCTGAGACACAGAGCTGGTGACACACTTGAGGTAATGGAGAACCCTGTTGAGCACCAGGGAGCCTGCAGTACTGCAGAAAGACACCAGGTGGAGGAAGAGATTACTCTCTTCTTACGAGGGCACAGAACTGCCTGGAAAGTTAAGTGCACAAGCCCAGAGAAGATGCATCCCCAGAAAGATTGCAGAGGCCCCAGAACATCTAACCAGGTTCATTGGTGAAGATCTTGTACCAAGCCACTCTTGAGAGAGAATATCCAAACTGAAATTCTCAGCCACGGACAAGGCAATTCAAAGAACACTCCAGGACAAGGCAGAAGACAGTCACTTTATGGAAAGAGAAGGACAAAATGAAACATCTCTAGTATTTATGCTAAGAAATAAGACAAAGAGTGAGATGACAGAGCCGCCCCCGCGCCTGCAAGGTAGACAGACCTGCAACTGACACACAGAACAGGCCCAGCGGTCCGCCGAGGGGCAGAGCCGCCGCCCGTGCCTGCGAGGGAGACTTTGCAACTATACGAGAGCAATATAAATATATAGGGGGAAAATTCAATAACACAACAGTTTCACCAAGCAGAAAGAAACGTGAACAATATGAAAAGACAAGGAAAGAAAGGACCACAAGCAATGCAGGTCAACTCAACTTTAGAAGAGGTAATATCTGCAGCAGATGGAATGTCAGATAAAGAATTCAGGATATACATGATACAGATGATCTGGAGTCTCAAGGAAGACATTAGACAGCAAAATGAGACAATGAAAGATCACTTCGACAATGAATTACATAAACAAATCCAAGAAGCAAAAGATCAACTATACAGGGAGATAGAGGTTATAAAAAACAAACA
>NW_025999862.1:446031-460031 GCF_001458135.2 Marmota marmota marmota | reverse complement strand
ATATATATATATATATATATATATATATATATATATATATATATCCATATACATATATATGTGTGTGTGTATGTATATATGTATATATATATAAAAATAATAGTAAGCCATCCCTTTAAGGACTAAAAAGGAGAACTATGCTGGTTTTGGGGGGGTTTTTTGTACCAGGGATTTACCTCAGGGGCACTTGACCCCTGAGCCACATTCCCAGCCCTTTTTTTGTATTTTATTTAGAGACAGAGTCTCACTGAGTTGCTTAGAGCCTTGGTTTTTGCTGAGGCTGGCTTTGAACTTATTATCCTCCTGCCTCAACCTCCAAAACTGCTGGGATTACAGGCGTGGGCCACAGCACCCCAACAGGTACTATTTTTGAATGCAATTTCACACAGATAAAAAGAACTCAGTGTCAAATGTAAATGGATGAATTACCATATCAAAAAGGGGACTATAAAGGCAAGAGTATCAGATGGTTTCATAGCTCAGTTCTTGAAGACCAGATCATTAGTCTAAGGAATTTAAAAATATTCCAGACCATTGAGGATCCAACATGGAACTCTTAATGTTTCATTTTATTAAGCTGGCAAAACATGAATACTAAAACCTCACAAAAAGGTACAAAAATGTCACAATGAATGGGAATTGGGGGAAAAACCCCATTCTAATAAAATAATTGCAAAGAGAATCTGTCAAACATAAGAAAAATACATTCCAAGGAAATAAGTCCAGAAATGAGATTCCTTCTCAGAAAATTCAATCTTAATCAACAGTTTGAGCGAACCTGCCAGGTGTGGTGGCATACTCCTGTAATCCCTGTTACTGGGAGACTGAAGCAGAGGGTTTGCAAGTTGGAGGCCAACTTGCGCAACTTAGCAAGACTCTGTCTCAAAATTTTAATTAATGAAAAGAATGGGGATGTGGCTCAGTGAAATAACACCTCTGGGTTCAATACCCAGAGCCATTACCAGAGATGACCTGGATGGGTACTATGGGATCATCAATAGATGAGCAAAGAAATTTTACAAGTGGTTCTTGTAAGAGAAGGGAGAGGGGCTGAGCAGACTCTGCAAATGTGTGTACTATATAAGACTAATTTCTTGGCTTTGCAAAAGGATCAAGCCAAACAGTATTCATTCCATAGGACCACTGGCTACTTGGTCTCCTCTTGTGCCTATTCAGTAAGTAGTCTCTGGAGGAGCACCTGGATACCAGAGCAAGTGATAGATGTTCTGTTTGGCATGATGCTACCAAAATTTGGAACACTAGCTCAACTGGGCCAGTGTTTTGCAAAAACTACTTGAAAGCTGTACCCTGCCATGGCAGTCAAGTGTATTAGAAGAAGCCAGCCCCACCTGAGGCAAAGCTGGCCTCCAAGCAAAGGTCAGCCTTTATCAGGGAGGCTCAATCTAACATTCCACTGGGACAATGGGGATGGCTTATAGAAGATGAGCCATGCCTCAAGTGAGTTTCGTTCATGGGAGTATGTTAGTATAAAAGTATAGACACAAAACTACAAAACCTAACACTCTACAAAATGCAATTTGAATAGTTACAGCTGCAGCTACTGTGGATTTCTAACAGTGTGGTCAGGATTTTTTACCATAGTGTTCTTTTCCCAATTGCAAACATGCCACTGAAAAACCCCTTGGAGACTTGGCTGCCCCACACCCATATCCACTAGAAATTGGGACTACAGAGCTAGGAATGCAGAGGAGTCATTCCTGAGTGCCACCGTGCTCCAAAATAAATCATGGATTGATTAAAGATTTAACAGGGGAAACTAAGATGAAAGTAAAGAAAGCAGAAATGTAAAGTTGGGTCAAAGCAGAGGAGCAAAAGGCATGCAGAAATGCACTTTCATTTCATCTGAAGAATGTGCTCTGGTTTTTCCTCAAAAGTTTGTACCTGATAATACATTGCCACACTCTCTGAACTTTTGAAAACAGCCTCTGTTACTGCATGTGCTAAACTCCTCTGGAGACCTGCTGGGACCTAGGGGGATGTGGGAAGGGATGAAAGGGAGGGACAAGGAGATTTACACAGAAACTATATTAAGGGGGTTCTCAACTTCATCCTGAAGTTGCTGTCTACTTTAAACCCAGTCGTGAGCCTCTGGCATCTGGAAGGCTGCAGGGCAGCTGCCCTGGCTAATGTCAAACCCTCGGATCCTGAGCCCTCCCCTGGGGCCTCCTCCCAGTGTGCTCCCCCCTCACGAGGTAGGAGGCTGCAGCTCGGGGAGGGCACCCCTGGCTGGGATTGGGTATCTCCTGGAGCTGAGCCAACAGAACCTCTTTCGTGTCCTGTGGGGCTCAGCCCTGGCGTGGTAGGGGACTTCCTGACCTTCCACAGGGGGTGCAGCATGGATAGAAAATCTCTAGCGCACACGGTTTCTGGCCTACCTAGGACGCTCTAGCCCAGCAGCCCCCAATGAGCCTGTCCGACAACGCTCTACCCAATCTGATGTGGCAGACAGAGCCCTGGAGGTGTTAGGGACCCCGGGTGGCCAGCCACGACTGTCGGGTGCTGCAGGGCCGCCTTGGTGGTGCTGAACTTGGATAAAGCCTGACTAGCCTTCCAGGAGCTCAGGGTGGTCCTCTCCTGTACCACGTTCCATAGTATGTGGACTGGCACCAGGAGGCTTAGGCTCCTTCCAGCCCCGGCTCTGGCGCCATCACAAGCTGGGCTTCGTGAAGCTGAGGGCGAGCTCTCCATCTACAGCTGATGATCTACAGGGACCTGTGGGCGCCCACCTCCACTCCAGCTCTCAGCGCCTCCACCTCCACTGGGCAGCGGAGCTCGGCGCTGGCTGGAGCGCAAGCGACCGACCCCCAGGTGCCGGGTCACTCCTGGCCAGGCACATCAGGTCCTGCCCAAAGGTTGGGGAGCCAGGAACGCACTTGCGTTTAGCAGTGTTGCTTGGCAACCACTATTCCACCTTTGGCAGTTACCTAACCGCCCAACTGCCTGTTCCCAAGCTGGGGACTGACCTATAAACTCCGGCATGGGTTCGGAAAACGGAGACAAGCCCCGTGGGAGCAAAGGCAGTAAAGGGGCCTCGGAGAGACGAGGATGTACGCAGCCTTGATGGATTTTCTTGACTTCAGCCTCGGGAGTACGGTTTTGGGATATAACCCTGTAGGCAAGATCCACAAGGCTGCAAGAAATGGAAATGTAGCCCAAGTCAGACGTCTGCTCTGTCGGGGAAGTTACATTGATGACGCAGACAAGAAGGACAGGTACATAGAACCCGGAGGGCAGGGACCCCAGGGGCAAGGGGCCAACCCAGGGAAGCCGTTCTCGTGAGGCTGTGCCCAGGGGGACAGAGCAGAAGGGAGTCCAGCTCTCTTTTGACCCGATGCTGGGCTTTTATGCCTCACGGACCCGGACAACTGGGACCTGCAGACCTCGGAGCTCAGGTTCTCTTAATGAGCTGCAAAACTTCAGCTGCTTTCCCAGCAGCTTACAACCCCCCCTATAGAGCGACTGATTGCCTGTTTAAGAGCGATTTAACTCACAAAATTAAGTACACACAGCGGTTTATTGTTAATTCACACATTTTAAAAAGCAAGTTATATACATAGTAGAAAAGTGTATTCTGAGAAAAATATTTCTGCCAACTGGAAGATTCTTCCAGGGCAGCCCAATATCCATTTGCATCAGTGTACACCTATATCCCTGTTCTCTATGGAGGGGCCTCAGGGGGACTTTTTGAAGTGAGAAGATGGCTCCGTGGGCTTTCTAATGGTCATGTTTAAAGTTATTTCACACTAGTGTATTTAGGGGTGCCACTTCCACTCAAGATATTTTATTTATTTCTCAGCTTCATTAATTCCTTGACTTCTGAAGGGTCTCTTTGTGTCATCTTGGTCAGCCAACCATCTTCATGACAAGATGTTGACGAGTACTCCATTAACTTCACTCATTTCCGAGAGAGTGGAACAGAGTGCACGGGCAGCTTCCACTTTCCAAAGCACCACACACATCACATCGTCCTGTTTCCACTTGTCACCACTGCAGGCTACCGCAAGCAACTTCTGCCAAAGCTTCCAGTGAAAAATGGCCGATTCGGACTGTTCGGATACCCTTTCCTGTGGTTATCCAGTCCCGCTTCTCTATTTAGGCAGGGAGAGCAGAGCGCAGCGACCCACCAGGGCGGCAGGGGCAGCACAGGGAGGGCAGAGGGCAGAAGCAGAGGGCATCATAGGCTGCTTGCAGCCACGCTAACGCCCCTCACCCTGTCTTATTCTCAAGGGACCAGGGATCAAAGGAGGGCCTGGGCCCTGCTGTGATTTTATTTTATTTATTTTTTTGACACAATACCTTTATTTGTTTTTTTATGTGGTGCTGAGGATGGAACCCAGTGCCTCAAACATGCTAGGCAAGTGCTCTACCCTGAGCTACAACCAGAGCTCTGGTGTAATGGTCTTGAATAGGAATACATTATCTCCAAAGTGTGAGCTCTTTCTATGTTTACCAATTTTTATTTGCCAGTAAAAATATCAGAGTTTTAACATTTTTGAGTCTCACATTCAGCCTTTTAGGGTTGTGATGACACTAAGAAAATATTTGTAATAAACACAGGCTTGCCCCCTGGGTATCAAAATACACAATTAACTTTCACAAATTACTTTTGCCAACAGCTGAAAGGACAGAAAAACGAATGGAACAGAATAAAAGTCAAGAAGCACCCAAATATCTGAAAGTATTTGGAATGTGCTACTGGTGACATTTCATATTAGTAGGAAAAGAATTATCCATGAGTGAAATGCCTGTTCATTGTTTGGAGAAAATTAGCTAGATTTTTTATGTCACAAAAATTATTCCTTGATCAACTATAGATTACTAATTTTAATATAAAATGAGAAAAATACCCGAAGAATACACAAATGCCTTTTTAAACATTTTATATTGGCAAAGACCTTCCTAAGAATGAACTGTGAAGAAGCCTTTCTTTCTTTCCTTCTGTCTCTTTTACCTTTTATTTAATTTTGATGCTGGGGATTGAACCCATGGCCTTGAGCTTTCTATGTATGTGCTTTACCACTGAAATAAACCCCCAGTACTTGAACTGTATTTTAAATTGGGCAAAGTACTCTTTTCCAGAATCACAAGTGACCTATGGACATAGAAAAAATAGAAGAAATTTAAGCTCAAGGAAAAATAGTTTTTCAGTTACAGAATTTTTGAGGATGAAGAGTAGTAATACTAATGCTGCTGCTTAAGGTTTGGGTTGCTATGGCTTCTTAAATGGATGATTTGATGGTGAGCACTGTACCACATTGAAAAATGTGTCTCTACCCATCAATTCCATTGGGCTAAATACCTTTAAGAAGAAGCCATATGATTATATGAATAAAATGCTGTGCATTTCTCAGATGGAATATTATGTGGCCATTGAGGGTAGTGAAGGTCAACACGTATGTGACATGGGAAGATGTATAGCAAGTGGGAAAAAATTTGGTTATACACAGAATAGATTACAGTCTTTTGTTAGCCACCAATATGTATAAAATGAGGTAAAATTTGTTATTTTCAGGCATTGGAATTATAAGTTTTTCTCCCTTATTAAAAATTTATTTTATTTCCAATGCCTGGTGATTTTTCATCTTTTTATTTGTAGCTTAGTTTTATTGACAGCAGAAAACATTCTATATCAATTCAGTATTTTGAAATTTTTTGAGTTCTACTTTTTTGGCCTATTATATGGGTAGTTTTGGTAAAATTCCACATTCGCTTCTACTTTTCCTTTTACTTACCTGTGATTTATATAGTGAATATGTATAAAATAAAAAGATCTTCTTGTTAATAATTCTTGGAAAGGGCAGAGCTAAATACCTTTGTGCTAAATACCTTTAAGAAGAACCCATATAATGAATATGAATCTTGTGCAAATAAAAAATCCTCACATATGAATCTTGTGCAAATAAAAAATTCTCACTTTCTATTAATGTGTGTATGTATGTTTGTATAGATTGCTATCTTCTGCAAATTTTTAGCCTCTTTAGAAGTGAAGAGAATATTTTCATCTGTGCTTGTAGATATTACTACATATACATTATAATATGTTTGATTATATATAGATTTATTGCATATGTACAATTATAGGTTAATCATTCTGTTTTAGTTGCATCCTTATGAAAATAAATAAAATAAAATAAAAAATTATTGATTATTACTACTGTAGAAGTATTGTTTTATTTTATTAAAAGTTTTGCTTAAAAATATTGTAATTTATCTGTTTTTCATTTCACTTGTTCCACCATCCACAACCTGAATATCTATCATATAGTCCACCTACTCTATTCTCTCTCTCAGGACCCTCCATCCTTCAAAACTTCCTGTTTGCCTAACCAGAGGTTTAAAACTGCAGTGATAGGACTCAATTCAAGTGAAGCATTTCCTCCCTCTTTTCAAACAGAAGCACTTCTAGGGTAGGAAATTGTAAACTGCCCTTTTGAAAAATTAAGACAGCATTAAATACTGATGTTAAACATTGTGAATACCTGATTTACATAATTCCTATAAATCTATGAAGTGAGCCATACTAATTAACATTCCAGGGATAGCAATGTTAGAAACAAGAGTCAGGCATGCTGGCAAGAGGATATAGTAGGAGGATTACAAGTTCAGGACCAGCCTCAGCAATTTAGCAAGGCCTTGAGTGGTACAGTATCCCAGGGTTCAATCCCTTGTACCAAAAATAAACAAATAAAATGTTAGGGAAAATATCTAGTCCTTTAAAGATATCTGCAAAATCAGTATAATTGTATTATTTTATTAATTGAAATACTGTTAATTAACAGTAATAATTACAGTAGTTAACAATTATTGAACCGTTGTTTGTGCCAGAAACTGTTGAAATACTTTGCATAGATTCTCATTTAAGGATGATAGTGGTGTCCTGGGAAGTAACTACTAATTTTAATTTCCATTTTACTGGTGAGGAAATTGAGGCATATAAGAACTTAAAGTAGGATTTAAACCCAAGGTGAGCTAAATCCAAGGGCCATGCTCTTTCTATGCAAATGGGCTGCTCTGGCCTTGGGATGTGGCTCAATGATAGAGCCCCTACCTAGCATGCTCCAGGCTCTGGGTTCGATCCCCAGCACCATAAAAAAAAACAAAAGTTAATGGGACCAGGTATAGTGGTGCATGCCTGTAATCTCAATGACTTGGGAGATTCATGGTTCAAGACCAGGCTGGGCAATTTAGTAAAACCCTACCTCAAAATAAAAAATAAAAAGGGCTCAGGATATGGTTCAGTGAAAAGAAAGAAAAGAAAAACTCAATGAAATTTATTATCTATTTCTTGGTACAAAACCAACAGGCTAGAGAACATCAGTAAGAGGAATGTGCAACTATTCCTATTCTAGAAAATTGCGCTGATCCAAATTTTCAGGACTACAGGGGCATAACTTCTCTCCACTGTGCTGTCTTTTGTAAGACCACATCAATTGCAGAAAAACTGCTTTCACTCAATGCAAATGTTCAAAGCAAGCATCAACCACCCTTATTTCCAAAATATTTGAAACACGTTTAAACAGTGTCTTAAATCAACAAATGTTGATTATACACAGAGTTTTCTTGATTAGAATAGCAAATGTTCTTCTCTTTTTTCTTCTTTAAATAGCTCATGGGTATATTTAGTTTGCCTCTATACATTGAGTCAACATTTGAAATTCAGGAGACTCATGCAGAAATCTGGATTTCAAGCTTCTCTTAAAGAACCAAATATAGCTTAACATGATGGTACATGTCTGTAATTTCAGTGACCAGGGAGGCTGAGACAGGAGGATCACAAGTTCAAGGCCAGCCTCTTTTTTGAGATGCTCTATCTCAAAAAAGACAAAAAGACAACAACAACAGCAATAAAAAGAAAGATAAAGAAAGAGCTAGGATGTAGCTCAGTAGTAAGGTGCTCCTGCATTCAATCCCCAGCACTAAAAAGAAAAAACCCAAATGTAGTCTCCCTTGAGCCCATGTTACTGTGTGGTGTGCTCTGCAGAAGATGCCTCCTTCATACCAGCCATGTGTATTCTCCAGTTTGCTGCTGGCCAGCTGCAGCATTCACTCAGATCCCCTACTTTGCCTTATGAAGGAGTTTTATAATACACTTTGATTAAGATTTCACAATTTCAAAATAGTTTCTATTAACTTACAAAAGAATATGGTCTATGGGCTGGGATTGTGGCTCAGTGGTAGAGCACTGCATCCTCATCCAGTTTGATCCTCAGCACTGCATAAAAATAAAACGAAGGTATTTTGTCCATCTACAACTAAAAAAGAATATTGCTTATGTAATGCATTAGTCTCTTTGAAATGGGATTGAATTTTAGAATTTAGAAATTGGCATTTCAAAAACCTTTTTCTTATATATACACCATATATATATATATATATATATATATATATATATATATATATATATTCCCATTAGAATTTCCATAAGCCTGATTTAAGTTTCTTATTGTTAGAGGTGGATAGGCTATACAGAGTGCAAGCAATATTAAATCTTTCTCTTCAGCCTTGTCCCTTGAAAATGCAAGTGTCTTTCATTATGCTGGAAATATCCATGTAAATTACTATTTTGTTAATGCACAAAATTTCTGAATTACATTTTGACTAAAAGTATAAATAACTTTTAGTAGCAAATAAAAGACAAACAGAGTGAAAAAGAAGAAAAAGAACTTTCAAAGTAGATGTGCATTAGGGTCCTAGGATTATCGTTACAAGTAGAATACATTTTGTATTGAGCTTCCTAATTAATTATCTTTCATCTTATAATAGGAGAAAACATGAGGACCAATTGGGAATAAGCAATCAAAGTTCATTTGAAGTCTCTTTTAATTCAGAGCCCATTTCCTTAGTGACCCATATGGAGCAGGAGTGTCTGACATTGCAAATAGAAGAGAATCCAGAGGGTTTGTGTGAGCAATCTCCTATGTTATTGAGAAGCTCTCAGAGCTGTCTCCCTGTGAATGTCTGCTATGAAAAAGAATTGTCAAGTAGGTGTTAGCAATGGTAAATAGATTTCTTTAATACTGGACATATAATCACAGTTTTGAATTTGATGAGGTATGGCATTTCTGGGAAAGTAGTTATTTTTTGGAATATAAATTGGCAGTATTTTTTGGAATATAAATTGGTAAATACTGCTCTAGAGATGAAAATTTAGCTCGTTAATTCAATAAAGAATCCTTTACTACTACGTTTTTGGGTTCTGTTCTTATTCAAATAAAAGATACAGTCCCTGTCCTCGATAAGCTCTTGGTTTAGGTGGGGCAGGGGTCACATAGCTCCAGGATAGTGCAATAAAGGCTTCGACAGAGGCAAAGATTCCTGGAAGCAGTAGGTATTTGCAGCAAGTTTGGGAGATGAAGGCGTTCATGTGACAACTGGAGGCAGAAGAAGGCATTTCAAGGTGAAGGAACAGCACATGTGGAAGCACAGTGGGGTGAGAAGAAAGAAGCTACTCTTAATTTACTTCATACCTGTCTGTGTTCATACTGTCTTCTATAAAACTTTCAGTTCAGTTGAAAAATAAACAATTGTTCTTACACTGTTTTCCAGTATGAGGACACACCACTTTTATTTGCTCTAAAGGAAAACAAACAGCAGATGACAGAATTTTTAATTCAGAAGAAAGCAAATATACATGTAGTTGATAGAGAAGGAAGGCATAATAGTTTATTCTTTAAAAAAAATCTTAATGGTATAGTGACACTCAAGTCAAATATTAAATTAATGGTAAGGTGAACATTAACTTGTAATTATTGGGATAGAGTGAAAAATATAAACACACCCAATTTTTAGGTAGAAATGCATTTATTCAGACTGGTAAGATTATGTGTGTGATTCATGAATTTATAATTATTGGCTGATGATCTGATTTTGTTGGTCACATGATCTTATGTTAGCTAATAGAGTTTCATAGTAGTTTTATAATTTATGGACTTTACTTTTTGATTCAATATTGAACTTCTTAACCTTTCTGTTGTATTTTTAACTTCTGCTTCTTATATAATTTTTCTTTAAAAAATGTTATATATGGAGGGCTGGGGTTGTGTCTCAGTGGCAGAGCACTTGTCTAACATGTGTGAGGCCCTGGGTTCGATCTTCAGCACCACATAAAAAGATAAATAAAATGAAGGGGGGCTGGGGATGTGGCTCAAGCGGTAGCGTGCTCGCCTGGCATGCGTGCGGCCCAGGTTCGATCCTCAGCATCACATACAAACAAAGATGTTGTGTCCACCGAAAACTAAAAAAATAAATAAATATTAAAATTCTCTCTCCCTCTCTCTCACTTTCTCTTTAAAAAAAATAAATAAAATAAAATAAAGGTATTGTGTTCATCTACAACTAAAAAAAAGTGCTATTTGGAGCATAAGTCAACATTTTGTCATTTGGATGACTCTACATTTTAAATTTCTTTGTAGAATATTGATGTTAGGTTATCCCTAAGGGAGTGTTGATCGCTATTGCCAGATGTTGCTTATTTTCTAATGTATTTTGATGATTTTGTTTTTAATTGGCATGGGAAGGGGGAAGAAAGATAGCTTTAATGGAATAAATGTTTCTTTTAATGAAGATAGGACTGGTGGATGACAAAGAGAAAGAAATTGTCTTTAGATTCCACACACCTGGGTTGCATTCTGAGCTTTCCTAGTTGCAAAGTGAGTCACTTTGGAAACAATATTATCACTAAATCTGTAATAGCTGTTTGAAAGGTCACTATAAGATTATACACATAGCTGGAGTTCAGCACCTAGCAAATGCTTATCAGCGTCCTTAACTGAAAGGACAGTGATTACCACCAGCATTATTATTGTTGTTTTAAGCCTGCAGATATAGCTTTTACTTGCGTGACCTTTAGCTTATTGTGAGTTCCAGTATATTACATCAGACTAGGGAAGAAAATGGGGCATTCTTCATTGAAATCTTTACCCATTATGGATAAATTACCTCATCGTGATTCTTGTTCATCAGAGGATTTTAAGTTTGTTAATTCTCCCCCTTTGGATAAGAAGTTTCCCTTTTTGTTTTTTCCTTTTAGACTTAGAGATGATTTGCAAAGATGAACATTTGATCTCCCAAGATGCTTATATCTGTTAGCATATGTAAAGCAAGCTATTTAAATGGCAAAATATATCAAATTAACTATTTAAATAACTTTACTAAAAGTACCTAAAGGTGAAGTTATCTCTGTTATTTTAGAATAGCCCTCATGCTTGCTGTGAGATACAAATAAAAAAATATAGTTAAGCTGCTTCTTCAGGGTAGTATTAATGTCTTTTGAAAATAAGTTTAGACAGACTGCATTATCTTATGTTGTTGCTAGTCGTCATAATGTGTAAGTATTTACTTTAAATATTTAATCAACATTAAATAATGGGGGTTTAAAATAATCACATGAGGTGGGATTTCATAGTTTTGGTATGTGTGGAATAGTAGTGAGTTAGTCTTTATCAAATAGAAATACTGAAAAAAGTCTATCTCAGAGCTTTTTTTCCCTCCATACTGGGAATTAAACCCAGGGGCACTTAACCACTGAGTCACATACCCAGCTCTTTTTAAAATTTTGAGAGAGGGTTTTGCTGAGTTGCTTAGGGCCTTGCTAAGTTGCTAAAGCTGGCTTTGAACTCATAATCTTCCTGCCTCAGTCTCCTGAAACACTAGGATTACAGACATGTATGACAGCCCCTGGCCTCAGAGATTGATTCTTTCTCTCTCTTCCTTCCTTCCTTTCTTCCCTTTTGGTTGTGGTGAGGATTAAACCAAGGACCTCATGAATGCTAGGTAAGTGCCCTACTACAGAGACATGCCAGTAGCTCATATCTCAGGACTTTTTAAACATTTATCCTTAGGGTTCCCAGCATTATCCATTTCATTCCAAGTATAACCCCTACCCCACAGGGTACAAATACTATCACATCTTTTATTTTTCTAATTAGCTACTTGGGTCTTGAAATGTCCAGTTTTATAGAAAATCTCCTTAGTTTCCCCTGGGAGCTAGATTTTCCACATCTTTCTTGAATTTCCCAAAGACCTAAGGAGTTCCTTAAAACCGAGGAAGGTAATCCTCTTTCACCAGTCAGATGGAGGGGAAAAAAAAAGACTTTCAATCATTCTTTGTTTCTGTCAGTTCTGTTGTCGCTGCAATGTTGCTGTGAGAACTGGTCCTAAGGTGGTGCATGCCTGTAATCCCAGTGGCCTGAGAGGCTGAGGCAGGAGGATCACAAGTTTGGGGCCAACCTCAGCAATTTAGAAAGGCCATAAGCAATTTAGTGAGACTGTATCAAAATAAAAAAACAAAAAGGGCTGGAGATGTAGCTCAGTGGTAAAGCACCTCTGGATTAAACCTAAAGAACCAAAAAATTAAATTAAAAAAATAAATAAAACAACTGATCCTGCAGTCTGATAATGATTACATTTTGCTACCAGATTCTGACTATCCCAATCCCTGAATCTTTGTGTCAATACACACTTAAAAGTTATGTGGGGTTTTTGTTGTTGTTGTTGTTGTTGTTTTCGGTACCAGAGATTGAACCAAGGGGTGCTTAACCACTGAGCCACATCCCCAGCCTTTTTTACATTTTATTTAGAGACAGGGTCTCATGAAGTTGCTTAGTGCCTCACTGAATTGCTGGGGCTGGCTTTGAACTTGTGATCCTCCTGTCTCGGCCTCCTGAGCTGCTGGGATTACAGGAACAGGTCACCACATCCAGCAAAAGTTATAACATTTTTTAAGTTCATACATGCACATGCTTTTATACTCAGCCATAGTTCAGCAGTTCTCTACTTTGGCTCTTCTAGGCCTCCTAGCTTTAGCCACACACACACACACGCGTGCGAGCGCACACACACACACACACACACACACACACACACCCGCGCGAGCGCAATGAGTATACTATCCCTGGTCCACTTGGGTTAAACACTAATCAGTGCCTAGGAAAGCTTGCAGTGAGATAAGAAGGTCTCTAAAGAATGTGGTTAAAGAGGGAAACTGGGGAGGGGGAGCTGGCTACTCCCCTTATCTCCAGTCCTTGGGAAAGAATCTGAAGAGAGTGATGCTGGTTGTAAGTAAAGGAATATGCTCATAAAACATTTGAAGAAAGCCACCTGTGCAGTGTACACGCAACTTATCCTATATCTTAGTCGGCACAGTAAGGCTCTCCACTGTATCCTGGCCCACTTTATGGGTAATAAAGTGTACAAAACCTCTCTGTTGTGTCCTCCAAGTTCTGTCTTTGGGATTTAGGCCTTTGCAGTCCTGGGGTGAAAAAAATGATGTAGTCAACAGGATCCTAGAGAGAAACTTGTTGACTCCAGAGTTGAGAAAAAGCATAAAGTCTGCAGGGGAAATCCCGGGCGGGCCACAGACTTGATGTGGTTTGAGGTGGCTTCCCTCTTGGAGGGGTGGGGATCACCATTTGAGATTGGGGACACCCTGAAAACACAAAGAGAAGGTGTGCAGCAAGTGTTGAAAACAGCATTCAAAGTGACCACAGTGGTAAAGAGAAAAGAAACCAAGTAGTGGAGGTAAAGCCAAAGAAGCAAACAATGCCACAGCAGGGTGGCAGGGTCCCTGCTGTGATCATTAAAGTTAGCCACAAACCAGGAGCCAGTCACTCAGGCTCAGCTCCACAGAAAACAGGAAGAGTTAAAGCTAGAGAGCACTGTTCCTTCGGGGAAGGCTGACTGCAAGGATGTGCTTACTTAGAACGTATAGAGGAGCCGGCCCGATGGTGTGCGCCTATAATCCCAATGGCCAAAGAAGATCACCAGTTCAAAGCCAGCCTCAGTGAAAGTGAGGTGCTAAGCAACTCAGTGAGACCCTCTCTCTAAATAAAATATAAAAAGTGCTAGTAGGGGCTGGGGATGTGGCTCAAGCAGTAGCACGCTCGCCTGGCATGCGTGCGGCCCGGGTTCGATCCTCAGCACCACATACAAACAAAGATGTTGTGTCCACCGAAAACTAAAAAAAAAAAAAAAAAAAAAAA
>NW_025999862.1:322307-446018 GCF_001458135.2 Marmota marmota marmota | reverse complement strand
AAAAAAAAAAAAAAAAAAAAAGTGCTAGTAATGTGGCTCAGGGGTTAAATGCACCTAGGTTCAATCCCTGGTATTTAAAAAAAAAAAAAAGTTCAGGGGTCTAAGCCAAGTCTCTGGACTGAAGGCCATATATAGTATTGTCGGTACATTGATTTTCAAAAAATATTCAGAGAGTAACAGCATTGGTGGACATGGGAGCTGAGTATACATTGATATACGGTACTTGGCAAAATTTCAGGCAGGTTAACTGCTATTGATGGATAAGTGAGAGTCAAAGACTTAATGTTGATTCTGTGGCTTGGCTGCCTACCACCTGCCCCTACCTGGTGTTCATTATCCCCAATCCTGAATACATAATAAGTGTTGATATCTTGTGGGGTAAATGCCTACAAACTACTATAGAGGAATTCCATTTGCATTGTCCAGAGATTAAGCATAGGAATAAGAATGTGTTAGCTGGAAAGCCAATATTAAGAGGATATGTTAAACACAGCACCCAATTGTTTTGCCTATGCTAGCTAAATTGCTGCCACCAAACATCAGTGACCATCAAGAAATAACAGAGACCATATATGAATTGGCTAAAGTCAATATAATTTGCTGAATCCACAGTCCTTTTAAGTCCCTTGTGTGGGACTTAAAGCAGGGTGGAACTTGACACATGACAGTAGATTACAGAAAAGTAAATAAGGTGTTCCCTTCACTTTCGGCAGACATTTCCAATATAGCCACCAACCTAGAGGAGTTCATACCATTGTGTATTATACCTTGTTAATGCCTTCATAGAACAATGACCCTGTTTCCCCAACTTAAAACCTTATATGGAACTCCCATGTTAGCCTGGATCTTCAGGGTGAATTAGTCTTTGAGGTCTTTATATTTTTCTGCCAGCATATATTAACTGGAATCATTCAAAACTGTCAGATAGCTTCAAATCATGTTACAGGGAGAGATCTGAGTTTCCTATGATCTTTGTTACAGATCTGCTACCTTTTCTTTGATTGTGGTAGGCCCCATATTGCTGTTTCCGGGAGGAGGGGTGCCAAATATTCTTGGCAACTCTGGTGATTTTTTCCCACAGTAATGAAATTTTCCCAAGCGACTTGCAACACATTCTGCCTCTCAAGAACACCATGAGGCATGTCTAAAACTAGATTGATTTAAGAGCTAAGCCTCATCACAACATCATTGTCCATGTATAAAGGAGCGTTTTGTCTTCCAAGTCAGTTGGCAGTCAACATGGAGATAAAGCATCACCACCCTGCAGAGATCTGCTGATTCTATTTGATTAGGTAGAAAAGAAATAATAGTAGTCCAAGCCAAGCCCTTGGTGTGATTGATTAATTTCATAGCGGGTGCTAATTGTATTATCTAATTTAAGGAGATATTTATAAATAAAACGATCACTTCCACTGCAGCAATAGGAGAGTTGCTGAGGAGGACGCTGATCCACCGCCCTGGCCCAGTTGGCTGGTAGCAAGGCCTGAGTTTTGGGCCTCTCTCCAGTTCCCTGGAAAAGGGCTGGGAGTCAGCCCAGGAGCTGCTGCAGCAGAGGCAGAGTGCTGGGCAGGCCAGTTAGCCAAGCAGCTGGGTGGTCCGTTGCCAAGAATGGGAATTCTCTTCCCCAGGATATAGAGACTGTTCAATCACCAGGAGCACAAAATTATCATTGGGTTACACAATGCAGGGAAAACTATCACCCTTTACCAATTTTCTATGAATCAAAGTTGTACAGACATCCTCTA
Organism: Marmota marmota marmota; assembly: GCF_001458135.2. Lineage (NCBI taxonomy): Eukaryota > Metazoa > Chordata > Mammalia > Rodentia > Sciuridae > Marmota > Marmota marmota. Next base: position 444,273 of record NW_025999862.1, on the reverse strand, counting down.
CAATAGGAAGTAATATAGAAGAGAGAGTGATTAATAATATGTTTCCTAATGTGGGATATCAATGGCCAAGAATCTCTTAGTTCTTCCTGGAACACTTATACTAGGTTGTTATAGTAGTTGTGGACAAATTTCTGTAACTAAAGAACTACAAAATAGGGGCTGGGTTGTGGCTTAGCAATAGAGCGCTCGCCTAGCACGTGCAAGGCCCTGGGTTGGATCCTCAGCACCACATAAAAAAAAAAAATAAAGATATTGTGTCCAACTACAACTAAAAAATAAATATTAAAAAAAGAACTACAAAATGTTAGTGTGTGAGGACCTGAGGAAACAACAAAAACCAACAAAATATAAATCGTCAGGTTAATAAAATGTTTATAGGCTTACAAATTTCAAGTGCATGGGATAAAGTTCTGATATTAGGTATGATGTCTAAAACATTAAGAACTGACATATTTAGTTAATATTTTTCATATTGAAGTAGGACAGAAGAGGATAAACACCTGAGGAATTTTCAGGAGGTAGGTTTATTGACTGCAGGGTTCAGAGGTGGCTTTAGCCTAAGAATTCTTCCTCTAAACAAAGATTTTGGAAATTCTTTGAACTTTATATCCAGTGAGGGATGGGGGGTTTGGAGGGGTATATGACAAGTGATTTGTGTTCTATTCTCTAGACAAGACACAGGTTTCACAAGTTTTTATCAAGAAAACAGAGATATCTTTTTGTACAACAAGCTTCCAGACTGTCACACCTTTTGGGTGCAAACCTGGCATTTGCAAGAAAGAGGAAACTACCAACCACAATAACCCCTGCAGGCATCCTGCTGATGTGACAAGAGGAGAAGCTTAACTATGGCAAGGGTCTTTTGGGTAGGGGTACTTGGTCTGCTTCAATATCAGTATTAAATACAAGTTCTACTACTTTTTTCATACATAGCAATAGGAAAATAATTCTTCAACATAGGAAAGCAGAAACTACAAATTTCAAAAACAGCAATCCAGCCAGGTAAGACTTCTGAAAGTGAATTACTCTTGGTGTTCCCTCCCTATATAAAAAATTAAGAGTAAAAAGTTTTGAAAAAAAAAATCACTGTGTAAATAATATAATTTTCTCTACTTATAGGCTGGAACCCAGAAATTATTGAAGCAATGAATTGTAGGAAATTTATAATCTGAAATAATATTGTCTGAAAAAAATTATAGTAATTTCAGTCACTGAAATTTTAAATATCTTTGTATAAATAAGAAAAATATTTTAAAATTAGGATGTTGTTTTTTCTCTATAGTGACATTAAAGCAAATGTTATAAAAACAGATGTTCATTTTTACAATAAATGTTGACGCCTATAGTTTACACAAATTAGTAATTTTGCTGTTGACACATCCATACATAATACATCATACTTGAATCCTATCCACTTGACCTACTTTTTCTTTCCTCTCCTTACTTCCCCACTCCCAGTTCCCTCCCCCTGTCAAGGTCAGGGTAGCATGAAATGGTATATTTCAAGCCCTGAATTAAAACAACAACAACAACAACAACAAAATGAAAAGTGGATGGAAAGGGTGTTCATCCTAGTCTTGAAAATTTCTGTTGAGAAATCTGTTGTTCTTCTTTCATTTATAGTTTTCAATGTACTTCTGACAATTTTATATGATATAATGTAGAGAGGTTCTTTTCTGGTCTTGTCCATGTTGGGGTTCTAAAAGCTTCCTGTACCTGGCTTTCCATATCTTTCCCAGGATTTGAGAAACTTTCCGCTATGATTTCACTGAATAAGTATGCATTGCTTATATCCTGTGTCTGTATTCCATTGTCTGCACCTGAATTCTTTAGTTTTTTCAATGTGTCCTATGGGTTGTGCATGTTCTGTTCTTTTGTTGTTGTTGTTGTTACTGTCTGAATGTGACATTTCATCATCATCTTCCAGCTCTGATGTTTTTTCCCCCACTTGGTATAGTCCACAGGTGTGACTTTGAATTTTTTAAGTGATTGAGCTCTTTAATTCAAGATTTCCATGTGATTCTTTTTCAGAATCTCTAATTGCTCTTTTATATCCTGTACCGTTTTCCTTCATTTATTCAGCTACTTATTTGTATCCTCTTTGAATTCACTAATCATTTTATTTTATTTATTTATTTTTTTTAAATATTTATTTTGTAGTTTTCAGCGGACATAACATCTTTGTTTGTATGTGGTGCTGAGGATCGAACCCAGGCCGCACGCATGCCAGGTGAGCGCGCTACCGCTTGAGCCACATCCCCAGCCCACTAATCATTTTAAAACAGTCTTTTAAATTCTTTTTCTGGCATTTCATCTATTGCATATCTTGTGAATCAGTCACTAGAGAGTAACTAACTCTTGGAGGAGTCATGCTATCTTGCCTTTTCATCTTCCTTCTATTTCTGTGTTAAGATTTGTGCTCCTGTGGGGGTGTATATCTTCTCCACATTTATGTGTGGATTATCGTAGGGAATAACCTCTTGATGTGTCCTGAGCTATTAGTTTGTTGTGTAGTGTTGAAATTATTTCCAAATGGAGTTTGTAGTGTAATTTTCCTATGTCTTCTGTGGCTGTGATTCATGAGTTTTGACAGTATGCACTGTTGGAGCCCAAGACACCAACTTTATTTGTAAATCTTGCAGGAGTGGAGTCACTTTGGTGGCAAGAGTGTTGTAGACAGTGGAGTCTTCAAGATCCACCACGTGGTCACGCCTCCAACGTTGTCAATAATGTGCTTGCTGCAAGGGTATGGAAGAGACCTAGACTGAGGTACCTCCTTGGTGCACTATCCATAACAGTTGTCATTTCTATACTCTTGCTATGGGCGTGAGGGTCCAGAGACTGGATTCTAATGCCCTCTAGCCATACCTACATGGTATACGTTGGCTGGGGGCTTTTCTTTATCCTGTAATATCTTCCAAGTTGAAATATCTTCCAAGGTTTGAGTGGGACTGTGTCTCAGTTGGAGCAGGTGAGATTTCTCTCACCTATGCCGTGGGTGCCACAAAGTGGAAAAGGACCTTCCAGATGTCCTCAAGGCATGGGGATGGATCCCAAACTCAGAAGGAAGAAAATAAACAATAGTAATACAACATAAAGAAAACCCAGATATAGACATATATTTAAAAAAGCAATTAATAAGAAGAACAATAACCAAACACCATTAACAGTAGAGAAGAAAGGGGCAAAATATTATGGAATTAATTGTTAAATGTTCATAACAGTAAAATTAATTTTAAAAAGAGGGAGTGAAACACTGGAAGAAAGAAGATTCTATTAAAGGATAACAAGTAATAAAATAGAATGAAACAAAATAACGTAATAATTAAGAAGGTAGAATTTAAAACTATAATACACCAATAAAAAATGTGAGGGAAAAAAAGGTAGAATAGATGAAAAAATGAGTAAAGAATTCTTCCTATCCGAGGTGCATGGAAAAAGACAGGCATGTGCATACACTGTCCAGTGGTCATTAGTCTGTGTCAAGTGGCCTGGTCAATGTCTGAGAAGCAGCAAGCTCTTCACACCTGCAGAGCTTTGGCATTATGTGGGCTGTACCAGGAAGTCATATGTTCAGCCCACAGGACCACAGTCTGTGTGCTCGGGGATTAACGTTTAATTTGTGGAAGTAAACAATTCTTGGGTATGCCATTATGGAAGAAAAGAATTAGAAAGCAAGCCAAAAGAACAGCTAGATGAATATGAAGCTGAGAAGGGAGATGATTAGGAAGAATTCACTTAAGAAAGGCAAGATCAATATCCATACTGAGAAAGAGTGTCAGGATGAAAGATGTTTAAAAACATAACAAATAATTCAGAAATAATTATAGGAACTGTCTATATTATTAAATATGATATAAACTAGATTCTTCTGATTTAAAAGTTGATTTTAATAAAGACCTGAAAGAAATGTAATCCTTATGTCTTTTAAATTTAAGGATCTTGTAGTTTGAATGGGAAGAGAAATGGAAGTAGAATTCAGGAGTCACTCAGAGAAGAATTTTTTGAGAGTGACGTTTAAGCTCACAACTAAAGGATGGGAAAGAGTCATGTGAATGTTTAGTAGGAGGACATTCTGATAAAAAGAACACTGGGTCACATATGTCTATCATTTTACTTTTGCGGGATGGAGGAGTAGGCACCAGGGTTGCTTTACCACTGAGCCACATCCCAGCCCTTTTTATTTTGAAACAGGGTCTTGCTGAGATGTTTAGGACCTCACTAAGTTGCTGAGGCTGTCCTTAAATTTGTGATCCTCCTGCCTCAGTCTCCCAAACTGCTGGGAGTACAGGCATGCGCCGCCATGTTTGGTTATCATTTTACTCCTAACATCCTAGAATGTCCATGAAACCAGGTGTGGGATAACCACCATCATAATTATTTTGTGATTATAATAGAAAAAACATGCAAATAAGAACATGGCATTTCCCCTGACTTTTTCAATGACCCATTCATTTAAAAGTATATTGTTCATCCATATGTTCAGTTTCTGTAGTTTTTCTTGCTGTTGATTTCTAATTTCATGCCATTATGATATAGTAAGGTGGAGGGAATTGATTTTGTATTTGCTAAGACTGGCTTTATTGTCCTAATAGATGATCTACTATAGAGAAAGTTTTCTGTGTGGCTGAAAAGAATGTGTATCCTGTTGTTGGCAGATGAATATTCCATGGACATCGGTTACATTTATTTGATGTGAAGTACAGATGAACTCTAGGAACTTTAACATTCACTCTTCTGCCTGATACTGGTGATTATTTCCCACTCAGATTTTTATTTGAGCTAATGAACTTATTTCCAATTTTTTTGTGATATTTTCAGAAATTCTGTCTCCTTATTGGAATGTTATTTCAAAATCTGTTTTGCCTTCATTATTTCATAGTTCTGTTAGTTCCTTAATTATCTTCACAGTCAATTGTTTAAATATATTGTCCAGCATTTCCTCCACTTCAATATGTATAGATTCAGTTCTTGGGGAATTAGGAATTTTTAGCAGTGTCTTCTTGCCTTACTCTCATGTTTCCTGTGTTCATATGCTGAGGTTTGTACATGTGTTTGAATAGATTTCTCTTCTCTTCTCTTCTAGATGTATTTCATTTTATTGAGCAGATTTCTTTTGTTGATATGCTGTGAGCAGGGTTTATGCTTAATTGTCAAAACCCCAACTCAAACAACCTACTTTAAGAGAACCACCACCAGCAATAGCAACAACTTAGAAGCAAAGTGCATGTTGACATAATAAAAAACTTATTTAAAATTATCTCTATATTAATAATATACATTAATAATGTAGAGGGATTTTTGCAGAAATCACCAGCACTGTGACAACCCACGCAGAAATCAGAGCCTCTTTGTCTGAGTAGGACTTGGACTCCGGACCCAAAACCCATAGTTCTAGCTCACCCACGGCTCTCAAGAGGCTTTGCAGAATCACCTATCAGCGCCTCTGCAGAACTGCAGACTGCGCTCTGCTCCCATGCAGGTCCCTCGGATGCTACCTATCCAGAGATCAAGGCCATCACCCAGCTCCCACCACCTCACCAGACACCAGGGCGCTGGAAGCAGTTCAACTCCATCTGGAAAACCTTTCTCTCCATTTTTGGTGGGCATGGCTATCAGATAGGATCTCCACTTGAGCAGGTACCTGGTTTCCAACTCTCCCCTTCCCAGCAGAGATAACTCCGCACAGTGACCATCCAAAACAAAAACAGCTCTCAGTTGGACAGGCGTGCAGTGCAACCAGGGCACTGCCCACCTGGTGTGATCCTGGGGGTAAAAGTTCCCTCAGTTGGGCTCTCATAACTAAGAGAGGGGAGGGGACTAAAGTATGGAGCATAACAGAGAGAATAGGTCCTGGGAAATCTCCAGGCAAGAGAGAGAAATGATACCAGGGGTTCAACTTATGAAGAGAAGGAGAGAGAGAACTCAAATTACCAGCATACGTGATGAAAAAGGTAATATCACAACAGATACTATAGAAATACAGAGGATAATTAGAAATTATTTTGAAATCTTATACTCCAATAAAATAGAAGACATTGAAGGCATCGACAAATTTCTTAAGTCATACGATTTGCCCAGATTGAGTCAGGAAGATATACACAATTTAAATAGACCAATATCGAGTGAGGAAATAGAAGAAGCAATCAGAAGCTTACCAACTAAGAAAAGCCCAGGACTGGATGGATACACAGCTAAGTTCTACTAGACCTTTAAAGAAGAACTAATACCAATACTCTTCAATTTATTTCAGGAAATAGAAAAAAGAGGCAGTAATTCCAAACTCATTCTATGAGGCCAATATCACCCTGATCCCAAAATCAGGCAAAGACACATCAAAGAAAGAAAATTTTAGACCAATATCTCTAATGAACATAGATGCAAAAATTCTCAATAAAATTCTGGCAAATAGAATACAAAAACATATCAAAAGGATTGTGCACCATGATCAAGTGGGATTCATCTCAGGGATGCAAGGCTGGTTCAACATATGGAAATCAATTAATGTGATTCATCACATCAATAGACTTAAAGATAAGAATCATATGATTATCTCAATAGATGCAGAAAAAGCATTTGACAAAATACAGCAGGATATAAAATCAACACCCATAAATCAAAGGCATTTCTGTATATCAGTGACAAATCCTCTGAGAAGAAAATGAGGAAAAGTAACCCATTCACAATAACCTCAAAAAAAAAAAATACTTGGAAATCAACTTAATGAAAGACGTGAAAGATCTATACAATAAAAACTACAGAACCCTAATGAGAGAAATCAAAGAAGATCTTAGAAGATGGAAAGATCTACCATGCTCTTGGATAGGCAGAATTAATATTATCAAAATGACCATACTTCCAAAAACACTATACAGATTTAATGCAATTTTAATCAAAATCCCAATAGCATTCCTCATAGAAATAGAAAAAGCAATCATGAAATTTATCTGGAAAAATAAGAAACCTAGAATAGCTAAAGCAATCCTTAGCAGGAAGAGCGAAACATGTGGCATCACTATACCAGACCTTAAACTATACTACAGAGCAATAGTAACAAAAACAGCATGGTATTGGCACCAAGACAGACTGGTACAGAATAGAGGACATAGACACTAGCCCACAAAATTACAATTATCTTATATTAGACAAAGGTGCCAAAAACATGCACTGGAGAAAAGATAGCCTCTTCAAAAAATGGTGCTGGGAAAACTGGAAATTCATATGTAACAAAATGAAATTAAATCCTTATGTCTCACCATGCACAAAACTTAATTCAAAATGGATCAGGGACCTAGTAATTAAACCAGAGACTCTGTGTCTAATAGAAGAAAAAGTAGGCCCTAATCTTCATCATGTGGGATTAGGCCCCAACTTCCTTAATAAGACTCCTATAGAACAAGAATTAAAACCAAAAATCAATAAATGGGATGGAATCAAACTAAAAAGTTTCTTCTCAGCAAAAGGATCAATCTGTGAGGTGAATAGAGAGCCTACATTCTGGGAGCAAATTTTTCACCCTCACACATCAGATAGAGCACTAATCTCTAGGGTATATAAAGAACTCAAAAAGCTAAGCACCGAAAAAACAAATAACCCAATCAACAAATGGGCCAAGGACCTGAACAGTCACTTCTCAGAAGATGATAAACAATCAATCAACAAATATATGAAAAAATGCTTATCATCTCTCACAATCAGAAAAATGCAAATCAAAACCATTCTTATCATCTCACTCCAGTCAGAATGGCAGCTATTATGAAGACAAACATCAATAAGTGTTGGAGAGGATGTGGGGAAAAAGATACACTCATACATTGCTGGTGGGACTGCAAATCGGTGCAGCCAATATGGAAAGCAGTATGGAGATTCCTTGGAAAACTTGGAATGGAACCACCATTTGACCCAGCTAAACCTCTCCTCAGACTAAAAAACAAAGGACTTAAAAACAGCATACTACAGGGACACAGCCACATCAATGTTTATAGCAGCACAATTCACAAACTAAACTGTGGAGCCAACCTAGATGCCCTTCAGTGAATGAATGGATAAAAAAAAATGTGGCATTTATACACAATGGAATTTTACTCAGCAGTAAAAGAGAATAAAATCATGGCATTTGCAGGTAAATGGATGGCATTGGAGAAGATAATGCTAAGTGAAGTTAGCCAATCGCAAAAAAACAACTGCCAAATGTTTTCTCTGATATAAGGAGGCTGACTCATAGTGGGGTAGGGAGGGGGGAGCATGGGAGGATTAGATGAATTCTACATAGGGAAGAGGGGTGGGAGGGGAAGGGATGAAGCAGGGGGTTGGCAAGGATGGTGGAATGTGATGGACATCATTATCCAAATACATGTATGAAGAATTGGGAGTCAACATACTTTATATACAGAGATATGAAAAATTGTGGTATATATGTGTAATAAGAATTGTAATGCAAAAAAAAACCCAAAAAACCAAACCAAAGTACATATACAAAGGCATGAATTGGAGTGAACATACTTTATATACAAATATATGAAAAATTTTGTAATGCATTCCACTATTGTGTATTTAAAAAATAAAATCAATTAAAAATATAGAATTATAATTAATAATAATGTAGAATACAAAAATAATTAGACATTAGTGATTCTAAAATTGATACTAAGGGCTGGGATTGTGGCTCAGTGGTAGAGCGCTTGCCTAGCATGCGCAGGGCCTTGGATTTGATCCTCAGCACCACATAAAAATAAATGAATGGAATAAAGGTATTGTGACCAACTACAATTAAAAAAATAAATATTAATAAATAAATAAATAAAATTGATACTAAAATATATTGAAAAAAGATAAGAAATAGAAAAAAGTGGTGGTAGAGAAAGACTGAAGGAGAATGAGGACGAAAAATTGAAAAATAAAGCAAATAAAAAAGGAAAGAAACAAGTACAAAGAATAAAACAATGAAAAGACTATATGAATTACACCAAACAACGAAAACATTAATGATGAAGAAAAACCATACAAAACCACTTGTAAAAATACCAACAATAAAAGTTTATGATTTTTCCTTGCTGATGTAATTAAAATGTAGACACTTATTTCCACAACCCCTAGTTTTAAACTCACCAGCTTTGGGAGGTTTCTGGGAAGTAACTAGAGTTCCACTGGTTTCTTCTCAATTCTAGCCCAAACTGGCCAGTGTTGATTGTGGGGTCTTTAATGTGAGATACTCTCCTCCTTGCTTACCAGGAAGTATTGAGGGCCATTTGCACTTGCAGAGGTAAATCACCCCCCATGTTGGTTTTGTGTACATTGGGATGAGATACCCACAAAACCCTTACCCATGGAGCCTGTGGGCCAAACTGTACTGCAGACTCCAATTCTGGAGTCCCTCAATGAGCTTGGGTGTGCAGGATCTCAGATCCTTATGGGGTTTCCTACCACTCCAAGCACGGCAGAGGAGGATTGTATGCAGGATCTGTGCTTGCTTGTTTGGGAGAACTGCAGGCAATAATCTTTCCATACTACCCTTCCCCCTCATTCCATGACATTTTTGCTTCACAAAACCATAAACAGCTGTTCTCCCCACTGTCACTAATCTCAAAACACCAATTTGAAAAGGAAATTGCTTCCACTCTATAAAATGACCAACTGGCACACCACACTTCCTGCTGACCAGAGTTTTCTGCACACCCCTTGTAAGTCTTTCTCCTGGACCCAGTTAGTTAGGGTGGGCAACCTTGATCCTAGTGAAATGTGGTGTTTATCTTTTTGTTGTTGTTTTCTTTCTTTCTTTCTTTTTTTTTTTTTTTGGAACCAGGAATTGAACCCAGGGGCGCTTAACCACTGACTGAGCCACATCCTCAGCCCATTTTATATTTTATTTTGAGACAGGGTTTCACTAAGTTGCTTAGGGCCTTGCTAAGTTGCTGAGGCTGGCTTTGAACTTGGAATCATCCTGCCTCAGCCTCCGAGTCAGAGGGATTAAAGGCATGCACAGTCATGATCGGTGGGTTTATCTTTATCTTTCTGCAAGCTTTCCTAGGAACTGATTAGTGTTTAACGCAACACACCACATCTTCAGTGTCTTGGAAGCCCATTTATGTCCCTCACAATCTCAAACAGTCCTATGTCTTCTGTGAGACCCTTAGGACAGTGCTCCCAAGACACCCTGCATCCATATCTACCAACAGCACAACAAGAACCTACCAGCAAGCATGATAAGGTAGGTAATCAAGGTAGGATTTGTTTAGACACTTGGATTAAAGCATGAGAGACTGAGTTTTAGCCCAGTTCTGTTTTATCCAAGTCTGTTCTGTCTCATTTGTAGGTTGGACTGCCCAGGGAAGTCCTTGTGCTGCAGTCACAGGGCGTTCTGGCCAGAGCCAACAGTCAGTGTGGCTGGCATGATGTGCAGCTTCCTTTACTCAGTCCAGGAATAGGTCTCTTATTGCCAGCCCACAGAGAATAAGGCAAACGTTTAATAGACACCAATAATCGCAAATCAGCTCCAAGAGGCAGTAGACAGGCCACTGTACGATCGTGTGTTAGTAAAGCAGCTTGCCCAGTAGGCTTGCCTGGGCAAGTACACCATGCCAACCTGTCCTTTTGCCCTTCAGAGGTATGGAGAGAATAAGACACCTCCCGGATATATAACTGTCTTAAAGTGACACACCCAAGGATAACATCACCCGTACTTGTGAGGACCAGGTTCCCAACACAGTAGGCTTTACTTGTAAGTTTAGAGATTCTCCCTCCCCTCAAGGGGTCAGTAGGGCAAACCAGTAGGGACTTCCTTGTACAGTCCATGACCCACTAATGCTCCGTGTTCCAATGTGCTGTCTTGAGGGGTCAGCAACATATGTTGTTATTTGTGCCCCAGACTGGCTTAAGAAAATGCTCAGTGGAAGAGTCCTTTATCTGTAACCTCAATGCTGTAGGCTGCTGATGTCTAGGTTTCTCATTTAGGGTCCTCTGTGCCCAGGCAGATGAGCAGCCCACCCTGCACAGAGTCACTCTTAAGGCTTGTTTCAGCAGGACATTTATTCTTTCAATCCATCTAGCTTCTGTTGGATTTCATGGCGGGTGGAAAGTCCATAATATGTCCTGGTCATGGCCTGTAAAATGAGTTCCTTGGTCACTTTCCATTACCTGTGATGTGCCATGCATGGCACTCAGCCAAGTGGATCACTTAACCAAACTAGTTCCTTTTGGTTGGTTCTTCTGCTGGGGAAGGCTCACATCAAGCCTGTAACTGTGTCCACACAACTCAATGCATATTTGGCCCCTTCTGATAGCAAGAGAGGGCCAATGGAGTCTACCATTTGTTGAAGAGGGACATAGCCTTCTTTGTTACAACCCTTATTGGCATCCAGTTGTTCTGGGTAGCACTGAAAGCAGGCAAGACAGTCCTGCTGTGCAGCAACACTATGTTGAATTAAAGCAACACATACAACTAGAAAATAAGATAAAGCTAGACACATTTGCATTTAGTAAACTAGTTTAGGAATTTAAAAAACATCACTTGAATATATTTTCAGGCATTTGCTGTCACCATCTTTACATTCTACCCATTAACTGGATAAATTAAACATTTGGAACTGTGATATAATTCAGAGCAACAACCACTGGAGCAGAACAGGTAGCTGGGTTGGTGATCAAAAAAAATTAAAGCAGCTCCAAGATGATTAGCTCATAATTTTGTTACCAAGGTGACAGAGGAGGACCTGCGCATTTGTTTTCCATACCCCCAACACTGACCATGGAATTATTTTATCCTCTCTGTGATAATCTTTCCCAATATCATAAGTGAGCCTTAACGTAGGAAGAAAAACCACAAAGGACAGTTGTCTCTAGGATCCATATCCATATTAAAGATCACAATCAAAACTAGTTAATTTACCAGGTGTCAGAATGTGCCCAGAGGGGGTTAGTGCTAGCAATTCTGGACAGCTGGGGTCTCAGTTGTAATCTTTCAAACAACAATTAAATATTTTAATGTTTCTATGAAAAGAAATGCTTAGAAGCAATTTGGTCACATATTCTGTCTGAATTATAAAATTTTGAAAATCCTTAGCTGAAAGTTAGATAGGCCAAGTTAAGCATAGAAGAATATGAAGGGAGAAAGCCATATGAATGCAAAAAAGAGGGGGATATAAACTTCCTGGACTAATATTTCAAAAGTAATGTTCATTTATGAACATTATTCTCCCAAATTATATTGTCTAGCTAGCTTTTGTGTTCATCCTACTAATCTCATGAACCCGTATCATTAAAAGTTATGCCTTAAAGGCAAATTAACTTAAGGACCTTAAGTTCTTTTCTGAGTCTTTTCCGTGCTCAATGCATGTGGAAATGACCTGATGCCTCAACTCTCAGCTCCAGAGTAGTCCTGTTCACTTCCTGTTCACTTCACAATGATTGCATTGGCAGCTCAAACACAAGTAACAACTATCTCGGGGACATTGCTGGGAGACAAACCAAGGAACTGATGGTAATGGGGTCATGCCAGGATCTGCTCCGCCAGCAGTGACTGGGCTCCTGGTTTTGACTTACTTCTTTACTTTAGGTGGCAGTGATTTTCTAATTCTGGATTCACCTAGATAAGAGTTGTTTATATTATTCTAGTTGTATTTAATTAGGATTCTTGAGTTTTCATTTTAGACATTTCAGATACCAGGTGTTTAATTTGGAGTTCCATCTGACTTCTTGTTGAAGCATCATTATTCTCTCCTAAGTGCTCTGAATTTTTTGAAACTTCTGTTGTGTCTAAATAAAATTAAAAGAACATACTTTTTTTTAAATATATACCAGGGATTGAGCCCAGAGGTGCTTAACCACTAAGGAACACCCCCAGCCCTTTTTTTTTACTTTGAGAAGGGTCTAAGTTGATTAGGGTCTCACTAAGTTGTGAAGTCTAGCCTTAAACTTGCAATCTTCCTGCCTCAGCCTTCCCAGCCCCTGGGATTACAGGCATGCACCACCCTCCCCAGCTTAAAAGGACATACTTTAAAATAATTACAGTCCAAATAAATACTGTATATTTATTTTCTTTAGTTTTAAGTCAACAATTTGGAGAGCAATTTTAAATATGTGAGGCTGGAGTTTGAATTTTTATCATCAATATCAATTGCATCAAATCTGAAATATAAAAAATTGAACCATCCTTCCACTTTTCCCCACCTATGGAATGGAACTCAGGGCCTCACACAGGTTAGGCAAGCACTGTAACATTTAAGTACAACCTCAGTCATGAATCATTCTCATGTTAATACTCAGATAATCTGATAATTCAAAGAATAATAGAATCAATTCAAAATTGAAAAATGAAACAATTCAAGAGTATTTTATAATTCTACACTATTTTTCTCTTTTCCTCCTTATAGTCTTATTTTATGCCAACTGCTGAACCCAGGGGTGCTTTACCACTGAGCTACATTCCGCGACCTTTATATATTGAGACAGGTTCTCACTAAGTTGTTGAGGGTCTTGCTAAATTTCTGAGGCTGAGAACCTGTGATCCTTCTGCCTTAGCCTCCCATGTTGCTGGGATTACAGGAGTGCCCACCAAGCCCAACTCTACCATAGGTAGGCAACCTCCTTACAGCTAGAATGTCCTGATGTAGCAAGAGTTTTCTTTGAATTTCATATTCTATGCACAGACCTTCTACAAATGACCAGTAAAATCTTCCCAAAGGGTGGTGGTCACGTCCAATCAATCAAATGTGCATCACCTTGTTGTTTCCAGTAAAAGGTGGACCAACACCAGGGACCATTAAGACCGTTGCCCAGCCGTTATGGGGACAAGGTGAGGGCTCATCTAACCAGCTCAGAGGGGTCACCCCAGAGCCCTGATCTGCGTGGCCCGGGACTAAGTGTGGCAGAGCTTTCTGGCGTCCACCTGTCTTCTTGGGTCCTCGAAGCCCCTAACAGCCTCTGCAGCTTTGGGGAAGCTGCCTCCACCCAAACATCCTCAGCCCGGGCTTTCGGTTTGGGCTCTAGCAGGCTGCTGCAGCCACAGGGTCCTGGAGACAGGACCGCTGATAGGCTCACTGGCCCTTCACTACCTGGGCCCCGCCAATGGACAGCCACAACCCGGGCTCCAGGTGTCTGCAGGGTGGAGGCAGAGGCCTGCCCCAGGAGGCTCCCAGGCACACCACTCTCTCTTTCTCACCATGCTGTCTGCCGGAATTCAAGTTTTATTTGTCATTTGCGGCTCATTAAGAGGGCCTGGGCACTAAGTCTCTCCAAGGTGTGCAGGTCCCAGGGGCTGAGGCGCCTGTGGGGCCATGAAATCCAAGCCTTCTGGTGAAAGGAAAGCTGGCCTTCCTTCTTTCCCCTCTCCCTGGGCCCAAAGGAGAAGATACAGGCTTCTGCCGTGTTGGCCTCACCTCCCCCTAGGGCCTCTGGGCTCCCAGACCCTATTACCTGTTCTTTTTGTATATGTCATTCACACAACTTTCCCTATGAGAAAGGAGACTGTCACCAGGGCTTCATCGTCATCCCTTGCGGCTCCGTGAAGCTTGCTGACTGGATTGTATCCTACCACCTTGCTCCCAAAGCCTAAGGCAACAAACCTCTCAAACTTCTTCTAGGTGTACTCCATTGTTGGGCATTAGAGGCAACTTCCTTTCCCCCGCTGGGCTGTCTTCTCCTCCAGAAACCAACACTGGGGTTTAGATAGATATTAGCCAATCTAGTGTCTCTACAGCATCCCAGCAGGGCAGCTCCGGTTAGGTAGGCATCTGTCAACAACCGCAGAACAGACAGGCAACACCGCTACACACAAGTGCGCATGCTCAGAAGGAGCTGCCGGGCGCTGTGCACACCCTCGCAGCCCAGGAGCTAACCGTGCTCAGTGCGCGTGGAAATGGCCTGATGCCTCAACTCTCAGCTCCAGAGTAGTCCTGTTCACTTCCTATAATTGCATTGGCAGCACAAACACAAGTAACAACTATCTTTGGAGACATTGCCTGAGAGTCAACCAAGGAACTGATGACCAATGAAGCGAGAGCAAGCTAAATTGCACCCAAACTCCTCATTGTTTTGAGCACCCTTAAAGTGACTTCACGCCTCTGAAGTTGAAAGTTTTAGCTTGTAAATATGGTCAGTAGCACGGAGATGGAACACTGCATGACTGCCAGGAAATCGTTGATGTTTAGGAGGTTAGGGAGGAACTCACAGTTGTTTTTGAAGATGATGCACTGTGCATAAGCCAGACTATGAAGATAGCCTGTTATGCTGCTCCAGTCATGGCCACAGAACTGTTGTGTACAAAATCAGGACACCCCCCACCCCATCACCCCACACATTTATACACATATGCCAGGATATGCTAGGCCAGCAGTGACTGGGCTCCTGGAAGGCCTGACTACTGCCTGTGCTCCAGCAGTTGCCAGACTTCTCTGCCCAGTAGTGGGTAGAGGCTTGGGAAATGCACTCCTAAAGGCAGTGCAGAAAGCTGAATGGGAGGTGTGCCCCTCCAGGTCCCAGTAGAATGATCCCATTGTAGAAAGACAGCTCCCCTGCTGGGCAAAGTACAGCTTCCCTCAGCCCAGGTGGAGGTGGATAGAGTAAAAAACCTCTTGGTGCCGGTCCAAGAAGTACTGAGCACAGTGCAAGAAATCCTTCTTAAGACCCAGGAAGGCCACCACAGGAACCTCCCAGATTCAACACTACCAAAACTTCCCTCACTGCAACTAACAGTCATGGCTGACCCCATGGAGGTCTCTTGGCCCAGAGCTGGTCATCATATTATAGGGCACGGGGCCTTCTGCAAAACTAAGGCAACTACAAAGGCTCCCTTCACCTTGGTTCTTACAGTCAGGCCAGAAATTTTTCAGACATATTGCTCATAATAACAGGCAAGAATTTATTAGAAGGGTTAGGAAAGGGTGGAAGGGGGACATTCTCCTGCCATCAGTTTTTTGGGGAGTCTCAGGGAAGTATCCAGAGAGTCCCACCCAGGACTACCTCTTGACTTTTGACTGACAACAGAATGACATCAGTCCTCATTGTCATGACAACTCTAGTCACTTTGGCCCATGCTAATCAGTTCTAATTAGAACCTATTCTTACAAAAAATTTTATGGTGAGAAGGGATCTGGCCTCTGTAAGGGTCACAAAAATTCTTCCCTCATAGTAACTTGTGTTCTTCTTATCAGCATTTCTGGGCCTGCATTTCTCCTGCAGATAACAGGTTGTTTGCTGAGGACTGGAACATATCCTGTGGACTTAAGCCTGGCACGACTGCTGGTAAATTATTTTTTTTAAAGTGAAAGTATGGGCTGGGGCTGGGGCTCAGAGGTAAAGCGCCTGCCTCGCACGTGTGAGACCCTAGGTTCCATCCTCAGCACCACATAAAAATAAATAAACAAAATAAAGATATTGTGCCCATGTATAACTTAAAAAATATTTTTTAAAATCTTTTAAAGTGAAAGTATGTGGGGATCATCATGGTGGGCCCATTTTATAGAATTATTCCTTTAACCTCATGTTCTACCACTCACATCTGTCTTTCCCCTATCAATCAACAGAGACCAGTCTGCCTTGTGTGGACAAGAGAGAGAACTGTCAGGTCCTGCTCTTCCTTTTGACTTTGATCTTGCATTCATTGGTTCTGGACCCTGGTCTCTAGCCTCCTAGGCAGCCCAGAGTCACTGCTAGAGATGCTCCATCCACATGGCACTACCTGTCTGGGTGTTGCAGGGCATGGGCCTACCATCAATCAGAGGCAGCCAAGGCAGTCCTTTCTTGCTTGATCATGTTAGAAAGATTTCAGACATTTCACTCAGAGTAGCAGGCATGAGTTGATTCAAGGAATGAAAAAAGGGGACACTCTCAAGGGAAGGTAGGTTTGCCAGTCCAGCTCAAATCTACCTCTTGATGACAGCAAAATGACATCAGGATTTTCAAGATCCATTGCATATGACAATTCTAGTTCGCTTGGGTCTATGCTGACAGATAATGTGTTCTTATCTGCATTTGGGGCCTGCATTTCTCCTGAAGAAGACAGGTTGCTTACTGAGGAATATAATAGGATACCAGGGGTCCATTTATGCTTTGAACACTATCCTTGCTGCTCTGCCATAGACACTTATTTTTTATATATATTTTTAGTTATAGTTGGACACAATACCTTTATTTTATTTATATGTGGTGCTGAGGACCCAGCGTCTCGCATGTGCCAGGCGAGTGCTCCACCGCTGAGCCACAACCTCAGCCCCATAGCCACTTATTTTAAAACTGACATTTTTTTCCTTCTCCCTCTCCCTGTCCCTAATCTTGGGGGAAGCAAGATTATCCTTCTTTCCATCCTAGGCCAAATTATCTGTCCTTAAGCACACATACCACAGGAATGAAGTAATTCAGATTTTGGGAAGCATCTAGAAGACCCTAAGAAATGACTATCTTTCAAGACTACAAGTGAATTATGATCCCCTTGACAAGACACATTTGGAATGTAGACTTTGAATCACTCCTTGGCCCCAGAGCTGGTCATCATATTACAGAGGATGGGGCCTGTTGAGAGCCACATGGGTCCCAGTAAACTTACAGCTGCCAGCTAATGATTGGCTCACAGCAGCCGCAGCAAACTTCTAGCTGCCAGCTGATTGGCTCCTCTGCTGTGATGCTCATTGGGCTGTTTCCCCGCCCTTTCAGACCATGGAGCTGCTCATTGGGGTACTTTTTTTGGCTCCGCCCACCCGACCCAGCCAATCGGCCTCAAGAGCAGGAGGGTGCAGGGGTTGAGAGGCTTGTGGGAAGCCCGTGGTGGCAGTTGGGCTCTGAGGGAATTCCTGAAGAACTCGTGTGGTGTGGCATGTGTGTTCTAAAAATAAAGTTCGTTTGTGCTTGATAAGTGGCTCCTGAATTGTGCCCAGCCAGACTGCTGCAGGGGCCTTCTGATTGTAAGGACCAAGGTGAAGGGAGCCTTTGTATTGTTTACGGTAAAAGCCCTTTATTCCCTCCAATACTCAGAATCACAGCCTCTGAGGCAGGAGCTCCCTGTGTTTCTCCTTTGCTAGAAAAGCAATAAAACTTGTTTTTCCTTTTTCTCAAAATTGTGTCCTCATTATTGGATTGGCATGGGATGGGGGTGTGGAGGGACAAGGACCACAGTAACAACATGCCCTGTTGACTTAAGCCAGGTCTTTGCTAGCTGACAAATTTTTCATCAGTTTGTTAGCTTGCTTGCACATTTTTCTGGACAAATGAGAGGATCAGGTTGAAGTGCTATAATCATGAAACTGGGTGACCATGTACAAAAAGAGAATAAAAGCAGATTTAAACATGATGAAAATATAAGATGTTCTCATTAGTTATTTTTTCAAACATTTTTTAAACATTAATGAACCTTTATTTTATTCATTTATTTATATGTGGTGCTGAGAATCGAACCCAGTGCCTCACACATGCTAGGAAAGTGCTCTACCACTGAGCCACAACCCCCACCTGAGAAGTGTTTATTTTTTAACTACTTATGCATGGGTTGAATAGTTAGTTAAAGCTCCTCTAGAAGTTCCAAGGTATATATTTTCCCTTGTAAAGCATTAGTTTTCCAGATCATGCTAGCCTTAATAAGAGAGTTTAAGAGCACTCTTTTATCAAGATACAAAGATATGTCTCCTTAGTCACTGCAGAATGACTTCAAAGGGTTGGTTCTTCTATAGTTGGCATTTACAAAATTCTTAAAGAAAGAAGGGGTCTTTTAGAGGTGGGGAGAATTTGATTATTTCTGCTAAGAAAATAAATGCTATGGGCTGGGGTTGTAGCTCAGTGGTAGAGTGCTTGCCTAGCATGTGTGAGGCACTGGGTTCAATCACTATCACATAAAAATAGATAAATTAAAGGAATTTGGTCCACCTACAATTAAAAAGAAAAGAAAACAAATACTACAAGAGATGGTAACATACTGTCTAAATTGATAGAAAAATATGGCATTAAAAAACAGACTTTTAAAGAATTGTGGCTAGGATCCCAGAAAATAAAATGTCCAAATGAGGATTAATAGTGAATTTGTTTATCTCTCTCCATATATTATGAAGTTCTGTCATACTAGTATTTTACTTCTCGTTTAAGGAAAAATGATTACAGTAAATTATGACTCTAGTGTATGATTTCAGTTGTATTGTTTATTGTAACAAGTTTTCTACATGTTTATATTAGCTAACATTTATTGTATGTCTTACCATAACATGAATTTTAGCCTTCCACTTAACAAAATTATAGTAAATAGATTAATATATACATGTTTTGTTAATTTGGGCTTTGTTTTTACTTTCTGATTTAATTCTGGGATGGTTTATTGTAATTATACAGTTTTATTGACTACTAATTTGCTTTTAGCATTATAAAATACAAAACCTAAAATTAACCTCAGCAGAAAGATCAATATTTAGATTTCTTTTGTGCATCAAATTCTTTTCTAATAATTGAATTTTTTTTGGTAGTTTTGGTATAAATCCCAGGGTGTGATACATACTAAGCACATGCTCTACCCTGCCCTTTAAATGAATTCCTAAAAATATATTCCAATTTTATGAAAGATAAAACATATCTGGTTTAAAATATTTTTATGTACACGAGTTTTATGTACTTGTGTTTCTAATATGCTGCATGCCACATAAGGATCACTTAGTAAATGTTTTCAGTAGGAAGGAGATATGTATATATGATGATATATATGATTATATATGTATCGTAGCAGAGATCCACTTCATACTTTGAACATAACCCTTGTTGCTCTTCCATAGCCGCTTATTTTAAAACTGACACTTTTACTTTTTCTTTCTCTTCTCCCTCTCCCCGTCCCTAACCTTGGGAGAAGCAAGATTATCCTTTATCCCATCCTAGGACAAGTTATCTGTTCTTAAGCACACATACCACAGAAGTGAAGTAGTTCAGACTTTGAGATAGCACCAGAGACCTAATAGCTACCTCTCAAGTCTATAAGTGAATTGTGACCCCTGACAAGGCACAGCTGGAATGTAGCCTTTGAATCACCTCTTTAAAGGCCGTCTGTTTACCCTAATAAAGGAGAATCACAGCTCTGGACCTGGAGTCCCCTGTGTTTCTCCTTTGTTAGCAAAGCAATAAAACTTGTTTTCCTTTTTCTAAAAACTGTGTCCTCATTCTTGGATTGACATCAGGGACAAGAACAGAGTTTTCCATAACAATGGCTCCCAATGTGGAGCCCAAGAGCAGTGCCTGCTTCAGCTTTCTTGGGCAGGTGTGACATGCCCATGCTGTGGATGAGAGGTGGCTGGTGAACTTGTTGAGAGATACCACAGGAGAATTAGGAGGTGGGGGTGAGTTTACTTATGGTGGAACTGGAGGAACTATTCCTATGAGTAAAAGGAGGAACTGAGAGACTGTTCTAGCAGCTGCCATGTCTCCTTTTGCTTCAGGAAACTCCCACCATCTCTTCCTGAATAGTACCCCAGTTGCTCCATCAATTGGTCTAGTGACAAAAAAGGAAATAATGCAGGAAAGTCGTGACACCTTGGCTATCTGGTAAGCTCCCCCAGTATGTATTGAGACCCTTGATTCCATATATCCGGTTCCCCTTTGTAGGAACATCTGGTCCCTTTTTGTGGGGACATCTGTGGTGCCAGTGGTATAGGAATCATGATTAAGAGAGAATAGGGAGACTAGGGGATTTTTTCACCCCTTATCTAGTCTGTTTGAAAGGTTTTCATCTGGTTTGGGGGATCTTCTCTGTTTTTGTTTGTATCTCTTACCGGCTCTTTTAAAACATGGGCAATGCTGTGTTGATCCTAGCAGTAGACTCTTGTGAAAGATCTTGGCTGAAAAGGGCCACCTATAGGTTTAAACCTATCTAAGAAAATGATGTTTTACTGTAACACAATCAGGCCTTTGAATGGTTTTCTAAATTGTTATACATTCTTGCAGTTGGAATTGGTCTGACAAACCAACTTTGTCTGTAAAGTAAGTGGAAGAAATTCTGTGTGTGTGTAGTCATTTATGCAGTTGCATGATAGAAAGTTCTGAAAGCCAGAAACTAAGTTTATGGTTCAAAAATCCACTGCCTCTGGTGTGCAAGGATAGCAGGAAACCAGAAGATAGGGTTAAAAAAATTTGAATCCGGGCTGGGGTTGTGGTTTAGTGGTAGAGCGCTTGCCTCACACATGTGAAGCACTGGGTTCAATCCTCAGCACCACATAAAAATAAATAAATAAAATAGAGAAATTGTGTCCATCTACAACTAAAAATATATTTTTTCAAAAAATTTGAATCCTTTCAACCCCGTGTGGTCTGTTCCAGCATTGTTTCTTAGCCTAGCCCCAGGCAACCACAGATCATTCCCCTATGGGTCAGGAACAGCAGACTTGGGCTGGGGGAGAACATCCCAGGAAAGTTGCCTGAGCTATAGAAAAATGGGCAAAGAGGAACTGGCCTCTGCCCTGCCTTCCAACCCCTATGACCCTTGGTGGGTGGAGACTCCAGCCATAAAGGATGTGGCAGTGGGTTTCAGCATTGCTAGAATTTTGACCTGGGGACGGGAATGGGTCTCCCTTGCAAGATCTGAAAAAACACCCCATTTGGTCAAGGGAAACCCATTGCTGAAAAAGAAATTCTTGCTGTGACAGTATCCCATCAACCTAAATGCATGAGAAGACTGACAGAATAAACAACTGTATGCAAAAAAGAAAAGAAAAAAACAGCTATGACTTGAAAGCAGATGGCTAGAGTAAAGGGGGAAAAAAAACCCTGCAAACTTTTGATCTCTGGATAAAAGTAGCAGCTGTGAAAATTGGGCCAAACAACTGCTGGGTCCTAAGGGTCTGGCTGAAAAACCCAAAGGCCCTGGATTGCTGGGGCTACTGTAGCTGCATATCCAAGTAGCAGGGGCCAAGCTTACATAGAGATAAGGGGAACTACCTGTCTGGCACTGGGGACAAAGTCCTACCCATAACCTGAGCCCAAAGCAGCCAAGGAAAGGCAGATCCTCCTGTGCATGCTCCTACCTTGCATGCCCTGAACCAGCCACTGAGCTCTTTTACCTACAGGTGGACACTTCTGAGTGGAGCCCTGCCTGCTTCCCACAGAGCTGAGCTACAAGGGCTTCCTGGAGTCCCCACGTATGCAGCACCTTCCTCTTGTCCCTGCTGGTTTCTGCAGAGAAATCCCTAACAATCTCTATATGGTAAATATGACCTTTTTTGGATAGAGGGGCCTGGACATAAGGAAAAAAAGCTTCAGTGGACAGAGGGGACAAACTGGCACAAATCCCTCACAGCTGGTTGATGTTGCCTTCACGGTATATAAATGCCTGGGAGGAACAGAAACTAAAGCCAGCTCATGTTTTTGGCAGTCCCTGAAAAGGGATCTTCAAAGAAGTCTAAAGAAAAGGATGGAAAGGACCTCCCTCCATTGAATATCAATATGCCTACTGTAGGAAAAAGGCAACAGCGGAGGAGTGACTCAAAGTTGATGGCGTTGTGATAATGGTAAGAGTGACAAGTCAGGTTCAACAATATTCTGTCCTCCAACCCCTTGAATGCAACCTGGGAGGAAAAAGATGAAGGCATTGGTTTTTGTTTGTTTGTTTTCTTGTATATGCCAGGATCCATCCCCTGGGACAAGATTTGATGTGAAAATTAAATACTCATTTAACCTTATCACCCAAAAAGCAACAACTCCACTTATGAGTCTCACCAGAACACAGGCTATGGTTCCAGCTTTCACTTGCCATCCAGGAAAAGGAAACTAAGTCTGCTCTGCTGACAATCTAATCGAAAGTAAGTAAGGCTGTTTGGACTGAAGAGACCTTGGGAAGTGTGATCAATGTTATACCAGCCAAGATTTTGTTGAAGGGAGGAGGTAATTTGCCCCAGGAGAAAACAATATCCCCTTTAAGAGAGAGGCATTGATGGGAATCCAACCTTTTCTGGACAAAGTTTTAAAATATGGATTGAGTTGGCTTTTCCAGATACTCTGCAATATACCTATTCTGCCTGTTAAGAAACCTTACACTGGACTGGGGTTGTGGCTCAGCGTTAGAGCGCTCGCCTAGCATGTGCGAGGCCCTAGGTTCGATCTTCAGCACCACATAAAAATAAATAAATAAAGATATTGTGTCCAACTAAAAAATAAATATATAAAAAACCCTGACACTGATGAGTATTGATTTGTGCAAGACTTGAGAGCTAAACATAGTATCATTTAGAATATTCACTCTATGATACAAAACCCATACGTCCTATTCTTGCAATGCCAAGTAACTCTGGCTGATTCACAGTGCTAGAATTCTTTCATCTCCCTGGAAAGGAAGTTTCAATTACTATTTGTTTTTGAGTGGCAGGACCATGATACCAAAGTAACTACCCAGTATTCCTGGACTGTCTCCCTCATGGATTTAAAACTTTGCCAACTGTGTGTAATGAAAATATAGTAAAAGACCTGAGAGAATTACAGCCGGATTAAGGAATCCTTTTGCAATATGTGGATGATCTGCTTACAGCCAGCCAGCCCCAACTATGAACACTGCCTTTCAAATACTTTTGCTGTACTAACCCATCCCACCTCCTGTGGATATGTGGTGGCCACTAAAAAGATTCAGTTTTGTAAACAAGTCATATCAGCTGCGATTCCAGATTAGCCAATGGACTGGAAGTTTGATGTCAAATCAGAAGTAGGCTATCTTGAGCTTTAGAGAAGCCAGGAACCAGAAACAGTTACATGGGTTCCTGGGAATGTCAGGCCATATTTGAGTCCTTAAATTTGGACTGCTAGCTAAACCCATGTATGAAGCCTTAAGTGGAATATAAATAGAAACTTGAGGGGCTGGGGTTTTAGCTCAGTGGTGGAGGGCTTGCCTAGCATGTGTGAGGCATTGGGTTTGATCCTCAGCACCACATAAAAATAAATAAATAAAGTTATAAGATAAATAATAAATAGAACCTTGACTTGAATCCTAGAATGTAAAGCTGCCTTGAAAAATTAAAACAGGGCCTCATGAGAGCCCTAGCCAGACTATATATACATGAGAATCAAGGTACATCTCTTAAAGTTCTCTTACAGACATTGGGAGACATACTGTGACCAGTAACCTATTGGTCAAAACAGCTTGACCACATAGTGAAAGGAAAACGACTGGCTGACAGCTGGGATGATGAGGAGAGATAGCAGGCCATCCTATCAGACATTCCAAATGTCAATAATTTATTGGGACTCTAATACCTCAGTTTGAATTGGACCAAATCAAGACCTTTCATACTGAGGAGGATAAAAAACCGGCCCCCTAAAATGGAATTTAGACTCCTGGCATAGAATGGCCAGGTGGAAACAAAATTCCCATGGGCTAATCCTCCTAAACTATGACTACGAACACTGCCTTTCAAACACCATTGCTGCACTAACCCATCCTGTCCAAGGGCTTGTCTGGCCCTTGGTAAAGCACCTATATGACAATATGCACTAGAAGGGATGCCTTGGTGAAATTCATCAGGCCCCAATTTTGAGGGCCTGAGTCAGAACTGTATCTGAAATAATCTGAAGACTATTAAAGTAGCTTACTATCAAAGGGACATAATATGTAAAACTACAGCTTCTGATAATTTTACCAAAATTGCCATAGAAAACTTCAGATATTTGCTTGTACTAGTAGACACTTTCTCTAGGTGGATCAAGTCTTATCCTCCCAGAACAGAAAAGGATTTAGAAATACCTAGAGTCTTCTTGAAGGTGAGGATCCCAAGATAAGGCTCCCCTCCTCGAAGGAAAGTGACAGTGGATCATCTTTCATTGAAGAAGTGACCCAACAGGTGGACAAAACATTGGATAGCCAATGGAAATTACATGCATCCTGGAGACCCCACTCTACAGGGAATGCAATAAGATGTTACCAATTGCTTTCCTCAATAAGGGTTTCCCCAGAAGCAGGCTTAAATTGATCCCATAAAGAAATAGTGTATTAGGGACCCATCCTGTACCCTGAGGGGGGGAGGGGAAATGTGACCTGTTGTATACAGTTAGAGCACCTATGACTACATGGAAACTATCTGCTCATCTGTTTCTCAAGTTATGTGTATGGTTGTTGAGGGGGGTGTGTGGCTTCATCATCTTCATTTGTCATATCAGTGCTTGTCATAGTACCTTAGTGTATGGCTGTTGAATTAATGCATGAGGGGAGGGGTGGAAAACCCTGAAGCTCTGATCTCCAGCCACAGTGATAATTCAGTGTGCGAATTTGTATTGTAGTCATACATATGTATTTTTCATTCTTATAAACACTGAAAATTTCAATTTGTTATTTATTGACTCATGTTAGTTAGATATGAAATCTTTTGAGATAAAGAGCATAATTCTTTTTCTTTCCATTTGCTGCAGAATTTGAATCTACACCCACCAGAACTTCTGCCCTAAGTTCTTCTAATAAGCCAATATAAGATCTACTTTTGGAGGCATCATAAGAATATAGAGATTTTAAGGAAAAAAAACAGGATTTGAAAGATAACATTGTATTTATCAGACTATCAACATAACATTTTGTTCCCTAGTAAATGTATCATGTAAGAACTTTATTTAAGGAAAATGTTTGCATCATATATGTATGATGAAACTCATAAGATATTTGAAACAGTTTCTTGGCATATATCACCAAATTTGAAGTGCAAGTACAAACCAGAATTACTGAGTTTTATGTATTCAAACTGCCCAAATGCCAGCTATTTAAACAAGTGGTTAGTACTACCTTGGTGGATTTAAATATTACATTAATGATGGATTGTTTGTATTATACCAATTTTATCTCCAGATATGGATGTGGAGATTAGACAGATATCATTTTTATATGCTAGTACGGTAATCACTACCAATGTTAGTGTTTTACAATTATTATAGTGCCATCAAACTTGTATACTTTTAATTTTTTTATAATTTTAGGCACTAATAGTTCATCTAAGGATAAGTTACTGACATATGCCCTCATTCATGATTATTTTAGTGTTTCCTACGAGTGAAAATATGCTGCATAACTACATTAAAACCATGAAAATGAAAATAAGGAGAACTCTTGTAGAGTGTGTCTTGGATGGACTTTTCTACTTTCTTAATGACTGGAACCTGACCACACACTTTTTAGCAAGAATATTACAAATGTTGTTTTCTCTTTGAATATCATCATGTGACTTATAATTTTAATTTCCCCATTACTGATGATGTTAACATTGCTCATTAACAGTGAGATTTGTGAGGTTTCTCTTCTGTGATGTTGCTTTTCCCTTTGTAATTATTTTGTGTTCTTTGGGGAGATAATTTGAGGCTCTGTTCCTCATTCAACTTTCAATTTAATTATTTACTTGTATCTAAATGGATACATGGTTTACTGTATTGAGTGTACTATAATTTGTTCATATCATTTTAAAAACTCAATTTTCTTTTAGAAATGTTCTGTTTTGACAATTTCAGACTTATAGGACATTTGTTAACAGTGGTATAAAGAATTCCTAGAGGGCTGGGGTGTGGCTCAGCGTTATAGCGCTCACCTCGCACATGCGAGGCCCTGGTTTGAACCTCAGCACCACGTAAACATAAATAAATAAAAGATGTTGTGTTCAATTAAAACTAAAAAAAAAAAAAGAAAAAGAAAAAAATAATTCCTAGAGGGGCTGGGGTTTTGGCTCAGTGGTAGAGCACATGCCTAGCATGTGTGAAGCATTGGGTTTCATCCTCAGCATCACACACAAAAAAATAGTTATTAAAAAATCAATATTGGTTTATAGAGTTAAAGAAAGTAACAAATATATGTTTTGAAATAAGAGATTAATGAATAGAAAAGGTATGTACAATATGTTTATTTCCATTCTCTTTTAGGTTTACTAGATGTTTTCATGATTTTTTTTTTCTTTTAATTGTAGATGGACACAATACCTTTATTTCTATGTGGTGCCAGGGACCGAACCCAGTGCCTCACGCATGCTAGGCAAGCGCTCTACCACTGATCCACAACTCCAGCCCCTGTTTCCTTGAATTTTTTTAAAGGTAGAGGAAATAAGATGTAATTGGCTATGGTGACTTTAACTAGTTGCTGGGCTGTTTCTTTAAATGACCTTTCCTTTAGAGTTTAGCGATCAATGAAGAAAAGATCTAAATGTGGAACACAGTGGTATTTTGATGAATACACACTGCAGATATTACAGTTCCCCCAAAGGACCCTAGTTCAAGCAGTTCATCACAACCACCCAAGTCAGAGAACCTTAACATGTAGTTTTATTCTCTTGAGCTGCTCTACTTTTCCAATGTTATATGGATTAAATATAAATTAGAACAGAATCCTATCGATGGACTATTGATTAGACTCTTTTGCTCTTATAAACCGTGCTCAGTGAATGAATGCTGTTCACTCATATACAGCAACCGTATCTGTGAGGTAATTTCAAGAATGGATTTACAGAATAGGTTCTTTCTATTGTTTAATATCACTGTACTTCCTTTTTGGGTGAACACTTATATCTTTTCCTTCTTCTTGACTTATAGAAATTATTCAGATATTAATGAAATGATCACTTTTCCTATGATTATAGTTATATATCATCACCTTTCCAGTTTTGTTGGTTGCCATGGTTTATTTTTGTGGTTGAATTAACTAATGCCTTTCTTTCATGAGTTCTGAATTTTGTGTCACAAGAGGTGAACTTTTTCCTTTTTGTGATTATAATTATCTGTTTAATTCACTATGCACTAATAATTGGCCTATCTGGATTTATTTTAGTGTAATATCAGAGGTCCATGATCAATGATGAGTGGCTGGGGTTGTGGCTTAGTGGTAGAGCACTTGCCTAGAACATGTGAGATAGTGTGTTCTATCCTCAGTACCATATAAAAATAAATAAAACAACGGTACTGTGTCCATCTACAACTAAAAATATTTTAAAAAGAAAAAGAATGAGTGCTTGCTGTCAACCAAAAATTGTGCTACCATTTCCATAATACAGAATTGCTACTGAAACTTGGATCCCTCACCAAAGATTGCTTTTTCTTTTATTTTTTTTAATATTTATTTTTTAGGTGTAGATGGACACAACACAATGCCTTTATTTTTTTTTATGTGGTGCTGAGGATTGAACCCCGGTCCCACCTGTGCTAGGTGAGCGCTCTACCGCTGAGCCACAATCCCAGCCTCAAAGATTGCTTTTTCTAGTGCTTTGTTTCCTTGTGTTGTCATGTGACCAATAAAGCTACAGAAAATAAGTAGAAGTGATATGTGTCACTTCCAGGTCAAGACCTTTAACAAGTTCTCAGTCCCATCCCATTACCTAGACACAAGCAACACAGGAGCCCATTTGAAATGTGGCATTATAAGTTGGCAGGGACTGAGTTCCTGAATCTCACTGAGCAAGGCAGCTATGCACCAAGAACATCTATAGTGATTATTTCGTAATTAAGAAATACATTGTGGGGCAGGGATTGTGGCTCAGTGGTAGAGCACTCGCCTAGCACGGGCAGGACCCAGGTTCGATCCTCAGCACCACATAAAAATAAAGGCATTGTGTTGTGTCCATCTACACCTAAAAAATAAATATTAAAAAAAGAAATACATAGTTTGCAATCAGCCATTAAAATGTTGCAACTTACTAAAGGGGCTAGGGTCTTTATTAATAAAGGACCCAGTGAAATCATATACGTCTGGGTACATTTCATTTTATTCAGTGAGCACTCTGCACTGACACTAAAAGGATGTGTTAGTTACAGAGCATTTGTAAATGAGCAGGAGGAAAGGTGGTTTTTCAGTGGATGATTTTCAGAGTCAACTACTAGTAAAGTAGAATTCTACTCGGTGCACTGGTGTCATCTACATCATTAGATTAGACCTTGGCAGAATCTGAGATACAGCAAACCAATCCAGCTTTATTTTAATTCAACAATTATTATAAATTCTTCATTTAAAATAAGAAATCCAGAAAAAATTTAAATTAGATGATTTATCAGGACACCAGTAGAAAACCAGTTTGGGCTGCTGAAGAAACTTTATCAAGGACCTATGTTAAGTAGAAAAGCCCTTCATTTTCTTTATTTTATTATTTGGGTACTGGGGAATGAACTCCAAAGCACTCAACTACTGAGTCACATCTCCAGTCCAATTTTGTATTTTATTTAGAGACAGTGTCTCATTGAGTTGCTTAGTTCCTTGCTTTTGCTGAGGCTGGCTTTGAACTCTCAATCCTCCTGCCTCAGCCTCCTGAGCCCTTCATTTTTAAATATGAACGGATTCAAAAGATTACATCTGAGGAACAAATGAAGGAGGAGGAAGATGAGCTAATGTCATAATTGAAGTACTAAGCTACTAATACTTGGTGATTAACCTGATGTTGAGTTAAAAATTATTCAAGACTGGCAACAATCATTTTTTCTTTTTATTTTCTGTCAGATTTAGCAACGCCTGACCCTTTGAGGAACCACTTTGGAAATCAATCTTGTCTTAAAATGGAAAGTTTTTGTAAATGAATCTTCTTTTAATTTTTTTTTAATTATTGGTTGTTCAAAACATTACAAAGCTCTTGACATATCATATTTCATATATTTGATTCAAGTAACTTGTTCAAAAACAGTTATGAATCTTTAAAGTATCAATGAAGGAAACACCAAACTTATTTGAAGTCTTCAGTAAATTGAAATTATGGAAGACACATTCTCTAAAAGGAGAGCCATTTAAATAAACACTACAGGGCTGGGGTTGTGGCTCAGTGGTAGAGTGCTTGCCTAGCACCTGTGAGGCACTGGGCTCGATCCTCAGCACCACCTAAAAATAAATAAGTAAAATAAAGGTCTAAAAAATGAATAAAATAAATTATCACTACACTAAGAGAAGAAGTGAACAATTAATTAAACAAGGAGAGCTTAAACACTGTACATGATTGAATTTTGAAATATTATAATTTTGAGATAGGGTCTCTCTAAGTTGTTTAGGGCCTCACTATGTTGCTGAGGCTGGCTTTGAACTTTTAATCCTTCTGTCTCAGACTCTAAAGCCACTGGTGTTACAGGTGTGTGCTATAGCACCTGGCTAAATTCTCAACTTCTATGAAGAGTTTTTTTGATGAGTTTCTACTTTGGGAAATAAATTTATATTCTGCATTGAAAAAGAAAAAATATATATATTTTTGGCAATACCTCTGTTGGATTTGGTAAAATGTTCAAGATAACCAAAACAGAAATTATGTGATGAGCCTTGCCTTAGCAAACATAATAACAAAATGACAACCCCAATGAAATAAAGATAGTAATAATGAAAATATTTGGAATGAAATATTTAAGTATTTTAATGTACAAAAATGTAACAAATAACCTTCATATAGTAGAATTTGCCTAAGCATATCAGGAATCTTATCACATGTACAGTTATTTTTTTCAATAAAATATGAGCCACAGCAAGGAAACTATAGAAGGTGTCAATAACTCAAATTTATTAACAATAATGCAAACTTGAAGAATATTATAATTTCTGAATCAACTAAAAATAACAAACACATATTCCTAATTAGAGGTCCAGAACGACAGGAAAGAATGTAACAGAAAAACATTTAAATAAATTTAAAAAGATATTTCTAGATATAATAGAAATTATCAATCCAGAAAAGGCAATATTTGGGGTTCAGGAGAAGACAGCCCATGAAATTTGTAACGAAAAACCATTTTTATTGAATGAATAATTAAAACTAGAAATGAACACACTCAAGACTCATTAATTATTTAAAGAGAGAAAAGAAAAGCTAAATATGCAGGTTAATCTTGGCCTGGCTTGCTTGTGGCTCGGTGATCACTGTTGTCAGGCAGCTGTACTCCCATGCTCTGTAAGAGGTTGGAGGCAGGTCCTGCCAGTCCAGCTTGGGAGCGGTAGGATTCCAAAATATTTGAAACCAGGTTCAGGTCTATATCCACTGGTTCCATAACAGAATCTTCTGCACCAGAATCTTCCTCATCTGAATTGTTACTGGCAGTCTGGGATGGAGGTTCCTTATTCTGGAAGGAAAAGAAAATCACAGAATAATATCCCCTTAGGCTGAATGTTTATTACAGTAAAAAGCTACACAAAGCAACAATGTATATTTGAATTTCAAATTTAAAATGTAATTTCATATCTCCTGTGATATAAAGTAAAAATGAAGTCTAATAGTCTACATGATTTAACACATTAAAACTTGATTTTAAAGATTATGACAGTTTGTTCTAGGAAAAATTTCTTTTCTTTTTGTTGTTAGTACTAGGAATTGAACCCCAAGTATATAACCACTGAGCTGCATTATATATTGATTTATTTTAATTTTGAGACAGGATCTTGCTAAGTTGCTTAGGGCCTTGCTAAATTGCTGAGGCTGGCTTGCTTTGAACTTACTATCTTTATGCCTCAGCCTTCAGAGTCACTGGGATTACAAGAGTGCACCACCACACCTGCTTCTAGCAAAAATTTCTGCAAATTGGATGATTTCTATCTCTATTTTGAAATAGCCTGCCATGACACATGTCTGTAATTCCAACAACTGGGAAGGCTAAGGCAGGAGGATCACAAGTTCAAGGCCAGCCTGGGCAACTTCTTCTTAGCAAGACTGCCAGTAACAATAAAATTTTCAAAAAAGAGCATAAAAGACCTAAAAAGAGCATTAAAAGACCTAAAAAGAGCATACTACAGGGACACAGCCACATCAATGTTTATAGCAGCACAATTCACAATAGCTAGACTGAGGAACCAATCTAGATGCCCTTCAATAGATGAATGGATTAAAAAAATGTGGCATTTCTACACAATGGAATATTACTCAGCACTAAAAAATAACAAGATCATGGCATTTGCAGGGAAATGGATGGCATTAGAGCAGATTATGCTAAGTGAAGTTAGCCAATCCCTAAAAAACAAATGTCGAATATCTTCTCTGATATAAGGAGGGTGTCTCAAAATGGGATAGGGAGGAAGAGCATGAGAAGATTACCACTAAATAGGGAAGAGAGGTGGGAGGGAAAAGGAGGGAGAAGGGGAGTTGCACAGAAGATGGAAGGAGACCTTCATCGTTATACAGAATACATGCATGATGTTGTGAGGAGAAAAAAAAAAGTGTGTCATGTTAGATTGGATAGAGAGAAGGGATGGGAGGGGAGGGGAGGGGAAGGGGGGATAGGAAGGGCAGAATAGACATTATGATTGTTGTATGTATATAGGTGACTATATGACAATGTGATTCTGTAATCTGTACAATCAGAAAAATGATAAATTATACCCCAATTGATTCAAATGTATGAATTGCCAAGATCATTGTAATGTCATGTGTAGCTAATAAAAAATAAATAAGGTAGAACAATTTTAAAGAACAGATTTCAACTTTTTGTTCATTATACTATGAAAGATGGTGCATTGGAGTGCTTTAAATCTTTTAAACCTTTGCTGTGGTTGCAAGAATAGTGGGCAAAAAAGGGGAATTTGTCATTGTCATTCTGTTTTTATTATTAGTGCCTATTGTAACTTTGGATGCTAGACCTAGACCTTACGCTGCTTTCATTCATTTGTACATTAAACTGAAGAGCAGGTATTTAATATTTTTTTTAACTCTTTTGGTTCTAGTCACATACTATAGCACCAGCATCATTTGGCTAAGAAAAAGATCATATTTAATACAGGAAGCTATGAGCTAGTGCTGTTTCCTGTTAGAGATTGTTTTATAAAGTTTTATGACTGGGTGGGGGTAAAAGGCTGCAGGCAGCAATAATCTCACAAAGTAAATATTTGTTCTTCTAAAAAAAAAATTAAAAGTCTGAGGATTTAGCTCAGTGGTAAGTGGTAAAGTACCCCTGAGTTCAATCACCAGTACTATTAAAGAGAGAGAGAGAGAGAGAGAGAGAGAGAAACATAAAATTAACATTAAAAAAAGACAAAGAACTTCCAATGATAATCGAAGGATTATCAGTGGAGCAGGGGAAGGGGATGGAGGGGAGAGAGGAAGGACAGGAAAAGGGAAGAATGGTGGAATGCAATTTACCAAACTATGCTACGTAATATATGAATATACCACAGTGAATTTCACCTTTATGTACATCTATAAAGCACTAATTTAAAAAAACTATAAATAAGTAGAAAGGAGATCAGCAGAGTAGAGGCGGGGAACAGGGGAAAGGAAGAAGGAGAGGAAGAGAAAGTACTTGGGATTGAAATGGAGCAAATTATATTCCATACTTATATTATTATGTCAAAAAGAGCCACAATACTATGTATAACTATAATACACTAATTTTAAAAAAAAGACAAGAATCTAAATTTTCTCTTAAATATAAGAAGCTAGATTTCTTTTTTTTCTCCAATAACAAAGCTTAAAGTAAAAACCTAAGGCTTGTGGAGTCCAGCCATAAAGACACTGAATTGCTACTTGGTCTCTGATTTCACAGGCTGGGAAAAAGATTTGAAAGATTGTACTTTGTGACTCAAAGTGTTGTCTACATAGCAGCACCCATATAATTTATGGCTTGCTATAAATAGAAAATTTCAGGCCTCATCCCAGATCTGCTTAATCAAAATCAAAACTGTAACAGATTCTTAGGTGGTTTATATTCACAACGAAATTTAAGTGCTGCTTTAGATAAATCTAATATATGGTTTCCATTAGAGTTTGGCAATACTGAAAGCAATTAGAGCTTTAAATATGGTTTAGATGATCAAAGCAAAGGAAATTAACTTTAGTTAGACACCTATTATGGGTTTCATTGTTGTCTCTTTTGGTTCAAGTTAGTTCTGTGACATGAGGATTACTGATTAATGGATTCATTCACAGTGGATTGTTGAGCTGGATATCAACCTCTGATCCATGAAACTCCAGGGTCCACGCTCTTTCCATAAAGTCTCTTAAGACTAGACAGTGCTGGCATAAAAACTAGGATAAAAATGTGATGGAAAATGATTCTAAATTTGGCTTTAAATTGGGGAAACACAGAAAACAAGATTTGGAATTGTTTGGATATTTAAGATTGTCTCTTGCTTTTATAAAATCCATTTATTATGGCAATAGTAGTGCATAACCACATATTCATTTGAGCACATTATATGACTATTTTATAGATAGCATACAATAAGTAATA
The DNA here is from genome assembly GCF_001458135.2 of Marmota marmota marmota. Classification (NCBI taxonomy): domain Eukaryota; kingdom Metazoa; phylum Chordata; class Mammalia; order Rodentia; family Sciuridae; genus Marmota; species Marmota marmota. The sequence continues at coordinate 410,211 of NW_025999862.1, read as the reverse complement.
CATGTTCAGAAAATAAAATTTATAGCCTTTACTTTTTGGTACTGAAGACTGAACAAGTGGTCTTGTGTATGCTAAGTACATGCTCTACCACTGAGCTATACCCCAAGCTTTTTAAAGACAGGATCTCACTATTTTGTCTATACTAGCCCCAAACTCCTGGGTTCAAGGAATTCTCTTGCTTCAGTCTCCCAAGCAGCTGGGAACACAAGCACCAGCTATGTGTATATACCATGCCTAGTTTATATAATCTAGGAAAAAATTAACATTCTTGGGGCTGGGGTATATATAGCTCAGTGGTAGTGTGTGTGTGCTTAGCATATACAAAGTCCTGGGTTTGATCTCCAACATCCGTCACCACAAATTAGTATTCTTCTTTATTTCAAATATCACCATCATAAGAAAAGAAAAACTAAGATAGAATATGACTTTAGCAATCCTACAAAACATACTTTAAGAAAGAGGTTAAAAACACACTTACCAGCTGTTTCCGGGTAGTAAAACTTTTGCCAATGTTGGTATGTGCCAGTTCCTGGTCCATCTGGGCCATGTATGACTTAAGATCATCAAAAGTTCCTTTCAGAGATACCTCTTCACCAGCTTCTTGTGTTTCTAGGTCTACGTCATCATCACTGTCTAAACATTCAAAGTCTTCCTCATCTAGATCATCAGAATCTGATTCATGAGGTCTTGGCCCTATTTAGACCCCAACATAAAATGAGCCAGTTGGTAAATTTTTTTGAGTGATTACACTTCTCAAAAGAATTATGTTATACACAGAACAGGATCAATATAGACAGGCAAACTACTTCACAAAAATCCCTTCCAGAAATGGGAAGGTTATTAGATATTTGCAGGAAAACCCAGGCTGAGCCAATTAAGCTTTTAAAATAATAATATTATTATTATTTTGTGGTGCTGGGGTTTGAACACAGGACCTTGTGCATGAGAGGCAAAACTAAGCTATATCCCCAGCCCCTTAAATTTTTAAAAAGTAAACTCAATTAATTAAAATTTTTTTCTTAATTAAAAACCTAGTCTGGGAGTGTAGCTCAGTGGTAGAGCATTTACCTAGCATGGTTTCACTCCCCAGAATGGCAAAATAAAAAATAATAACAAAAATAAAAAAATATATATATCTTGATGTAAATATTCAAACCATAGTACTGTCTCATAACTCACTCTTTTTGTGTGTGTGCGCGCGAGTGCAATGTGATACTGAAAATGGAAGCCGTGTGTTTGTGTGTGTGTGTGTGTGTGCACATGCGCACGTGCACGTGTGCATGCGGATGTGATGTGATACTGAAAATGGAAGCCAGGGCCATGTGAGTGCTAGGCAAGTGCTCTACCACTGAGCTACATCCCCAGATCTTTTTACTTTGAGACAGGATCTTGCTAAGTTGCCCAGGCTGGCCTAGAATTTGCCATCCTTCTATCTCATATTTCTGAATAGCTGGAGTTACAGGTGTGCAACACTCTCGCAGTTCCCTCTCTTCTCAGAGACTTTTTTTTTTTCTTTCTTTCTTTTAACTATGGATTGAACCCAGGGGCACTTAACCACTGAGCCACATCCCCAGCCCTTATTTTATTTTTTTATTTTCAGACAGGGTCTCTGGCTAAGTTTCTTAGGGCTTCACTAAATTGGTCAGGCTGGCTTTGAATTTGTGTTCCTTCTGTCTCAGACACATCTTTTAACAGTTTAATCAGATTTCATCTTTTAACAGTTCTGCATAAATTAAGGTTTGGATACTGACTAAACTGTTATAGATGTATATAAATATACTTTATGTCACAGTGTTCATATTGAAATGAGGTTTGCTTTTCCACTTATTTAAACGTCTTAGAGGTCTTCCTCTGTCAGAACATACAAATGACTTCATTTTTATTATGGTTGTAGAGATTTTATAATATAGACATACCGTGATTTAATTAATCATTCCCTCTTGGTAGACATCTATTGGTGGACATTTTGGATATTTCAATATTTTGCTACTATAATGATGCAGTGACCATCTTAGCACATTTATCTTTTTTCATAGAGTAAATTCATGGAAGCTAAATTGCAAAGTCAAAAATTATGAACACTCTACAGTGCCAAACTTCCTTGTGAAAACACAACTTACACTTCTATCCCTTGAGTTTGACAATGTTCATTTTTCCAACCCTTAAAATAAATTGATGGGACTGATGTTACAGCTCAGTGGTGGAACACTTGCCTTACACTGGGTTCGATTCTCAGTGCCACATAAAAATAAATCAGTAAAATAAACGTATTAAAAAAAAAGAAATGGCCATTTTAAAAAAATAAATAAGGTGGTTATTATCAATCTTAAAAAATTTTTCCAATATTATAGGCAAAAAAATTCAAACTTTTTTTATGCATTCACTTGCTTACTAGGAAGAATTAATTATATTCAAACATTTACTAAATATATTTCTTCTTCAATGAACTGCCTATTCATATCCTATGTTGATTTTCTATTGAGCTGTTAGCCATTTTCTTATTGATATGTAAATATAGACTATCTGAAAGAGGAAAAAAAGCAGTATAATACAGAAGCCAAGGTAAAACCTATCTGTACACATAAACTCATTCACTTAAATATTTCATAAGCAGCAACTATGTCAAGCACTGACTAGAAGCCTCTATAAAAATCACTAAACAGGGCAGTAATTTATTGTTGAAAGCAACTCAAAACAATGAAGAAAAAACAGTTTTGACTTCTCAGTGATCTAATGCTCCAATTCTCTAGCAACAGCCATACTCCTTACAATTTCAAAATAAGTAAACATCACAGTGTAACTCACCTAAAATTTTATCGAAATAATTAAGAAAGGAATCTGCATCAAAAGTGATTGGTGCCTCAGAAGGTTCTCTGCAAGATAAAGGCAAAAGACAATTTATTCTGAATGCAAGTCTTTGAGACTTTTGCTAAAGTGGTGCCATTCTTAGGAAAAAAAAATATCAAAGAGGGACAGAAAAAAAAAAATGGCAGTTTTAATGTCTTAATTCAAAAAAAAGTTCTTGTGCTTACTGGCCTTGCAGAACAACAAAAATAGGAAAGTCTGATGAAAAAAGTAAGAATTTCACCTCATCTGTGCATGTTTAACTTATGCATTTAGGGACCCATTCACTATATGCCCCCTATAAGGTATTTCTAGCATTAGTCAAAGTATGTATTTATCTGAGTTCATTTACATAAAGTTTATTCCTTTTTTAAAAAAACCAAAGCTTGAAAAATAAATAAGAACATACCTTCCCTCATCTCTGCCTTCTTAAAAAGAAAATGAATATCAATTTTAATCTCTCCAGAAGGCTCAAGAGCATCTGCACTAATAAAGATACATTTGCTGTCTAAAGAGCAATTCTACCTTTTCTCCTTATTACTTGACAAAATAATTTCACATTTCTTCTGTTTTATTTCTGCCTCAGATGAGCCCTTCTGGCCCCTTCTGAGTTTGTAGCTCCCAGTCTGCTTGTGGAGTATGAGATCAGAAGTCTAAATTTGTTGAGAGGTAGACGCTAAGAATCCATGAGGCTCCGGATAAACGTCTACAGAGTAAAGGGCATGGTTTCTGCCATGGTTCTTAAATCTGTTAAGGAGTCTTTCTGGCTTCTTTAAGGACTATAAGGGATCAGGCTACTAGAACTTTGACTTCCTATGGGTAAATTATCACCAATACCAGGCAACAAAAGAGGTGGAAAAGAAGTACAAATCATTTACTAAAAAAAAAAGGAAATGGCATTTCCCATTGACTAGATGACTTCAATATTGACTTATAACTATTTAGATATTTATACTTTAACACAAATTACTGAGGTAGCTCTGCTCCCTTGTGGGTTGAGACTTTGGATATGAAAGCTTTCATGCTCTCTGAGACTTGAGTTAAATCATAGTCCTGCTCCTCCTTCTTGGAAATGGGCTGTGATTCTTTTTTGCCAGCAGCTTCTTGAAGTAGCTGCTCCAGCTGATCTGGTGAGAGATCTAACCACCGGTCATCTGAAAAAGAAGCAAGCATGATATTGCCATCCTAAAGTTGCCTGAGAAAAAGTCTTAGGAAAGACCCTATGAGACTTAATGGGATACTTTAATTCTTTCTAACCTTCTTTCTGTATCCTGATCCATCACTTACCATCCTCTGGGTGAAGATTAGTTTCTTCTTTCTTAAGCTCTTCTATATCAAATGGTATTGTCTGTAACATGGTTAAGATTTCTTCACCTGGACTCATAGCAAGAGAACTATTTAAAAAAAAAAAAAAGACATTAGTATTTCTTTATAAGAGAGCCTAGAAGAGCGATGATAAAAACACAGTATTATGGGCTGGGGTTGTCGCTCAGTGGTGCAGCATTTGGCTAGCATGTGTGAGGCACTGGGTTCGATCCTCAGCACCACATGTAAAAAATAAATAAATAAAATAAAATAAAACAGTATTTAAAAATCGGTAGTCCATTTTGTTTTAAACATTGTTTTGTTTGTTTTGTTTTGTTTTAGATTGCAGACTCCTTTTTCTCAAAATAAAATTTTATCAGGAAGCATAAAATATAGAAAAGTTCAAGAAAAATGGCTTTGATTACAGCAGAGAACGGAAGCTCAGGGACCTACCCATTTTTGCCTTCCCCTTTGTTCAGGAGCACCACTATGAAGTTGTTGATCTAATACAACCCTTTCAATTTATATATTTATATATAAGTATATTTTATATATATTAATCTTCCATGTATGACATGCTATGTTAGCGCACTTTAAGTACATTTTCTTTTTTGGTCCTCTAATTACTGTTTTGAAGAGGTAACAATTCTGTTTTATATGAGACTACCAGAGCCCAGAGAAGTTCTATAACTTTTGCAAGTTCATTTAATTGACAGAGGAAAGTCTGGAAATCAAGTCTTCTGATATTATTTTGTGTTCTGCTAAGAAAATATGCATAGGGATTGTTTATATGATGAGTAAGTTACTATATGATGATGATATGGCTTGTTATATAAATTACTGGAACCCAGTATAAATTGTTTAGAATGGAACAAATTAAATTGTAGAAAGAACCTGCATTAATTTAACAAGTATCTGCATACTATGCAAAATCACATGGGTGATGGGAAATTGTTCCTATTTTATACTATGTAAACATTATCAGGAGAGAGAAAAGAAACATACAAATAATCATAACCAATGGCCAAATACATATCATTCAGGAATAGCAAATGCTAAGGAGAGACATAGGGGAAGGTAACTACTTTCATTGCAGTGGGACAGAGAAGTTAAAAAGAGATAATGAAAGGCTTCAGGGAGGAGGTATTTGAGTTAGTTCTTAAAGAATGGAAAGGATTTGTTTATTTTTATTTATTTATTTATTTTAGGTGTAGATGGACACAACACAATGCCTTTATTTTTATGTGGTGCTGAGGATCAAACCCGGGTCCTGCCTGTGCTAGGTGAGTGCTCTACAGCTGAGCCACAATCCCAGCCCAGGATTTGTTTTTAATGCACAAAGATGTTCTCTGTAACACTGTTATAACAACAAATTCAAAACAAATGTTGACAATGTAGAGAATTAAATTATGACGTGCTTTGGTAATACCATTTAGCTATATTTTTTTAATGAGGCAAATTTATTTTATAACAACTTTTCAAGCTCTTCAAGTCATAGTAAGTAAACAAATTGCTTACCAATATGTTTAGTATCATTCCATTTTATTATATTTCTGCATATTCACTCTCCCAATTTATTTTTTAACTGATAAAAATTGTATATATATCATATACAATATGATATTTTAAAACATGTGGAATAGCTAGATAAAACTAATTAACAAGCATTACCTTATAGAGTTATTTACTTTTGTGGTGAAGACATTTAATATCCACTCTCTGTATCTTTGAAGAATATAACATATTGTCAAGTTATGTGAGGTAATACATATTTTAACCATTCTGCAATGCATATATATTTCAAAACATCATGTTATACATACCCATTTAAAACAAATTAAATAAATCTGAAGAAAATATATTGCAATTCATCTATCCATTTATTGATGTGTATTTCAGGTAGTTGCAATTATATAGGGCTGGGGCTGTAGCTTTTGATGATTACCTGTCCAGCATGTGTGAAGCCCTAGATTTAATCCCCAGTACTGAGATGGGGGAAACAATCCCTAATAATTTTAGGACTAGGGAAAGTGGCATGGGGCTGGGGATGTGGCTCAAGCGGTAGCGCGCTTGCCTGGCATGCGTGAGGCCCGGATTCGATCCTCAGCACCACATACAAACAAAGATGTTGTGTCTGCTGAAAACTAAAAAATAAATATTAAAAAAAAAGTTCTCTCTCTCTCTCTCTCACTCTCACTTTCTCTTTTTTTTTTAAAAGAAAGAAAGAAAGTGGCCTGATTGGAGGTATAATATTTTAAGCAGGTTTTCCTGGTCCTAATAGTTGAATTGGAAGAGAAGAGGTTGGGAAACAAGTTTAGGTACTAACATAGTTCAAAAAGTAAGTAACTGAAATGGCAGGGAGGTAAGAAACAAAGCATAAGATGATACACACCAAATCCAAGAATAGTCAGGGCTTTAACTAAAGAGGAAGATGATGGTACTATTTAATAGAGCTTGGGGCGGGGGAATCTATGACATTAATTCAGTTGTTTAAAAAAAAAAAACTCTAAACATTGGGAATTCAAGAACAGGTCTAAAGGGAGATGTGAGTTTGGTTTAAATTGTTGAAAAATTATCCTAGTGTGGAGAATGGGAATCTCTCCTGCAACATTAATTAAAATGTTGGGTATTTAAGTTAATTTCTGTTTCTTCTCCACAGAACAATAATTGAGTAAATTATGGCATATCCATTTGCTCAAATACTGTACAACTATTTAAAATTATATTTATAAAGATTATTAATGCTATAGAAAAATGTAAGATCATAATGAATAAAAATTATGTACAAAAATACAAAATTTCTTAAAGTATAAAAAATCAATGGAATAAAAACCTGGAAGGCATAAATCATGATAGTAATAGTGGTCAACTCTGGTATAAATTTTTTTCCTTTTCACATCTTTATTTACTATAATGAATGACTACGTTACTTTTAAAACAACAATCAACTAACTTTCTTACTTAAAGAGAACTACCAGCCAACTCTGTTGTAGGTGTCCTAACTATAACTCACCTTTCAGGACGGTTTACTGAGAGTTGGAAGTAGTTCTTTGCCATTTCTAGCCTTTCTTGGTACTGAACAGAACCTTCTATTAGTCCCTTAAAAAAATAATAATGGTGTGTCAGAATATTACTTACAAAGTATCATTAAAATAACACCAGCAACTTTCAGGGAAGCAGTGTAAGATGTGTTCTTTAGGAATTATAAGGCCAGAGTCCTAGTTCCTGTTTTGTCATTAATGTACCTGTTTGGGCTCCAGTTTCTTTAAATGAATAGAGGGAGTAGGCCGGATGTAGTGGTTTCTAATCCTGTTCAACATTCAGGGTCTACTTCCAGTTTGGAAAGTTTTCTACCTATTTCTATTATTTAATTATTTATTAAGGTATAATAGGGCTGGGGATGTGGCTCAGTGGTCGAGCATCTTAGTTCAATCCCCAGTACCAAAAAAAAAAAAAAAAAAAGATATAATTGATTAATTACAAAGTAATTTATAAAACAAAGTACAGAAAGTTTGCAAAATGAATCAAAAGTAGCCTAGAGCTGGGGCTGTGGCTTAGTGGTAGAGCACTCGCCTGGCACATGTGAGGTACTGGGTTGGATCCTCAGCACCACATAAAAATAAAATAAAGGTACTCTGTCACCTACAACTAAAAAATAAATAAATAAATAAAAATAAATAAATAAATAAATAAATATATAGCCTGATTTCATTACAACACATCACTTCTATTTTCTATGTGCATATTTATAATGGTATTCATACTTAATGTTTTACTCAAAAAATGTACTATAATAGCTTATATACTTTTTCAAACTGCTTCACAATCTTTATAATCATCACATTCTTATGGACTTCTCTACTTTGAATAATAATTCAAATAAAGGTTTTGAGTTTGAGCCTTTCTCTAGCTTCTGGGACCTACTATTAAATTATTCTCAATCAAGGTTCTACCAATTTACAAGGTTACTTTATCAACAATGTACAGGAGTACTAAGTTTAACATACTCTTGATTGTATTAAATATCACTCATATCATTTTTTACATACATGAAGAATTGTCTTCCAAACTGAACTCATACGCTTATCTTTAAACCTATGATGCTGTATATTTTAAGAGACATTTACTAGTTGTCAACATTTTATCCACATATTTGCTAATTTTCCTATCTGGTATCTTCATGTTTGCTTATAATTTTTACAATTTGTTCATCTTATACAAATAATAACTTTCATCACTTAATACAAATAGTATTAGATTTCTCTAATACTGAAAATAGTCAAGATACCCTCTCATTACTCCATTCCAAGATCTTGGGTACCACTGAACTACAAAGATCCCCTTTAACTCAAGTTTCTATACCTATTTTATACATTTAAATATGGACCTCAGAACTAAAGTCACTGGCTTGATTTTCCCTGCTTTATATACTTTTAAAAATGTTACAAGTCCTACCTTAAAGTAATCATTCTTTTTCAGGCTTTCAAGGAAACTGGCCCAAAGTGGTGAGTTAGTCACAAGGGATTTCTTGGAGTCAGAAAAATGTGGGCTACATTTGGAACATAAGATCTCAAATCCATGAGCCTAGATGAGATAGGCAAAATTTTTATTATTAAGTTACTGTTTTCCCATATTATCTTATTAAGATACTCTCTATCTACTTAGCCATACTCAAGAACTAGGTGACTGGACACATGGGGATATGGACATTTCTAACACTTCTTCAATTTTATGAAAAATACAAATTTATTTCCAAGCTTCTGATTCTCTTTAGAATACTAAATATTATAAAAGGAAAGAAAACTTAAAAAAAAAAAAAAGATTCCTGCTCTCTTTAAAGAAATTCCTTTTCCTGCCGATTACAAAAAACAGAAATTAAAACATTTTTCATTTGACTATAAAAAGGCTTACAGAAAGTTTTTCTGTAACAGAAATTAGAAATTAATTGGGAATGGTCTCAGATATATGAAAGGGATGAAATCATTTCATTTTAAGGCTTTTTATTTAAAAATAAAACAGATGGGTATAACAAAATAATTCAATCACAGAGCTTCCCTGGTCACTCTAAAGGAGATTGTTACTAACCATTTTCATCTCCTTTTGAAGTAATGCCCTCAAACAGATATCTGCATATGTACATCTTGCTAGTCCACGCCTTTGTCACTCAATAGCAATACACTCTATTCTGAACTTTGTTTTTCATGCTTAACCATATTATTGGAAAACATTTCATACGGACACCTATCTTGCTTCATGGATAAGTGATAATTTATCTAATTATTCTTCTATAGACATTTAAGAAGTTTATAATTTTCAGCTACAATAAACAATAAGTAGGCATATATATCTTTGTGCATATATAAAGTACATGGAAGAAACATTCTAAATGTGAAAATGCTGAGCAAAAGGATTTGTGCAGTTTAAATGTTGGTGGATATTGCCAAATTGTTCTCCTAAGAAGATGAATCAATTTCTAGTTCTATCACCAATGTTCAAGTCTACCTTTTCTTTATATATTCTCACCAATCCAGCACATGTATCAAATTTTTTGATATTTGCCAAATATAATGGTAAAAAACACTATTTTGTAGCTTTAAGTTGAATTTCTTTAGTACAAACAAGGGTTAACATTTTTCACATTTAACTTGAGTTAAATAATTTGTGTTTCCTTTTCAGTGAACAATCTGTTCACATTTTCAGAACATTTTTTAATTAATTGATTAGTATTACCTTTTTCATATTGACTTATAGGAATACTTCCTATACTAGAGAAGTCAGTTCTCTTCATTTAGGTTGCAAATATAATATTTTTTCCAGGTTTGTACTCTTATGACATTATGGGATTTTTCTTCCTCAAGCAGAAATTTTTACAAAATCAAATTTTTTGATCTTTTCTTTTATTGCTCCTGCTTTTAAATCATGTTTAAAAAGACCTTTCCTGGGCTTGTGCTGTAGCTCAGTGGTAGAGCGCTTGCCTAGCATGCGTGAGGCACTGGGTTTGATCATCAGCACCACACAAAAATAAACAAATAAAATAAAGGCATTCTGTTCATCCACAACTACAAAAAAAAAAAAAACACCCCAAAAAACCTTTGCTATTCAGATCATAAAGTGTTCTCCTGTGTTTTCTTTTAAATTTTATGGTTTCAATTTTACATTTAAATATTTTATCTGACTGGAATTTATTCTAGTATAGGTGTGAGGGAATCAACTTTAATTTTGAAGATTGCTTTACAGTTGTCCTATCATCATTTATTGAATAATCCATTATTTCCTTCCAATTTAAAGTAGCACATTTTATTATATTCTTACATAAACATGGCATATTTCTGGACATTCTGTACTGTGTCTTTATTCTGTCAATAAACCTTTTACATAAAAGAAGGAAAAAATAATGCTAGATCAACATTACCAATTTCATGCCCAATTCATGGGCTCGGTACTGAGGATGAGATGGAGGAGGAAGCTCATATCCACTCCGTCGATCTGGCACAAATCTCTGTTGTACTAGCTGTGCATACAGACATTTAGTGAAAGTGACCTGGGCATTGGGACACAAAATACATAAGTCTCTTTGGGAAATTAAAAATTTGAATATCATTTTACAGTTAAATCTAACAATAATTCATTTATGAGCTTCATACTTATATATTCCCAAATGAAATGAAAAGACCACCCAACCTATTCACTGCATACTTGATTTCAATAACATCTTTATGAGACATAATTCACATACCATAATATTTACCCTACTGCCTACTTTTTATTTGTCAGAAGTGGAATTCTTTTATTTATATTTTGGTGGTGCTAAGGATTGAGTCCAAGCTTCTTACACTTGATAGGCAAACACTCTCCACTGAGCTCCACCCTCAACACTCTACAATGGAATTCTTATTATTAATTACATTTTATGGCAGTTTGGGGGATAGAAAATAAAAGAATACTTCTTAATTCTCTGGGAGAGATGACACATTTTATTATTAAGAAGTAAATAATTCTAGAAATAGGGGAAATATAGTCAAAAATAGCCAGGGAACACTGAGATATAAAATGGGTAGTCAGGTCTCTTGAAAACTTCCTCCATTGGGTGGAAAAAAAGAATGAAGAAAAAAAATGTGTGTTAACTTGCTATAAGGAACAGAATATATTCAACTTTTTCTAGAGAACAATTAAAATTATGTTTTAACTCTTCAAAGAGAGAAACTAAATGACCAAGAAAGATATCTTACCAATGTCATTATTCGTGTTTCAGGCAAGAATGTCTTAAAAATACGACAGGCTCGTAGGTCAATGGGGTCTCGCAAATAAAATGCCTGAACTGCAGCAGCCACTAATCTGGGCTGCTGCTTTAGTACTGCTACAATGCCAGCTGGAAGGAAGCAGTGTGCTCGATGAAGGGAAGCTTGAATTTTTTCTGGGTACCTATGACAGGTAACAGAGTTGCTTTTGTTTTAATATAAATATCTATAATTTTCATACCACTTACTTCCCCTTTAACATCTTATTTTGTCATGGTTCATCAAGAATAGAAAGTGACAAGAGAGGTGAAAAGAAAGATATACTGTACATACTCTAAGACTGTAGGAAAGAAGAGAGGAAAAATAAAAAGTGGGAAGAAATGGAAAACAAAAAAGAGATTATGGCAGCTAAAACAACAACAACACACACACACAAAACCTACTATATTTTGGAATAAGGATAAGCTCAGGCTTTATTTTTCCAAAATAAAGCTAAAAGAGATATTTAATATAATTAAGATCTGAATGGTATTAAACACTTAATAGGTATTCAAATTTAAATGGCTGAACTAAAATGTTAGTATGGTGATGTCTTCTTTCTCTTCTGAAGGAAATTTTTAAGTATTTCACATACATCAAAGAATACCACATATTGTTCCAGAACCACAGGAAAAAACTTGAGCACATCATGCTTCCTTAAGTTTTCATTTAAAGATCTAATATGTTCTTATACAGGGATAGAGATAACAGCCACAATACCTAAGGTAAATAAACGCAAAAATATTGGGGTTAGATTATAATACTTTTGAATGGGAAGTAAAAGATACATCTACACCAGGCATGAAGACACACACCTGAAGTCCCTGTCACAGGGGAGACTGAGGCAAGAGGATCACTTGGAACCAATAGTTCAACCCCAGCCTGAGCGACATAGTGAGAAGCTGTATTAAACAACAACAGAAACCCTATTTCTTAGTTTTAAAAATCCATAAATTTAACTTTCTAGTCAATTTCATGAAGAGAGATGGTATTTGTAATTTCGGTGAAAGGCATTCCATATTCAGTGAAAGACTTGAGTCCTACTAAAACAAAAGGCTCCTCAACAAACAATGACAGTTATTTTTCTTACCCTTTGATACGCCTGTTAACAGAAGCTCGTACTAATTCTGAAGCTAAAACTTTTTCTGGGTGTGCCGAGATTATAGTCAATGCTTGTGGGATTGTTGGGGGTGTAGTGGGTAACCAGGATTCAGCTTCAGGTTTTCTTGGTGCAGGAATAATACACAACTCACCCTGGTGGAAAAAGACCTGCAAAATGGCACATTTTAATTTCATAGCAGGCACTAGCAAACGCTAAGGTACATGTGAAAACAATGCAGCATAATCTCATCTCTGTAAATATTCTAAACCTTTTTAAACTTACCCTATTGACACTATTATCAGGATCCAACCATTTAGGGAGGAAGTCGGCAGCTTCTATTAACAAGAATTGACCATCATTGTCTTCAATCCTAATGAAAAGAAGATTCAATTTTGCATTCAAAAAGCACATATTTGCTAGTTTTCAAAATAGCTTTAGTCTAATAAAATTTTTCCTTCATCTTAGTAGATAAATATATACTTTGTATAGATTACTATAAAAAAGCAAAACATTTAAATACCAGTAAGCACTAAAGGAGTCTACAAGATTGTAAGGAGGAACTAGAAAGAGATGATAAGGAAAGAAAATAAGAAAAGCAAGTAACATTAGACAAAAATATGAAATTATGCAAGGTAATATAGGTTTCCAAAAGAAAAAAAATCACATATAGCCAATATTAGGAAAGTCTTTATGTAGGAAGTGTTATTTGAGCCTTGAAAGATATATGTATGTATATGTATATATATACATCCATAGTACACGCAGTATACACACACATACATACATACATATACATTTTTGGCCTCACATTATTTTTATTTAATTTGAATATATTCACATGGTTAACATTTTTTTAAAAAAATTCAAAAATTTACAGAATGAAAAGTCTCCCTGACTTCTGTTCCTATCTGCACATTCCTACCCTCCTCTATTGTTTTTTGTATATCCTTGCAGATCTTGCCTATGTGTAATGTAGTGAACATGTTATTGTACAACACAGTACCAGTAGTTAATAATAGTGTATTGCATTATTGGAAATATTTCAGAGATTTTTAAGTGTTCTAACCACAAAAATGTAAGGGAAATAATGCCTATGTTAATTAGCTCAACTTAGTCATCTCACAATATATGAAACATATTAAAATATGGTGCTTATGAAAAATATATACATTTTTATTTATCAACTAGAAAAACAAAATAATGTTCAAAAAAAAAATCAACTACACACAGTGGCTAATACATGTAATCCTAGCTGCCTGGGAAGCTGAAGAGGGAGGATTGCTTGAACTCATGAGTTCCAGACCAGCATGGGCAACATCTCAATAAATAAATTTTAAAAAGCTTAAAAATAAAAAAATAAAGAGTTCTTATTCCTTAGCCTTACATCCTGAATTAAGGATCAAATGGCATAGTATTGGATATTTACCTTTAAATAATTTTTCTATATGATGGAGGAGTAGGGGAAGGTGTAAATAAAATAATAATGACCATAAATTGGTAATTGTTGAAGCTGGATGATGACTACAAATGGGTTCATTCTCTCTTCTTTTATGTGTGCTTAAAATTTCAATAATAAAAAGTTTCCAAATTTTTCACCGCTTCTCTTTTGTTCTGTTGGGAAAGTAGCTGGGTTGGTAGAAAAAGATTAGATTTGGGGAGCTGACTAGAAAAACTAGAAAAAAAAAATGTAACAGTGGGATAAAACGCCCTCTGCTGGCACAGGCTGGGAAATTACAAAGAATAATGAGTTCCATTTTTAAAAACCCAATTATATACAATTTTACTACTTTGCTTCCTATGCTGATTTCTGCTTACATTTCTTCTGTGTATAACTTCTCAAAAATATAGCAATGAAGATACATATTAAAGAAATCTGTGAAGTATGTATTTGAATGGTCTCTCTTATGTTTTGGATTTATGGTTAGCTTTATTTTTAAAATTTGTTCTAAGTAGTTATACATGACAATAGAATGTACTTTGACACATCATATATAAATGGAGTATAATTTCTCATTCTTCTGGTTGTATATGATGTAGAATCACACCAATTGTGTAGTCATATATGTACAGAAGGTAATAATGTCAGATTTATTCTACTATCCTTCCTACCCCTATACTTCTCCCCTCCCTTCACTCCCCTCTACCTGATCCAGAGTAACTCTGTTCTTCCCTAGCTCCCCCCACCTCTTATTGTGAATTAGCACCCGCATATCAGATAAAACATTTGACCTTTGGTTTTTTGGGATTGGCTTATTTCACTTAGCATGACCAATAAATGAGATAAGGAACTCAACAGACTTCACCAAAGAAGAAATACAATTGATCAAAAAATATATGAAAAAATGTTCAACATCTCTAGCAATTAGAGTAATGCAAATCAAATCTACTTTAAGATTTCCTCTCACTCCAGTCAGAATGGCAATTATCAAGAATATAAGCAACAATAAATGTTGGCGAGGATGTAGGGGAAAAGGTACATTCATACATTGCTGGTGGGACTGCAAATTGGTGCAACCATTATGGAAAGCAGTATGGGGCTTCATCAGAAAACTTGGAATGGAACCACTATTTGACCCAGTTATCCCACTCCTCAGTTGATACCCAAAGAACTTAAAATCAGAATACTACAGTGATGTAGCCACATCAATGTTTACAGCAACTCAATTCACAACAGCTAAACTATGGAACCAACCTAGGTGGTCAACAACAGATGAGTGAATAAAGAAAATGAGATACACACACACACACACACACACACACACACACACACTCTGGAACATTATTCAGCCTTAAAGAAGAATAAAATTATGGCATTTACAGGTAAATGGATGGAGCTAGAGAATATCATGCTAAGGGAAATAAGCCAACTCCAAAAACCCAAAGGCCAAATGTTTTCTAGGATATGTAGATGAATGGTCTCTTTTTCAACCAGATAACAAAAGAATTTAATGTCGATTACTTCTAGGAAACCAGAGGAGTACAATCTTTTGTATTGTTTGAGTTTTAACGTGAATTTTTTTTTTGTAGCTAGAATTTAAAAAAATAGAACTTAAAATAAGTATGCTTTGTTTCCAATATTTTGGAAGTTGAACTCTCCAATAATAATTTCCCAAGAAAAGGCAGTCATAAGAGAAGGGGAAGAAAAAACACTGAGGTAACTTTTTAGTTATGTCCCAAATTTGCACAATTTTGACCAGAGCTCAGAAAAAGAATTGTTAAATGTTTAAAAATGTGGTGACTTAGTTTAAAAAAATAAATTCCTTTAGAATAATTAAAATAACCTACAATACCTTGCTATTAACTCTGGAAACTCCTTTGTAATTTCCTTTATTACATAAACGATGAACCATTCATCCTCAATATTATCCCCAAACTTTGTCATGCCATACAAATGAGCAGGAACACTTCCTAGAAGTATAAAAAAAGCAACCATATGATCAGATAAATTTGTCACTGCAAATAAAAATATACACAATCATGCAATCAAACAAACATTCACTATGATCCAAGTACTGTTCTGAGAACTGGAGTTGCAATTCTGAACAAGATACAAGATGCCTATTCTTGAGAAGCTCAGTGTCTAAAATAAGAGACAACCAAATCATCTCAAAACAAGATGATCAACCTAGAACAGAGGCATGCACTAAAGGTTATATGAGTGTAATGGGAGTGATACCATTAAGGTGATGCTTCCTTTATTGTAAGAAAGAATGGTATCTGGAGGAATGACCAGAGATGAATTTCCCAGAAAAAGGAACAGCATGCGCAAAGGCACAGAGGCATAATAGACAACAGCATTCTGGAAATATCAGGAAGTTGGATTTAGAGAAGCTGAAAATTTCATACAAGCATACTATACACAAATATATGGAAATTAAACAACACACTTTTAAACAACCAATGAGTCAAAAATGCAGTCATAAGGGAAATTAGAAAATATCTTGAGACAAATGAAAATGAAAGCACAACATACCCAAACTCACAGGACTCAGTTAAAGTAGTCTAAGAGCAAAACTTCATAGTTGTGAAATATTTCAAATCATTAATCTAATTTTACACTCTAAGGAACCAGAAAAAGAAGTACAAACTACACCTAAAGTTAATAGAAGAAAGGAAACAATAAAGATAAATGAAATTAAGTATAGAAAAATAATATAAAAGCAACAAAACTGAATAGGTTTTTTTTTTTTTTTTTTTTTTTAGAAAACATCAACAAAATTAGTTAACCCACTAACTAAATTAACTAAGAATAAAAGAGAAAAGACTCAAATTAAAATCAGAAATGAAACAGGGGACATTACAATCTATGCCACAAAAATAAGAGAATACTATGAACAATCGTACACCAATCAATTGGGAAACCTATGTGAAAAAGATAAATTCTTAAAATACAAAGCTTAATAATCCAGGTCTTGACTGAATTATGAAGAAACAGAAAACTTGAACAGAACTATAATTAGTAAAGAGACTTAATAAGTAATCAAAAACTTTCTAACAAAGAAAAATCCAGGACCAGATGGCTTCACTAAAGAATTCTATCAAATATTTAAAGAATTTAAGACCAATTCTCCTCAATGTCTTCCAAAAAGATGAAGGGAAGGGAACAGTCCCAGACTCATTCTCTGTGGCCAGTATGACCCTAATATCAAAGCCAGAAATGATAATATGAGACAAGAAATCTACTGACCGATATTCCTAATGAATATGGATGCAGAAATCCTCAATGAAATACTAGTAATCAAATTCAACAGCACATTAAAAGGATTAGAAATCACAACCAAGTGGAATTTATTACTGGTTTGCAAGGACAGTTTAACAACAACAACAAAAAAATCAATCACTGTACACATTAACAGAACGAATGTCAAACAAATGCAAATGGAGAGTGTCTCCAAGGCTGTGGTAGCAAAAAACAGGTGAAAAGAACATTCCACTCAACTCTTCTTCTCCCTACTCAGGATCTCTCAAGTTTCTTCAATTATAACAGCTCCAATTAGAGTACATCTTCCTTGTATATTAGACTTCCATTTAAACCTTTTCCTGAAGCAATGGGGAACTGGTAGAGAATGTTAAGCAGGATTGTGACATGATCAAATTTGTGTTCAACAAAGGTAACTGACAACAGTGTAAGATATTGATGAGACTGGAACCACAGAGGTAAGTTAGAAGGATACTGTAATTTTCTAGAAGAAGGGATAAAAAGGGCCTACACTAAAGTCAAACAGATGTAGAAAAAGGATCATATTTAGGAGTAATCACATCAGGATTTAGTGCCTGAGTAAACATGATGAAGTGAGAAGCTGAGTATGATCATGAAATACTAAGTAACTTAGATGATGAGGAAGATAGCAATGACATTAAATAAGATGAGTAAATATAGGGTAAAGATGATTTTCTAGAAAACAGGTAAGGGGTTGGTTTTAGATGTACTATGCTAATGGGACAGCACTCTTGCAAAAAAAATCGCATATATTTCAGATATAGCAGAGAAAATATTTAGCCACTGCTAGCTAAAGATAACAGGTAAGTACCAGATTGTGTGTCAGATTCATGGTATCACAAGATATCAATCTCCCCATGCCAGTGACTCCACATAAGTCACTGTGTGAGTAGAGCCTTGGTCATCTATCCTGAATTCATTTTCATAAAGCTATAAGAAATGATAGGACAGAGTGCTATATTTTGTCACAGGCCAGATCTCAAGCATCAACAACACAAGAAAGCAGTTAAGGAAACTCAAATGCTTCTGAATTGAGGCATCAATAGTGGTGTGTGCCTACAGTCCCAGGTAATTGGGAGGCTGAGGCAGGAGGACTGCTTGAGCTCTGGAATTTGAGACTAGCTTGGACAACACAGCAAGACCCTGTCTTAGAACAAAACAAAACCAAAAAATCTTATGAGTGGCAAATGATGGTCTAAAGCTTAATAAGCCAGGCAAAGTCAATCTTATATCCTTACCAAAACAATCATGTGAAAAAGGGCAGCCTACTAAACATATTATCATGATAAGAATTGAGAAATAGCAAAAGGAACTATGATTAAGGAAACCAGACACCTGCACCTCTTTAGTTTAGTTAGATATTTTATGGCATAGTAAAGTAATTAAAGTTTAAAACAATAGCCATGAACTTAATTTTTAGTACAAGCTAGTTCCTAGGTATTGACTATTGGAAAGTTTTTATCAATATAAGTTTTTTTTTTAAAAAGTTTGAGTTTAGGGGCTTGCCTGAATATAGGCAAGCCTTGTTAACCTAAAAAGTTGAGGATATAAATCTGACAACACTAAAGGAAGAATGAATCACTTTACCTTTCCCAGGTTTATATTTGAGATTAAAAGGCTGATTCTGCCAGATATAAGGGACTAGGATAGGTGCAAACAGGGACATTATTCTCTCAATATACTTCTGAAGAATTTCTTTTTGTTTCTCTGGGTCCCTTGATTCATCTGGTATCAGGAACAAGTGGTACTCCACAGTGTCTTCCAGTGTAACAAGCTTCATATTTTCCTCCATTTTTCCTTGAAAAGTACATTTAAAATTTCGATAGTATAAACCACATAGAACAGTGCAGAAAAAACGTCCCACTTCCTAAACTCTTCTAAATGACTGCATTCACATTGTTTTCTAAAATACTGTTATCCACACACTATTGTCATGGTTTTTGCCTTGACTATATACCATTTATAATAATTTTTACTTAATATTTTTTAAAGACTTTTATACTTAAAACTATGTTTTATTACACTTCAAAATAGATTAAAAGGAAAACTTGATATTATACAGTGAATGGAAACCCAATATCACATTTCTACACTAATAAAGTTGTAGGAATAAAAATTTAAATGTGTTTGGGTACAATGGGCATGCCTATAGTCCCAGCTACTGGGTAGGCAGAGGCAGAATCATCATATGAGTCCAAAAGTTAGGGACCACCCTGGGAAACGTAGCAAGACTCCATCTCTTAAAAATAAATAAATGTTTGTCCTTGTACTAGCAGCGGTGTGTGTAACACACTTTGAGACACACTACACTAACATCCACTGTTTAAATAGTATCAAAAGTCCCACTTCTGGGCTAGGGATGTGGCTCAAGCGGTAGCGCGCTCGCCTGGCATGCGTGCGGCCCAGGTTCTATCCTCAGCACCACATACAAACAAAGATGTGTCCGCCGAAAACTAAAAAAAAATAAATATTAAAGAATTCTCTCTCTCTCTTAAAAAAAAAAAAAAGTCCTACTTCTGCCTCTAATTAGTTGCGTTACTTTAGGCAGTTCATTTCCCCTTTCTGGAGTTTTCTCCTTAATTGTGGAATGGGAGTGTGACTTTACCATTTCTACAATCTCTCCTGCTTTAAATTTGTGCCCTTTATATGCGCTAAAGAACAATCTCCCTTACTCTACAGAATTAAAAACTTTCCTTTTTACGAACATTGTATGGCATAGTAGAATACAAAACTACAAAAGATGTCTGCTCATTTCACCCCGAAATAATTTACCCACGATTCTTGATCTCACAACTCTGTCCTAAATCTGTCCCCTTTTCAAGTCTTGGGGGTCAATACCTCTGTTACACCAAGAGGTAGTAGATACTTTTCTAAGAATTTTCCTTACAAATATAAGGACTAGTTTACTATTGCTGTCAGGTGATGCTCAGTAAACGACGGCACTGCACCGGAGGGACCACCCTAACACAGCGATTCGATTCTTCAGCTTACTCGTAAGGCTTTCTAATGAATTCCTGAGGAACTGCTTCTTCTATCCGCACACCCACTCATTGCGATCAGCTCACATCATCATTTTGCCTTTCAATCTAGAGGGACAACCAATTCTACCCACACACCCCTTAACGCCAAGCACCCACCTTTATACAGAATTTACAGTGTCAGGACTGGCCTTGAGATCACTCAGGTTAAGACCTCACAGAACAAACGAGAAAACCCGGAGCCCTGAAAGAGACGCGACCAAGCAGCAGGGACCTGAAGGTGTCTAGCGTTGTTTACTCAAATTAGGTTTCTCATTTCCATTAATTTTCCTCTTACGATTCTAGGCCCTCTCCTGTGCGCTTCTGCTGTGGGACCTTTCCTAGGCCTCCTCTTCCACTTGAGAGCTCTGAGAGCGTGGCCCAGGATCTGTTTCCACCGACCCGAGACTAGCGGAAATCTTAAGAGAAAGCCTGAAACCCATCAGTTCCCGGAACCTTGGGTGTTGTCCTTGCTGCGCTTCGGCCGAGGCATTTGGCAGGTGCCCGCGTATTCGTCACTTCCGCCCCCGCTAGGAAGCTGGGAGGACGGAGGACAGGAGAGGTGGGAACCCTGGGACGGTAGTGATCCGGAGTCTCGGCGACGGGGCGAGACGGGGCCGGTAGGTGGTGGGAGGGGGCCCAGCCGGAGCCGGCTGGAGGGCCAGGCCCGGAGGCCCCCACCCTGGCGTACCTGCCCCGGCCGCGGCTGAGGAGGAGGCAGCCGAGGAGGATGATCTCCAGATACACTCGGAAGGCCGTGCCGCAGACCTTGGAGCTGTGAGTGGACTGCTAATCCATCCCAGCCCGGGAGACTGAGGCGGGTCGTGGGCTCCCTGGGGACCCTCCATAACTAGTCTTTCTCGCCTTTCTTTTCCTGGGGTTGGGGAAACTAAATATTGCCTGGAATTCTCTCTTCCCAGCCTTGGTGGACACTTGTCCCTCCGCCTGCAACTGAGGGCGTGTCTCGCGACCTGTAGCCTAAGACTTGATCTCTTGAGCAGTACTAACTGATTATAGGAACTGGGTCTCCTAAGGCGTTTGTAGTTCCTACAGTGCTTCAGGCCCCACTGCCAATGGTAATTGACAACTGGAGAAGTTATTAATAATCTAGTGTTTCAATAAAGTTGAACACCTCAAGTGCCAGACATCAATGCAAATCTGTTTACATGCATTATCTCAATCATTCCAACATTGATATTGGTGAGTATTTTATTTTGGACATTCTACAGATAAAGTTCCCACATTTCAAGATTGTAACATGTTAAAGGTTACACACAGCCGGGAGGTAGTGGAGCTCAGAGGTACAAACCCTGTGCAATCTGACTCTGAACCCGGTGGTCATAATCATTATATATACTGCTTCCCCACCTCTTAAGCATCAGAACGTAAAAGAATCAATTTTTCTTTTTTAGACTAAAAAGCAAGTATTTCTAACTTAAAGACCCACTTCTTGTCCTTAACGTAATGTTATAATTTAGCAAGTAATGCTAATGTCTTCCCATTACTAAGTCAAAGTCCTTTGCTTTTTGATCCTTATAACAACTCTGTAGGAAGGGTTTGATTATCTTCAGTTTTTCAGGTGATGAAATTATATGAAAAAGTTTACTCATTTTAAGGTTACATAGCCAATAGAATCAGGATTTAGGCCTGGGCTTTAAAAAATTTTCCCTTTTCATTGATCTCTGTTATTTTAGCCGCCATACATCATTTACTAAATATTAATTACATATGGCAAAAGCAAGCATATTTTAAGTATGCTGAGTTTCTAGCTGGACTCTTTTCTAGCTATGAAATTTTTTTGGCAAATTACAAAATCTCTCTGCCTTCATTATGTAAAAGCATGTCTACAATGATGACATAGGGCTTCTCATGAAATAAATGTGTCCTCAGTAAATGGTAATTTCCTTTTACATATCCACCTTTACTTGGTACAATAGACATACAAAGAAAATAAGTCTAAAATCTCTCTTTGTGTTTCAAAAGCTTATTATCTGTTAAGGAATAGGATATCTGCCCAGTAGCCATTCAGATAATAAGGAACTGGAATGAAGAACAGTCGTTTCATAGTAAAGTGAACAGCATTTAGCTTAAAATCTACTTTTATAGTTAATTCCAACATACTGAAAAGTTAAAACAAATCTTGTGTGGGGAAAAAAATATGAATAAGCAGTTAAGTATTGAATGGATTGAAGTTATTGACCCAGTGTAGTTACATTACTTGTTCTTGGTTGGTAATTTGATAATCCCAAAAGATGATTCTCCATCTGGAATCACAGTGAAGTGAGTAATGAAGATAAAATGTGCATAAAAGACAGTGCAATAAAAGGGCTTTTTAATCAAGATGCTATATACTGTCCTTTGAAGCAGGAACTTTAACTTTCTTCCTAACAATTATAAATTATAGATGTTGAAGAGAGTTTGGGAAAAAGAGATTTTCAACACACAGCATAACTTTTTTAAATGAAAAATTTCAAACATAAATATATTGAGAATAATATAATGAGCCACCCATTACTCCATACTCAACGATTGTCAACTTATTAAAATGTATTTGCTTCATCTATCTTTTATCTCTTTGTAGCTTTTCTCTGAAAGAAGGAAAACAAAACCCCCAGGATACTGGTTTATGTTGTCATTTTGTCTGTATTCATATCCTGTACATCTCTAAAAGCTAAGGACATTTTCTTATGTAATCAAAATGCTATTGTTACATTTAATAATATTTCTTTGTTATTTTTTGTCACTTCCTTGACTAAAAAAAATGTTTTTAAGTCTCTATTTCATAGCTAGAATCCATATTTCAGATTCCTCCCATTTTATCAAAGATAGGCTTTTAGTTTTAGGTTCACTGAATGAGAGCAGTACAGATGGCTCTGCAGAAATTAATTTCTACCATTAGAGAAAATTTAAAGGGAAAGCTTCGTTGACCTGATCCTTTGCTTTATGTTTATATATAAAAATGATACAATTTACTAAAGTCTCAAATTTTATTTCCACTTAGAGGCCTTGGAACCAGACTACTTAGATTTGAATCCTGACTCTACTTACTAATCATATGACCATAAGCAGGTTACTTAATCCCTCTGGCTTCATTTTCCTTCCCTGGGGAATGTACTAAATTTATAATATAAATTTCTGTATTAAAGGACATGGGAAACCTATTATAAAGAAACTTGGGTAGCTTTGTTTAACTAGCCAGACTCCTAAATTTATTTGACTGCAGAATTTTATGAGGAAGGAAAGTACTGTAGATGATTAGGATTGGAACATGTAATAATTGACCCATAGTTTATTCCAGTGCACATGTCCAATAGAAAATAGAAATTCCAGATAAGCAATGTCCAATAGAAAATATGATATAAGCTGCATATGACATTTTAAATTTTCAGGTGGTTACAACAAAAAATAAAAAAGTGAAATCATCATAGACTCAGAGAAAGTTGCAAAATTAGTATATAGAACCCCATGAACCCTTCATTCAGTTTCCCTCCGTTGATGACATCTAGGTAGCTTTAGTATAATTTCAAAGCCAGACACTGACATTAGTACAGTAAAGTTAACTAAACTACAGACCTTATTCAGTTTTCACCCATTTTTACATCCTGTTGTCTCTGTGTGCATATATGTATGCATGCATATATACACATAGTTCTATGCAGATGGTCTAATTTATAGATTGTTTAACTACCACTACAATCAAGTAGACATCTGTTTTGCCACCACCAAGGAACTTCTTTGTGTACTCTTATTAGTCACATCCCCTCCAGCAGCTACTGCTATGTTCTCTATCTCTATAGTTTTGTTATTTGTGAGTGTTATATAAATAGAATCATAGAGTATACATAATTGTGATTGGCTTTGGCTTTATTCACTTAAGCATGATACATTTGAGATCCATCCAGGTTGCTGCATGTATCAATAGTTCATTTCTTTTGATTGCCGAATTATTCTATTGTGTGACTATACCAAAGTTTAATCATTTACACATTGGACATTTGAGTTGATTACAGTTCTTTTTCAACTATAACAAAAACTACTATGAACATTTTGTGTATGTTTTTGCATGTGAATATAAGTTTTAATTTCTCTGGTCTCAAATACACAACAGTTTAACTGCTAGGTCTTTTGGTAAATGTATGTGGGGGGTTTTGTAAGAAACTATTGAACTATTCTAGCGTGGCTATACCATTTGACATTCTTGCCAGTAAAGTATTATATGATATTCCGTTTACTCCACATTCTCACCTGCATTTAGTGTTATCAGTATTTTTTATTTTAGCTGTTCTGATAGGTGTGTAGTGATATCTTACTGTATTCTCAATTTTTTAAATTAATTAATTCATTTTAATTAAGTACATATGACAGCAGAATGCATTTTGATTCACGATGTAGTGTCACACCATATGTGTAGTCATACATGTACCTAGGGTAATGATGTCTATCTCATTCAGCCATCTTTCCTGCCCTCATCCATCCTCCCCACCATCCCTCTCCTTTGCCCAATCAAAGTTTCTCCATTTTTCCCATGCCTCCCTGCTCCCTGTTATGGATGAGATCCACTTATCAGAGAGAACATTTGGCCTTTGGTTTTTTGAGATTAGCTTACTTTGCTTAGTATGATATTCTCCAACTCCATCCATTTACCTGCAAATGCCATAATTTTATTCTCTTTTAATGCTGAGTAATATTTCATTGTATATATACCATAGTTTCTTTATCCATTCATCTATTGAAGGACATCTAGGTTTCTTCCACAGTTTAGCTATTGTGAATTGAGCTGCTATGAACATTGATGTGACTGCGTTACTATACTATGATGATTTTAAGTCCTTTCGGTATAGACTGAGGAGTAGGATAGCTGGATCAAATGGTGATTCCATTCCAATTTTTTTAAAGGAATTTCCAAACTGCTTTCCAGATTGGTTGCACCAATTTGCTCCCATCAACATTGTGGGAGCAAATTTTTGCCACACACACGTCAGATAGAGCACTAACCTCCAGGATATATAAAGAACTCAAAAACCTTAACACCAAAAAAACAAACAGCTCAATCAATAAATGGGCTAAGGAGATGAACAGACACTTCTCAGAAGAAGATATACATTTAATCAATAAATATGTGAAAAAATGTTCAATATCCCTAGTAATTATAGAAATGAAAGTCAAAACTACTCTTAAGATTTCATCTCACACCAGTCAGAATGTTATTTCAAGGATACAGACAACAATAAATGTCGGTGAGGATGTGTGGGGGGAAAGGCACACTCATACATTGCTGGTGGGACTGTATTTTCAATTTTTAATGAAATTTCAAGAATATATTTTGTTTAATATATCCAAAATATTTTAATATATAATCAAGATAATAAAATTAATAAGATTGCATATTATTTATGTACTAAGACTTTGGAATCCAATGTATTATACACTTAAAAAACAATCCGGGGTTCTCACACTTGAGGTAGCTCAAATTTTCCCTTGAATGTATGTCTACTTCCTAAATAAACCTCTGTCTGTGCATTTGTCAGACAAACAAACCAAAAAAACCCACAATCAGTTCCAATGAGCCTCATTTGTAACTGCTGCTTGCTAGTAGTGTCCACTGCATTGGGCAGTTCCAGAGTTGCAGGAAGTTGGTAACTAATTTTTAGATCCAGTTACTGAAATATATTTATCTTCTCCTTATAGGAAATATAACTTTATTTTATCTTTAACAGGAAAGGAGTAACAAAACATGCTCTTAATCATCATCCCCTTCCAGAGCAACTGGATGAAATTTCCTCTACTAATGATGGCCATGAAAAAGACACAAGTTCCCAAAGGTAATAACACAGAGTGCACTTGTTTGTTTATTGGTCTTGCTAATGGCAAAAGTTTTGTTTTTTGGTATCAAGACTTTGTTAACGAATCAAGAAGTTTTATCATCTTAAGAGTCTGAGGCAGTAGGACTGCTTGAGTCTATTAGTTTGAAGTCAGCCTGGGCAACATAGTAAGAGCTCATTTAAAAAACAAATGGCCAAGGGATGATGGTACACGCCTGTAATCCCATTGGTTCAGGAGGCTGAGGCAGGAGGATTGTGAACTCAAAGCTAGCCTCAGTAAAAGCATAGTGCTAAGCAACTCAGTGAGACCCTGGTTAAATAAAATACAGAATAGGGCTGGGGATGTGGCTCAGTGGCCTAGTGCCCTAGAGTTCAATCCCCAGTAATCCACTGCCCCGCCAAAATCATCAGCCTTCATTGTAGAATAGCTAATGGCAACAACATCATACTTATTTTTATAACCTTTAGAAGTAGTATTATGATGTAGTTAAGAATATGAACTTAAGGGCTGGGGTTGTGGCTCAGTGGTAGAGCGCTCACCTAGCATGTGCAAGGCTCTGGGTTAGATCCTCAGCATCACATAAAAATAAATAAATAAAATAAAGGTATATAAAAAAAGAATATGAACTTAATCCTAGTCCTCACTTATTAGCTGAGTAATATTGGGCAAGTTACCTACTTGATAATGTACCTCTTATAGGATATTGTGAATGTAAATGAGATAAAGTATGTAAAACCTAACACTGTTTTATAGCAAATGCTCAGTAGATATTAGCTGCTGTTGTTATTTAAAGAAATAGAAGAGAAGACTATGACTTCAAAGAGTATTCTGAGAAGCAATGTATTATCAAGATTAAAACCTGGAACTAAATGTCAGATTACTTCTTTTTTAAATGGAGTTACTGGAACTCTGCATCACCAGGTAGTACCAAGGATAAAATGAGATTAACATCTGTAAAGTACTTGATACAGTTCAGATTTTACTATTAACATTTCTGAAATATCTTTAGTTATAAAGAATATATGTTATAGGTAGAATATTAAAGTATTCATTGTAAGCTATGACTAGAATTATTTGGAAGGACTGCTGTTGGTTTTATAGAAATTAGATAGGAGTTTTCCATGATGCGTTAATTTCAGATTCTTCATTTATTTTCACCTCATTGGATGTATTTGTACACATGCTTGTCACCTAAGTTACTGGGTAGTCAATGCTGCAGAAATTTGAGGAAATGTGAGAATCTTACTTTTTTCTCTCTCCCTCTCAAATTGTGCATTTAGTGAGTCTGACATCACTCAAGAATCACCTTTAACATCAGGCAACACTGGGAATTCAGGATCTGCTTTTCCAAGTTATACTGGCACAGGGATCTCTACAGAAGGCAGCTCAGACTTCTCCTGGGGATATGGTGTGAGTTGTATGTTATCAGTCTAATGGTGTTCTTAGGAGACTATCCTGGGAGTTAGGATTTGTTGGTATATTTCATTCCTTCACTCTCCTGTATTGTTTCTTTACAAGTGTGGTAATTCCTAAATTTACCACACTTTATAATAGTTGTAAAGAAGTATTAATCCTTACTTTCTTTCAATACTTGATGGGTAGTGTTTGACTTGTATATATTACAAAAGAGGACTAAATGTATTTACCCCTAATGTTATTCAGTCATTATTAATTAGGTGATTAAATGAGTGATTTTTGCTTAAATTGTATCAATTTCCCATTATAAAAAATTATTTTTAAAAGACTAATAACCTTCAAAGAAAAATTTATGAAAGACAAATTTTATGCATAATTTTACCATCTTGATTCAGTAGGTATTTTGATTTTTATGTCTTCTTTCAATTTGTAATTTGGTTATAATCATGATGTACATAATAGTATCATGCTCTACTTTTCATTTAATATTACTTTGTAAGCACTTTTCCACAATGCTTATTTTAAGTATTTTTTTTTTAGTTGTTGATGGACTTTATTTTATTCATTTATTTATATGTGGTGCTGAGAATCGAACCCAGTGCCTCACACACGTGAAGCAAGTGCTCTACCACTGAGCCACAACCCCAGCCCCAATGTTTATTTTACACACTATTATTGTTAGCAACCTGCTTTCTTTATAGAAAGCCTAATTTTTAAAACCTATTATTATTACCATGAATTATTTTCCAATCTTTTTTTTTTTAGTTGTTGATGGACCTTTATTTATTTATATATGGTGCTGAGAATCCAACCCAGTGCCTCACACATGCCAGGCATGCGCTACACCACTGAACTACAACCCTAGCCCCTCCAATCATTTTATATATATATATATATATATATATATACACACACACACACACACACACACACACACACATACACACACACACACACACATATACTTTCTTCACATATTTCTATGATATATGTACATATACTCTGTGTGTGCATGTGTGTGTGTACATACAACATGTATGTATCCTATTTTGTAGTCTACTTTTTTCATTTACCATTATTTTGTATAGATGTTTCATCCTTCATGCCTATCTATTTGAATAGTTATATTTCTTGGTGTTAATATATTATAATTGAAGTTTTCCCTTATCTTCTAATATTTGGGTTTTCATTTTTTTATTCATTTGTTTAAAAACATTTATTGAACACATTTGTTTTCACTGAACCTTATTGAGCACATTTGTTTTTACTATACCTATTGGCTTGGGGGATATGGGGCCAAGTGAGGCTTCTAATACTTAATAGTCTTATGAGGGAGATTGACAAAAGGAAATAAGATACAAAAGGTGGTAAGAGCTCTAAGGAAGATGACAGGTGCTGAAATAGTATAGAGGAATTCACTTTATATAGAAATATCGGGTAGGATAGATTTGAGTGAGACTTAAATATTGAAGAGTTAGCCATGAAAAGAGTGAGAAAAAGAACTTTCTACCCCAAGGTGAAGTAGTTCATACTTCCAAGGCAAAATGTATGGCATGTTCTTGAAACTGAAGAAAACATCAGAGTGGCTGGAAGATGGTGAACCAGGGGGAGAAAAGCACAAAAATGAGATCAGAGAGGTAAGCAGAAGTACATGGTGTAGGGTCTTATAGACCATGGAAAGAATTTAAATTTTATTCTGAAGGAATGAAGTTGATGCCTTATATGAAGGATTTAGTGCACTGACTATATGTATTTCCATCATTTATTTCTATATTGTGATAGTTGTCTCTTTTTAAGTTATAAAAATGTCATACAGATATATCCATTCCCTTGCTTTTTTATATTATTTTATTATGTAACATTTTATTTTAATTATTATGTAACAGGTTTTTAAAAATTCAAATATAATCATTTCACTTTCTACCTTCATTTCTTCACTAGTCAGGAAAAATGGAATAGTATAAGATTTTTCATAGGTTTTTAACAATTTTTCATGTTTACCTTTTTAATTCACTGATTTTTTTTTTTTTTTAAGATCAAGGGTGGTTGCATTTGTCTTTAAAGAGCTACATAGTAAATACTTTAGGCTTTGTAGACTCTATCTGGACCTTCATCTCTCACTGTATTCAGAAAGCAGCTATAAACAGTGTGTAAATAAAGAGACTGAATGTGTTCCAATAAAACTTCGTTTGTAAATAGGTGATGGGCTGGATTTATCCTATTGACCACAGTTTGCTGAACTTATTCCAAATACTACTTATAACAGAACCTTAGATTTTGCTATTATACCTACTCTCCCTATAGAGCTATAGAATTTTGAACATTGGACCAAGTTGAAAATTATATTTCCCAGTCTCTGTTACATAGAAGTCAGGAGGTAGGGCTTTATGGAGTGCCATTTTTTTTTTTTTTTTCCCAGTTATCTCTTGCTCCTAATTCCTGTCTGAATCATGGAACTATGGCTAAAAATATAGCAGCCATCTCAGACCATGAAGTATTAATTGAAGATTGGAAATGGTAGGAGAAACTGGGTCCTTGATATCCCTGGAGCCACCGTATCAACTTTTTAATTCCTACCTCTAAACTTAATTTTTTATGAGAGAAAATTATCTTATTTAAGCCACTGTTATTTTCAGTGGTAACCAAATGCAATTCATGACTGAAATACTCATCCTTTTAAAAAATACTTTACAAATACCTTTTTCTAGTATGGGATTTTTATAATTTTCATAATTTTTACATTTAGTTCTTTAATCCACCCACAATTGTCTTTTGTTATGGTATGTAGCAGAGACATAATCCTACTTTTTTCCATATGCATAATGAATTGTTTCAGCACCATTTATTTACTAGGTCAGGATTTCTAAGCAGGGACATTTTGGGTATGGTTACTGTGTAGAAATGTCCCATATACAACAGACTGCTTAGTATATATGATTCCTTCCTATCAAAATATCGGTAGTACCCCATCAATGGGTTCTCTAAAATTATACAAATAAATTTTTTACCTTCTCCTATACATAAGTGATGATATTCCAGTGGAGCTGTTTATTCTTTTCCCTCTGTCTGCCATGCTTACCTCTGTTATAAATCAAATTTTAAAATATGAAAGAGTTATTTCCAGACTCTCTAAATTGTCCTATCCTAAGCTCATTTATTGGTTTTAACTATAACTATATAACAATTATATATAACGATAGCTGTATAATAATCCACATTGTCTGGTAGTATTACTGAATTGTTCAGTAATACCACATTGCACATAATTGTCTTGACCCATATTTTAATATAAAAAATAGAAAGTTTTTAAAATTGCATAGGTCAATTTGAGAAAAACTGCCATCTTTATTGAGTTTTAAACATGTCCTTGGTATATTAATCTTTCAACTTAATAAAAAAAAAACTATTTAGATCTTGTTTAATATATTTTAGTAAGGTTTTCATTATTGTATCAGTAAAGGGGTACTGTACACTTGTTAGGGATTAGTTTCTAGGGACTTTGGATGGTATAATGTTTTAAAACTATAACTTAAGACTTCTTGTTTGTATTTCTTGTTGTTTGTATTTCTTATCTACTTAATAACATTCAATTTTTATTAACTTTATTCTACTTATTCATACCCTATAAAATTTACCCTTTTAAAGTATATGAGTATTTTTTAGTATATTCACAGAGTTGTTCAACCATCATTACTATCTAATCTTACTATGTTTTTATCACTTCAGAAAGAAGTCCTGTACCCCTTAGCTGTCACTCCCCCGGCCCATGCAACCACTAATCTGCTGTCTGTTTCTGTGGAATGGCCTATTCTGGCATTTTCATATAAATTAAATTATACTATAGCTTTTTGTATCTGGCATCTTTCAATTAGCACAATAGTTTCAAGGTTCATTCATATTATAAATTAATCAGTACTTTATTCTTGTTAATAAATTTTATTGCAGGGCTGAGGCTGTAGCTAAGTGACAGAGCACTTGCCTAGCATATGTGAGGCACTGGGTTCCATCCTTAGTACCACATAAAAATACAAATAAAATAAGGCATGTTGTCCATCCACAACTACCAAAAAAAAAAAAAAAAAAAAATTGCTGGGGATCGGATGTACTTCAGTGATACAGTACCTAAAAATTTATTTTAAAAAATTATATTGCATAGATTACCAAATCTTATCTGTTTTTCAGCTAATGGGTTTCTACTTTCTGACTTTTATTAATAATGCTAGTATGAACATTTGTGTACAGATATTTTTGGTGTGCCTATATTTTGAATAATCTTAGGTATATAACAAGGAGAATTGCTAGGTCATATGAAAATTCGGTGTTTAACTCTTTGAAGAATATATTTATTTTTGATATTTATTATAATAATTATGATTTTCAATATTTCTGGTTAGTAAATAAATAATATTGATGTTTTCCTCATATTATTGCAAAGACTTCACTGCAGATATAATCATATGAATGTCAGAGTAGAAAATTCCTTTGAAATGCATTATTTTATATGTAACAAAATTCAAGGTTTTTTCAATATATATGTTTATTTTTTAGTTTTAGGAGGACACAATATCTTTATTTTATTTTTATGTGGTGCTGAGAATCGAACCCAGTGCCTCACTCATGCTACGCAAACACGCTACCACTTGAGTCACGTTACCAGCCCCCAAAATTCAGGTTTTGAATTAAAGTTGCAATTCTTTTTTATTTTAAATTTTTTTTAGTTGTAATTGGACCCACTACCTTTATTCGTATTTTTTTTTTTTTTTTTTTAATGAGGTGCTGAGGATTGAATCCAGGGCCTCACACATGCTAGGCAAGTGCTGTACCACTGAGCCACAACCCCAGCCCTCAAGTTGAACTATTTTTCCACAACAATTTGAATGACATAATACCCCCCCACACCTGATATTTTAACGTGTATTTCTTATGAATAAGGAAATAATGTGTACAAATAAGGACATTCTTCTATCAGAATGCAACTACTAAAATCAGGAAAGTAATGATATATTACTGCCATCTAATCCTCAGGCCCTATTCTAGTGTTACCAATTGTACTAATAATATCCTTTATAACAAAAGTTCAGTTCACATTATCCTATCCTCTTTTGCTCCTTCAATCTTGAATCATTCTTTAAAATGATAGCACAGAAATGAACATATTTTTCTTATTGTGCTCCAGTAGGTGGCACATAATGCCTTTTATCTCAGTATTTATGGTCTTCACCTTGGTTACTTCATTAAGGTGAGATCTTCCAACTTACTCATTTGCATTTGCATGGAAAGGTATTTTATGGGGAGTTATTTTGAAATTATGTTGCTTTTCTGTTTCTCATCAAACTTTCAACTTATTTATTTGTATCAGTGGGACTCATGGATTTCCATTTTACTCAATGAGTTACACATCATTATTATTTATCTTGAAGTTCGAATTATCCCAAATTTGGCCAATGAAAACCCTTGCAAAATGGCTTCTATGCCATTTTGACCTATTCCCCTTCTTCTTTGAGCATTTACTTTCTGACACAAGATATTTTAGGCTTATTTTGTATTTTGCCCCAGAATTGGGATATTTAGAAAACAAGATTTGTGTGCTGGATATGTGTACTAATTTTTTCTTGTCATGGATGCCCAACCCTTCCTAGTGGACAGAACCAGGGAATACTTGTAGGCCTCCTATTCCAATCTTACATGATAAGGTTCATATTAGTTTTCCCCTTTCCATATTTGTAGCTTCTTTATCTGACAGAAACCTGGCTCTCATCATCCTTAATACATTTATCTATTTGATTAATTTCCCTGAATGTAACCAGTTTCCCACTATTGCCACTGTCTCCTACTCTCTGCATATGCCCTTTTCACCCTGCAATGGGTCACTCCCCTCTGTATCCTTTTACCATTTGGATTTTCTCAGCTTGCTTGGACTCAGACACTCATACTGGTTTGACCCCCTTTGGGGTACCTTTTTTTGCCCTTGGCCTCTCTTACTCCACCTACTCCCCATGCGGTAGCCTTCCTCTCTCCATTCTAATTTCAACATTACAAGCTGATTGCCTTCCCAAAGGGACATCTTGATTTTCAGTAGTGCTCATCCTGTAACATCTTATTTCCATTGTGGGTAGATTATATTTTCAAAAGCCATGTTCTTTCTCCTAGAACCTGGATGTCCCTTTTAACTGCCTCAGTCATTAGAACAAAGTGAAAGTGGTGCTACTTGACTTTCTAGGTTAGAAGACACTGCAGTTTCTGCTTGCCTATTTCTGTCTCTGTCTCTGTCTTTGAGTGGTAGATCTCAGAATTTAACCACCATTTGTAAGAAAGTTCAGTTACAGACATGAAAAAGCACTATGGAAAGGAATTAAAGTCTGCAGTTATAAGCCAGCCTCAGTTGCCATTGTATTAGTGAATGAGCCTTCAGATGATTTTAGCTCCCAGCCTTTGAGTCTTTTGACTGAGGCCACAGATGATACAGAGCAGAGATAAGCCATTCCTGTTGAGATCTACACAAATTCCTGACCCATATAAACCTGGAGAGATAATAAGTGATTTTTGCTGTTGAGTTTTGGAGTAATTTGCTTCACTGCCAAAGTAATTTGAAATACCCTTTTAACAT
This sequence comes from Marmota marmota marmota, assembly GCF_001458135.2. Taxonomy (NCBI): domain Eukaryota; kingdom Metazoa; phylum Chordata; class Mammalia; order Rodentia; family Sciuridae; genus Marmota; species Marmota marmota. The sequence goes on along the minus strand of NW_025999862.1, from coordinate 376,100 downwards.
GTTCAAGGCCTCTGAGCCCTCTAAGTCTCATATTGCCCAGCAGGCCATCCTCCTACTCTGATGACCTCTTATTTTCCTTGGCTACCTGCATGGGGAGTTTTCTGACTATGCAATAGTGAGTCAGAGTCCAAGCAAAGCAATGATGTTCCCATTGTGCTGAGGAGCAGATACCAGAGTTCAGGGCAAAAGAAGCAGCTGGAATCTGTCAGGGAGGGAGAGAAGAGTACCAGAAACTGTAAATAAATGGGTAAATGTCAAATTCTTTATTTTTATCTGATTTCTTTAAAAGATACTGACTGAGGCAAAAAATGCTTATATTTAATATATATTGACATATAAGATATGTATATATAATGCATATAAGATGTATAAAGATGGGGCTTATAGAAGTAATTATAGCTCGAAGGATGGGTGACTATAATACAAATTTCCTTTTTTAAGGTTATTACTAAGGAAATTAAATCAAACAATTCTCACACAGAGAAAGCTTTAGGCCCAGTTGAAATCTATCCATTTGTGGTAGAAATAACAACGGCACAAACTTTTTCCAAAAAATAGAAGGAATACTTCTCAACTCATTTTATGAGGTCAGCATAATCTTGATGCTAAAACCTGATGAAGACAATATAATAAGAGAAAATTATGAGGGGGAACTTATAATTTATCAGAGTGAGTAGTTTTAACAAATCCTCTCCCCCCAAAGACAATAATAAAATTAGATTAAGGTGGTGAATGCAGCTATTTAAGGACTTTGAAAGTTTACCAAAAGTATACAACTAAAAAATAAACAATTATTTATAGGAATCAATAGGGCTTGGGTTAAGAACAATGAGAGTCTGTTTCTCTAGGGAGACAAGCTATGAAAGCTAGCAGCTTTAGTGCCAGAGAAGGATCTAGAGTAAAGCTTAGACAAACTGTGTGCTTAATAGCATTGTCAACAACAATAGCAAATTTGGGAAGAACAGTGGCTCAGACAGGCTGAGGTTACAGACAATGGATTGGCAGATTATCTAGAAGTTTATTAAAAGGATCTGGGAAATAAGATGCATGCAAGTGCAGAAGAAGATAGAGGGAACCCAGAAATTAAAAGCTGGGGCAGTCATGCATGGAGGTGCCTACTTCTAATCTCAGTTACTCAGGAGTCTGAGATAGGAGGATTACAGGATTTCAAGTTCAAGACCAGCCTGGGCAACTTAACCAGACCTTGTCTCAAAATTTAAAAAGGGATGGGTTGGGGGCTGGGGTTGTGGCTCGGTGGTAGAGTGCTTGCCTAGCTTGAATGAGGCTCTGGGTTCAATCCTCAGTACCACATAAAAATATATAAATAAAATAGAGGTACTGTGTTCATCTACAACTAAAAAAATATTTTTTAAAAAAGGGATGGGTTATAGCTCAGTAGTAAAGCACCACTGGAATCAATCCTCAATAAGTTAAAAATAAAAGAAAGTAAGCACTGCTTGAATTAGAACTCAGAGAAGATAAACTTTAAGACAAGAAAAAATACCAGAAACAAGGAATATTTTGTAATGATAAAAGGTTTTAGTCATTAGTAAAATACAGCAATTATAAATTATACATACTCAATAACTTAAAGTTCACGAAGCATAAATGAACAGAATTCCAAGGAGAAATAAGCACAATTATAGCTAGAAACCCAATACCCTACTCTTAATACTTAAAAAATAAACTAGACAAAAGATTAGCAAAGATTACTGAGGAGATGAATAGCACTATGAACCAACTTGACCTAAATGACAGCAGAATATGTACTCTATATACGCTTCAAACACATTTTTAAAAAAGTGTTGTAAATCTAAAAGGATTTAAAGTATGTTCTCTAATACCAATGGAATTAAGTTGGAAATAAAAAGCAGAAATGTGGAATATCCCCAAATGCTGTTTGGAAGGGAAATCTGCAAGGGAAAACTAAAAAAATATTTTTCACTAAATGAAAATGAAAAAGCAAAATATCAAAATTTATGGGACACAGTTAAAGTGGTGCTTAGAAATAAATTAATGGAGTGTCACGTCTATCTAAAAAGAACAAATAAAAAAATTTAAAAGGAAACAAATTAATGGTTCTAAATGCTTATAGAAAAAAGAGAATCTGAAGTTCGTAAGTTTCCACCTTAAGAAACTAAAAATGGACAAACTAAATCTAAAGCAAGCAGAAAGAAGGAAATATTGATTAAACTGGAAATTAATGACATAAAAAAAATAGAGAAAACTAACATGTAGTCAAAAGTTAGTTCTCTGAAAAATTGTAAGTAAAACAGACAAATCTTGTGATCCTCCTGCCTTAGCCTCCTGACCACTGGGGTTACAGACTTGTGTCTGGCCAGATTTTTTTTTTAAAATGATTCCCAAATATATTTCTACTGAGAAGAGACTTATTTTAATTCTCTTTTTCAAAATATTTGTTTAGTTGTAGATGGACACAATACATTTACTTATTTATTTTTATGTGGTACTGAGGATTGAACCCAGTGCCTCACACATGCAAGATGGGCACTCTACTACTGAACCACAACCCCAGCCCCTGATTTTAATTTTTACAGTGAAAATACATAGTTCTCATTTTATCCTTTTAGAAGAAAGTATAACTTTTCTTCCAGTGAAATGTAAAAGGGCACATAATAAATATAGCTGCAGTAAAGGTAAGCAGGAAATTAAAAAATAACATGATTAACATGATAACATGATTAGTTAGTTCCACATTTTATAGCCTTCCCTCTGACTGTTCTCTTTTTTTGGTGGGGGTGGGGTGGGTTTTTACTGGGGATTAAACCCAGGGACACTTTACCTCTGAGCCATATCCTAGTCCTTATTTTATTTTGAGATAGGATCTCACTATATTTCTGAGGGCCTTGCTGTGTTGCTGAGGCTGGCCTTGAACTTGTGATCCTCCTGCCTTAGCTTTCCAAATTGCTGGGATTACAGGCCTGTGCTACAGTGCCTGGCTCCTCTGACAGGTTACAGGGCTCAAGTGTATAACATAAATTGTCAAGTGAAAGATGCAGAATACTAAGTAATATATACAGAATTTTTTGTTCTAAAAAATACTAGAACCAAGCAACTATACTAAAATTAGCAGTCATCAAAGCCAGGTATGGTGGCACACACTGGTAGTGCCAGCTACTCAGGAAGCTGAGGCAGGAAGATTGCCTGAGCCCAGGAGTTTGGGGAGACATCTCAATAATAATAACATAATAATAAAAATAATAATCATTAACTTTTGTGGAATTGTAGTGAAACAGGACAGAAGAATCTGTACACCTGAGGAATTTTCAGGAAGCAGGTTTATTGACTGCAGGGTCTAGAGAGGCTATTGCATAGCCTAAAACATTCTCTGGGGAGCGGGGGTTGTGGCTCAGTGGTATAGCACTTGCCTAGCACGTGTGAGGCACTGGGTTCGATCCTTAGCACCTCATAAAATAAATAAATAAAATAAAGGCTTTGTGTTTGTCTACAACTAAAAATATTTTTTTAAAAATTCTCTGAACCAAGATTTTGGAAATTCTTTGAACTTTATACCCATTGTGGGGGGTGGGGCCTTGGAAGTTTACATGCGGGAGGAGTTTGCATAAAATAATTTCTTAAGTTCTAAGGACAGACACAGGTCACATAAGTTTTTACCAAGAAAACACAGATAATATATTTTGTACAACAAGCTTACAGACTAATTCTGTTATACCTTTTGTGTGCAAACCTGGCATTTACAAGAAAGAATTTCAACCACAATAACTTTTGCAAGACATCCTGCTGATCTGACAGAGGAGAAGCTTAATTATGGCAAGGGTCTTTTGGGTGGGGGTACCTGGTCTGCTTCATTAGAAAATTTTAAGTTTTTCTTTATACTTTTCTGTACTTTTAAAAAAATATTTACAATAAATAGTATTTATATGAAGAAGAAATTGTTACTTTTTAAAAAACATATTTCTGTAAATTTTCTTTAAACAGGAATAGAAAAGACATCTGAAAATTCCATGAGCTCTGAAAATTACATGAGTTCTGAAAATTCCATAACTACTTTTCTTTCATGTAAACACAGTAATATTTCAAATGGACTAAATATTTTAAACAAAACAAAATCTGATTGCTTTCAGTCTTTACATTGTTAACAGAGGTTGAAGGTCACCTAAATATTTTGGGGGGTATTTTCTTCTAGGAACTTGATAAAAATGCCACTGAAAAAGTCCAGGCCATGTTCACAGCCATTGATGAGCTCTTATATGAGCAAAAGTCAAGTGTGCATACCAAGAGTCTACAAGAAGAGTGCCAACAGTGGACATCTAGCTTTCCTCACCTCAGGTATTGAAGTCTACCATTGTCTTGTATTCATGGCTAAGACTAAAATTAAAAAGTGCATTTCTAAAAAAGCTTATATTCTGAAATATCTATTGGATATTATTTTAATGAATGTGAACAAGGCCATGTGGTGTAAAGGCTCAACTGAGAGAATGAATACTCAAGTTGGTGGAAGTTTCCATAGCTACCAATATGCTATCCTGGTTGAGTGAAACTATTTCTATACCAGTAGCTGAGATCTGTGTATCAGGAGTTTCTAAAGAACTCTACTTTTGAACAAGATGGTCAGAAAATATATTTGTTTATGCAGATTATTATAGAGGATTAAGGGCAAATTCCGAAAGTTTGCTCAGTTTCCTTGGGTTTATTTTTTTCCTGTTTTTTCCCCTTTTGTGTATTTATTTTTTCCTTAGGGTTTTCAAAAACTCCCAGGCTATTGTTTTATCTTTTCTATCTCCATTTTGTTGAAGAGAGAGATACACCTGTGGTAAGGATTCACATTTTATCTGAAGAATTATTCTTGAGACAGGTGCGGTGGCACACGCCTATTATCCCAGCAGCTCGAGGGGCAGAGGCAGGAGGGTTACAAGTTCAAAGCCAGTCTCAGCAAAAGTGAGGTGTTAAGCAACTCAGTGAGACCCTGTCTCTAAATAAAATACAAAATAGGACTGGGGATGAGGCTTAGTGGTTGAATGCCCCTGAGTTCAGTCCCCAGTACCTGCCCCCAAAGAATTACTCTTAATCAATGTCAAACTAATATGTACTGGACTTCTATGTAGAGCCATCAGATTTGTTCCAGAAATGACTAGTTTTTGTATGTATGCCAAGTGAAGGTGTTTAACAGTCTGTATGTTTTCATTTTGAAGGATTCTGGGTAAACAGATAATTACTCCAAGTGAAGGTTATGGATTATATCCTAGATCCCCACCTGCTATTTCAGCTTCACATGAAGCAGCCTTGTCTCAAGAAAGAGATTCAGGAATGTAAGTATTCTATTATGTATGTGTTTCAATATCCTGACATGCAAATATTATTTTCTACTGATTGAACTAAGGATTAAGATAATTATACTTCTTGGTATTTAATAAAGCACAGAAAATTCTGTAAGATTGGTCATAGTCTTTGTGTATATTAAAATTATGTTATATAATTTTTTGTTCAAAAAATTGAAACATTTCCTGCAGTTGAGGGATATATTTGTTATTCAGATCTATTTATCTGTATCTGTATATCTCTATATCTACATCTATTCATAAATATAGGCACTTCCCCTCTGGAATAAATGTGTAAATAGAATGGTTGTTAAAAATTTAGGGGTCACACTTTAATATTTTTTTGGAAACTATATTTTAAAAGTGATTTTTAAAAAAACTTAATTATAACTTAATCCCTTTACAGAACCAGAATTAAACTTCAAAATAATTTTTAAGTGGCTAAATTTTTGGAATGCCTCAAATCTTATAGTAAAAATATTCAACTAGGATTATTTCTAAACCTATACTTATTTAAATATATTATAAAATGTAATACTATAGTTTTTAAATTCATTTTAAAAATTATTTCTATATTTTTTCCTACTTATTTAATATCTTCTAAGACTAGAACTTACTTTGGGTGCCTTTTGGGCTTTCAGTTAAATGTAACTTGTCACAGACGAAGATTATGGAATCTGCATTGTCAGCTGATTTTTGGTCAGAGAATGGAATTGTTTGCTTTTCTCAAAGTAATATAAACTCAAGCTGCTGGTTTTCTTTTTAAATTTAAACTCATATATTATATCAACAAAACTTCTTAAGTTTACTCCTTTCATATAAATTTAAACCCAATGTCTCCCACAGATATAATTTATCCTTTTATTTCTTCTGACCAAAATTCTGTTGTCATTAAGATATATTTTCTTTAAATGTTAGTATAAACTTTTTTATGTGCATTATTTTATAACTGGAGCAGTAGGTCCGCTTAGAGATTTTTTTCTTCAAAAATATAAAGAATCAAGTCTGAGCAGTTAACTCCCCCTTTTTAGGTTACCTGAGTAACTCATCATTCTTCAACATATTATTATCTTTCCTTTCTACCTGCTGCCACCACTGCTGACTGATCTTTTTATTTTTGGATCTATTTTGTCTAGGCTATTAAACTTACAGTTCTCAATAATTACTTACATAGATAAAACAAATATCTGTGTATACATTATACAGAGACACATACATGGATTATGCAGTTATATTACCATGCCACTATTCACTGAAAGAAATAAAAAATTAAACATAATCCACATTTACTTTTTTCATGTAACAACTACTCTGTCTATATTCAATATTTCATCTATTCTTTTTTTTATATTTATTTTTTAGTTTTAAATGGACACAATATCTTTAGTTTATATTTATGTAGTGCTGAGGATTGAACCCAGTGCCTCATGCATGTTAGGCAAGTGTTCTACCACTGAGCCACAACCCCAGCCCCAGTACTTCATCTATTCTTGAGTACATTATGAACTCATAGCATTTCAAAATACTTTCATAGTTTATTTAACTGTAATTATTATTAATGCTCTAATTGTTACACCTTGACCACTTCAAGCTAGTACCTTATTTTTGTTTTGACATGCTTTCTGGTTACAGTAAGATGTTCCAGGCCCATCCTTAATTTTTTTCTCCTTTAAGACATGGCATCAGCTGAACTTCAAGGAGCCCTGATTCCTTCAAGATGCTATTAGAATTAAAGAACAAAATTTGGGTGGTGAGGATGTATAAGTTGGTGATACTACTGCTATTTTGCCACTTTTCATTGTGAGAATTGTAGGAAAAATGTGTTATGAATTTGCTTTTAGTTTTTCAGTTTAACAAATCAGATTGCCAAAAAATATGAGGTTTATCAACCACTAGGAATTTTTACAAAAATAACAGTTCATATATTTATTTTGCCACTCTATGTCAGATTTTTAAAATTTAGTGTAGATTTTTTTTCTATTTAAAACTTTAAGTAGTTTACCATTGAATTTAAGAGAAAATCTAAAATGATATCATAAGCTGATCCCTGCCTACTTCTCTACTTTTATCTTCTGTCATTTTCTCGCTCTCATTTAGCAAGTCTCCAAACATTGGTTTTCTTTCATATTTCAAACACACTAAACTAGGTATTTGGTTCAGTTTCTATTAAGGCATTCTTGGGCTAGAGAAAAGTTGTACCATAGTTAACACAGTAATATAAAATCGAGTTTTCTGTATCTCTTAACACCTAGCACAGTGCCTAGAGCATGGTTAGCATTCAGTTTTCTTTTTTCTCTTTTTTTACTAAATCAAAAGTAGGGTAGGGCTGGGGATGTGGCTCAAGTCGTAGTGCGCTCGCCTGGCATGCGTGTGGCCCGGGTTCGATCCTCAGCACCACATACAAACAAAGATGTTGTGTCCGCCGAAAACTAAAAAATAAATATATTTTTTAAAAAAAGTAGGCTATATTTATATGACTATAAAATACATGAAGATGCAATATAAATTAAAATTATGGTTGTAAAACAGACTTACCAACCAAAATAAATATTAGTGTCTAGTCAAAATAAAATTTGAGGAAGCTAAAACTTTGGAATACGGTGGCAATATATAGGGAAAACAGGCTAAAAAAGGACCCTAAAGAAAATGAACTTGAAGGTATTTCTACTTGAAAAAATCTATGCATTCTGCTGCTTCTAGTTAGCTTAAGGGGCTTGTCTATACTTAGTTTAAATAAAAATTATCTAAAGTATATGACAGTAGGCAGAATTATAACCCTTAAAATTATTAATAAAAACCTCTGAAATAAACACTTGAATACATGATTAAATTATTTTCAACAAGAGTGCCAAGACCAATGAGGAAAGGACAGTTTTCTTCAACAAATGGTGTTGGGGAAACTAGATGTCCACATTCAAAAGAATGAAGTTGGACCCTTCCCTCCCTTACCTTATATAAATACAAAATATTAACCCTAAACAATTAAAGACCTAATTATAAGAAATTATAAAACTTCTGATAAAAATTATAAGAACTATAAAACATAGAGGGAAAGCTTCAAGACATGAGATTTGACAGTGATTTCTTGGATATAAAATCAAAAGAACAGACCAAAGCAAAAATAGACATATGGGACTATATGACATATAAATACTTCTCTGCATCAAAGAATGAAAAAGCAACACATGGAATGGGAGAAAATATTTGCAAATTTATATCATAAAAGATTAATATCCAAAAAATATAAGGAACTTCTGTAACACACACACACACACACACACACACACACACACAAAAATGGTAACCCAATTGAAAAATGAACAAGATTTGATTCTTGGACAATTCTCCAAACATATTCAAATGATTACCATGCATGTGAAATGCAAATCAAAACTTTGCAGTATCACACCTCATGTCCATCAGGATGACCACCATCAAAGGAATAGAAAATAAGTGTTGACAAGGATACAGAGAAATTGGAACCTTGGTTCACTGTTTATAAGAATGTAAAATGGTATAGCCATTATGGAAAACAGTATGGAGATTTCTCAAAAAATTTAAAATAGAATTACCATATAAATCTAGGAATCCTTCTTCTGGATATATATCCAAAAGAATACAAAACAAGATCCCAAATATATATTTGCACATTCATATTGATTCCAGTATCACTTAGAGTAGCCAAGAGATGGAAACAACCCAAATATCTATTGACAGAAGAATAGATTAAAAAAAGAAAAAAGCAGAGACCGCCCACACCAGCTCACGCAGGATCCAGGCTCACAGCAGGACCTGGTCTACCCCTCCACCAGCAGGGCAAACACCTGCCAGAGCCTAGCTTCTGGCACAGGTCCGCCCCTTCAGTCCAACAAATTACCGCTGGAGTCAGGCCCAGCCCAGATCTGTCCACACTGACTTGCACAGGACCCAGGTTCAGAATAGGTCTGAGTTTGCGCCCCCCCACCCCCACACACACCTGGGAGCTTAAGCCTAACCCACTTTCATCTTGGACACGGCAGTCATTGCCATAGCCTTCCCCACACAGTTACTTCTGATATTGCCGCCACCAACCTTAGATGAAGTAGCATACACTGAAGGACACCAGCAGGGTCTGGAAGCCCAACATAAGGTGAGGTACAGACAATCTACATGGGTACTACAAGAATATAGGGAAGAAACTGTAATATCTCAGGTCTACACTACAAGAAAGGAAGACACATAGACATCTTGAAAACACAAGGGAGGAAAGTGCCCCAAACAAACAGGATACTATAATAACAGAACCTATGGACTGCGAAGTTGATGAAATGTCAGAAAAGGAGTTCAGAAGGTTCATAATTAAAATGATCTGTGAATTAAAGAATTACCTAAATGAGCAAATACAGGCAAAAATTGATCTCTTCAACAAAGAGATAAGAGAGCATTAAATACAGGTAGCAAAAAATTACTTCAAGAGAGAGAGACTCTGAAAAAAAAAAAAAACAACAACAGAAATCCTTGAAATGAAGGATTCAATAAATCAAATTAAAAAACTCAGTAGAAAGCATACCCAACAGACTAGATCACTTAGAAGAAAGAACGTCAGATAATGAAGACAAAGTATACAATCTAGAAAATAAAGTTGATCTCACAGTGAAGATAGTAAGAAACCATGAACAGAACATTTAAGAATTACGGGACAGCATCAGAAGACCAAATCTAAGTGTTATTGGGGTAGAGGAAGGCACAGAGTTTCAAACCAAAGGAATGCACAATCTCTTCAATGAGATAATATCAGAAAATTTCCCAAGCATGAAGAATGAATTGGAAAACCAAATACAAGAGGCTTACAGGACACCAAAAGTACAAAATTACAACATATCTATATCAAGGCACATTATAATGAAAATGCCTAGCATACAGAATAAGGATCGAATCTTAAAAGCCACAAGAGAGAGGAATCAGATCACATATAGGGGAGACCAATTCGTATCTCAGCAGATATTTCAGCCAAGACCCTCAAAGCCAGGAGATCATGGAACAACATACACCAAGCTCTGAAAGAAAATGGATGCCAACCAAGAATCTTACATCCAGCAAAACTGAGCTTTAGATTTGATGATGAAAAAAAAAAAAAAAAAACCTTTCATAGTAAACAGAAGAGTTTACAACATCTTCAGCAAAATATTCCACAAAGAGGAAATGAAAAACAATGATGAAATCAGCAGATAGAGGTATTACACTAAAGGAAAAATCTACCAAAAATAAACAAAAATGGCTGGGAATACAAATTATGTCTCAATAATAACCCTGAATGTTAATGGCCTACACTCATCAATCAGAAGACATGGAATAGCAGATTGGATAAAAAAAAATATGCAACAATATGCTGCCTCCAAAAGACACCTCTCACAGGAAAAGACATCCATAGACTAAAGGTGAAAGGTTGGGAAAAATCATACCACTCACATGGACTGAGGAGGCAAGCAGAGGTTTCATATCAAATAAAGTAGACATCAAACTAAAGTCAACAAAAAAGGATAAAGAAGGACAATACATACTAAAGGGAACCATACACCAACAAGACTTAACAATTATAAATATATATGCCAATGGAGCATCTACGTTCATCACACAAATTCTTCTCAATTCAAGAGTCAAATAGACCACAACACAGTAATCTGGGGTGACTTCAATTCACATCTTTCATCGCTAGATAGATCTTCCACACAAAAGGAAAAGAAAAAAACTATAGAACTTAATACAATCAATAACTTAGACTTAATTGACATATAAAGAATATTTCATCCTTCAATGAGAGAATACACTTTCTTTTTTAAAAAAATATATGTATTTTTAGTTGGACACAATAGTTTTATTTTGTTTATTTTTATGTGGTGCTGAGGATCGAACCCAGGGCTTCGAACATGCTAGGCAAGCGCTGTACTACTGAGCCACAACCCTAGCCCGAGAATACACTTTCTTCTCAGCAGCACATGGATTCTTGTCTAAAATAGACCATATATTATGCCACAAAGCAACTCTTAGTAAATATAAAAAAGTAGAGATACTACCCTGCATTCTATCAGATCATAAGGGAATGAAATTAGAAATCAATGATAAAATAAGAAATAAAATTCACTCCAACACCAGGAGACTAAATAATATGCTACTGAATGAACAATGGGTTGCAGAAGACATAAAGGAAGAGATTTAGAAAGTTTTAGAGGTGAATGAGAACGCAGATACAACATATCAAAATCTCTGGGACACTATGAAAGCAGTTATAAGAGGAAAGTTCATTGCATGGAGTTCATTCCTTAAAAGAAGAAAAAGTCAACAAATAAATGACTTAACATTACATCTCAAAGCCCTAGAAAAAGAAAAAATTAGTACCAAAAGCAGTAGAAGACAGGAAATAATTAAAATCAGAGCTGAAATCAATGAAATTGAAACAAACAATTGAAAAAATTGACAAAACAAAAAGTTGATTCTTTGAAAAAATAAATAAAATTGAAAGACCCTTAGCCATGCTAATGAAGAGAAGGAGAGAGAAAACTCAAATTACTAACATGTGATAAAAAAGGAAATATCACGACAGACACTAAAGAAATACAGAAGAAATTAGAAATTATTTTGAAAACTTGTACTCCAATAAAATAGAAAATATCAAAGGCATTGACAAATTTCTAGAGTCATAATTTCTCCAAATTGAATCAGGATGATATATGCAGTTTAAACAGATCAATTTCAAGTGACGAAATAAAAGATGCCATCAAAAGTCTACCAACCAAGAAAAGCCCAGGACCTGATGGATACAGAGCTGAGTTCTACAAGACCTTTAAAGAACTAATAACAATACTCTCCCGATTTATTTCAGGAAATAGAAAAAGAGGGAGCACTTCCAAACTCATTCTATGAGGCCAATATCATCCTGGTTCCAAAACCAGGCAAAGACACATCAAAAAAGAAAACTTCAGACCAATATCTCTAATGATTATAGATGCAAAAATTCTCAATAAAATTCTGGCAAATTGAATACTAAAACGTATCAAGAAGATTGTGCACCGCGATTAAGTGGGATTCATCCCAGGGATGCAAGGTTGGTTCAGCATATGGAAATCACTAAATGTAATTCATCACATCAATAAACTCAAAGATAAGAATCGTATGATCATCTCAATAGACACAGAAAAAGCATTCAACAAAATACAGCACCTCTTTATGTTCAAAACACTAGAAAAACTAGGGGTAACAGGAACATATCTCAACATCGTAATAGCTATCTATGCTAACCCCCAGGCCAACATCATTCTAAATGGAGAAAAATTGAAGGCATTCCCTCTAAAAACTGGAACAAGACAAGGATTCCCTCTTTCTCCACTTCTATTTAACATAGTTTTTGAAACACTGGCCAGAGCTATTAGACAAAAGAAATTAAAGGGATACACATAGGAAAAGAAGAACTCAAATTGTCGCTATTTGCTGATGATAGGATTCTATACCTAGGAGACCTTAGAAGTTCCACCAGAAAACTTCTAGAACTAGTGAATGAATTCAGCAAAGTAGTAGGATATAAAATCAACACCCATAAATCAAAGTCATTTCTGTATGTCAGTGACAAATCCTCAGAAATGGAAACGAGGAAAACTACCCCATTTACAATAGCCTCAAAAAAGAAAAGAAAAAAAAAAAACCACCTGGGACTCAACGAAAAAGGTAAAAGATCTATATAATGAAAATTACAGAACCCTAAAGAAAGAAATCAAAGAAGACCTTAGAAGATGGAAAGATCTACCTTGCTCTTGGATAGGCAGAATTAATATTATCAGAATGATCATACTTTCAAAAGCACTATACAGATTCACTACAATTCTGATCAAAATCCCAATGACATTCCTCATAGAAATAGAAAAAGCAATCATGAAATTCATCTAGAAAAATAAGAGACCCAGAATAGCTAAAGCAATCCTTAGCAGGAAGAGTACACCAGGTGGCATCACTATACCAGACCTTAAACTATACTACAGAGCAATAGTAACAAAAACAGCATGATATTGGCATGAAAACAGACTGGTGGACCAGTGGTACAGAATAGAGGACACAGACACTAACCCACAAAATTTCAATTATCCTATAGTAGACAAAGGTATACTAAAAACATGCATTGGAGAAAAGAACAAATGGTGCTTGCAAAAACTAGAATTCCATATACAACAAAATGAAATTAAACCCCTATCTCTCACCATGCAAAAAACTCAACTCAAAGTGGATTAAGGACCTAGGAATAAAACCAGACACACTGTGTCTAATAGAAGAAAAAGTAGGCCCTGATCTCCATCATGTGGGATTAGGCCCCAGCTTCCTTAATAAGACTCCTTTGGTGGAAGAATTAAAATCAAGAATCAATAAATGGGATGGACTCAAATTAAAAAGTTTCTTCTCAGCAAAAGAAACAATCTGTGAGGTGAATAGAGAGCTTACATCTTGGGAGCAAATCTTTACCCTTCACATATCAGGTAGAGCACTAATCTCTAGGGTGTATAAAGAACTCAAAAACTTAAACACTAAAAAAAAATAACCCAATCAATAAATGGGCCATGGACCTGAATAGACACTCAGATGATGATATACAATCAATTAACAAATATATGAAAAAATGTTCATCATCATTAGCAATTAGAGAAATGTAAATCAAAACCACTCTAAGATTTCATCTCACTTCAGTCAGAATGGCAGCTATTATGAAGACAAACAATAAGTGTTCGCGAGGTTGTGGGGAGAAAGGTACACTAATACACTGCTGGTGAGACTGCAAATCGGTGCAGCCAATATGGAAAGCAGTATGGAGATTTCTTGGAAAATTGGGAATGGAACCACCATTTGATCCAGCTCTCCCTCTCCTCAGTCTATACCCAAAGGACTTAAAACAGCATACTACAGGGACAGGGCTACATCAATGTTTATGGCAGCACAATTCACAATAGTTAAACTGTGGAACCAACCTAGAGGCCCTTAAATAGATGAGTGGATTAAAAAAAATGTGACATATATACACAATGGAATATTACTCAGCAATAAAAGAGAATAAAATCATAGCATTTGCAGGTAAATGGATGGAGTTAGAGAAGATAATGCTAAGTGAAGTTAGCCAATCCCAAATAACCAAATGCCAAATGGTTTGTTTGATATAAGGAGGTTGATGCATAGTGGGATAGGGAGAGGGAGCATGGGAGAAAGAGATGAACTCTAGATAGGGCAGAGGTGTTGCGGGGGAAGGGAAAGGGCATGGGGTTAGAGATGATGGTGGAATGTGATGATCATTATTATCCAAAGTACATGTATGAAGACATGAATTGTTGTGAATTATACTTTGTATACAATCAGAGATATGAAAAAATGTGCTCTATATGTCTAATAAAGAATTGTAATGCATTGCGCTGTCATATATAAATTAAAAAAGCATTTTATATATATATATATATATATATATATATATATATATATATAATGGAATATTATAAATGCAGCCTTAAAAAGGAAAATCCTGTCACATCCTACAATTTGGACTTGCGTCTAAAACATTATGCTAAGTGAAATAAGCAATTATAAAGGGGAAAATAATGTATGAGTTCTCTCATGAAGTAACAACTAATATAGTCAGAATCCTAAAAACAAAGTAGAAAGATGTTCATTAGATTAGGGAGCAAGAAGAGAGAGTTTAATCGGTGTTAGAATTTCAGTTTTGCAAAATGAATTATAGAGATCTGTTGTACAGCAATGTGAATATACTTAACACTACTGAACCATATACTTAAACATGATAAATCTTATGTTTTTTACCACATCATTCAAGTAGTAAGGTATAGCTGCTAATGTTATAGTTCTTCTCCTTCATGTTTCTCATTACAAATTACAGATTTTGCTTTCGTTTTCTTTGATTTTTTTTTTTTTTACAACGGTTCTAAATGCAAGAGTTACTCAGGCAAATTGCAAGTCAGATTTTTTTTTTTTTTTTTTAAGATGTAAAGCACTGATGGAGACATTCTACTTCAATTCTTCGTATAGAGCCATCCACAATCATATTTCCTATTTAGGGTTATGTTTACTTCCTCTTAGCATCATAAATCCACCTTCATGTAAATTTCCTCTATTACAGTCATTTCTAGAGTTCCATTGGAGATAAGGTTGGTCTAACATAAAGCTGAGAGTGGCCAGCTGTACTTTTAAGATACTAGGCTGCAGCCAGGCCTGGTGGCGCACGCCTGTAATTCCAGCGGCTTGAGAGGCTGAGACAGGAGGATCATGAGTTCAAATCCAACCTCAGCAAAAGCAAGGTACTAAGCAACTCAGTGAGCCCGTCTCTAAAAACAAAATACAAAATAGAGCTGAGGATGTGGCTCAGTAGTCGAGTGCCTTGAGTTCAATCACCAGTACCAAAAAAAAAATGATATAGGAAGGAGAGTTTTTGACTACTTGTTCAATCCGACCACTCTAGAGAATATCACAGCTTCCTCCATGAAGTATGCAAACTCTGCCTCCTAAGGCCTATACATGGAGGGAGTGGCTTCAAATGAAGTTCTTTTTAATCAAGAAGCCTAGCAAAGTCATTTTATCCTCCATGCTGGAAGGGCAGAATAAAGTGCCAATTTTTTTTTTCTTCCAAGAAAACAGATCTCATTTTTTTTTAAGAGAGAGAGAGAGAATTTTTTTTAATATTTATTTTTTAGTTTTTGGCAGACACAACATCTTTGTTTGTATGTGGTGCTGAGGATCGAACCTGGGCCGCACACATGCCAGGTGAGTGCGCTACCGCTTGAGCCACATCCCCAGCCCCAGATCTCAATTTAAATATTACTACCAGAGCAACATATTATTGGGTAAGACCACTATTATCTTTTTGTAAAACAAAAGAATTATAGATATTTAAGAAGTTAAAGGTTATTTTCAGGCACAGTAAATCTCCAAAGTCCAGTGATTGAAATTCCTTTGTTAGAGAATACATTAGCAAGACAAGTTTATGATGTATAATATTAACTTGTTTTATGTTGCAGCTTTACTGGAAATGGAAACATTTTCCCTTCTTATCTAGCTGAAATTTCTTTTTTTAACAGAAAGGCCTGTAATTGTCCACCCCGCCCCCCGCCACTGGTCATACCACTTTTATTTACATTGTATCTATGTTACATTATTTATTCAATATAGAAAAAATATTAATAATTCATAGTATTCTCTTTTAATTTGGTAATTCCACATTATCAAATATTGACTATTTTCGTATTGGGTGTCCTACCCAATTAAAAGAAAGAATGGACTTAGCAAACAATTCTAATTGCATCATTATATTTATATAATAAGTATTACCTTATTTGTCTCTTTTTTAAAAACAATCTAATTTTGAAAAGACATGATTAAACTATTGCTTACTGGCTTAGGGAAATATTTTTTAAAAAAAGAATTTTTTTTTTAAATCTTTTCTAATTGTCAGTGGACCTTTATTTTATTCATTTATATGTGGTGCTGAGACTTGAACCCAGTGCCTCACACATACTAGGCAAGCACGCTACCACTTAACCACAACCCCAGCCCTAAAAAAGAAGTTAATTCATTCTTTCCATAAGGAAATTTTTAAGGTAAACATCTGAAATGCCTCAGTGACCAAGGAGAATATATTCCTTATAAATGGGTCATGTTAAAAGAAACCAAGTGGTAGACCCCACTGCACAATGGTTCTGTACATACAAAACAGAAATGGGGACTATACTGACATAATTATGCTGCCCAAAAAGTCTACGCTGAGAAGTCAGATTTCTTTTAAAAATCCATTTTACAAATAAAATCCGTGATTAACTGTTCTGGACATAATACTTTCATTAAATGGGTCAAACTCACAAATCATTGCTACAAAATACAGTATTTTCCATCACTTTTAGTTGTTATGTATACTATGTGCAGAAAGACAATAGTTACCTTATACTAAATATAGATGAACAAATAGTGTGTTGAAAACCAGAATCAGGACACATAAATAGTGCAGAAAATGCAAACGCCAAAAACACAACACCTCCTATGATCATCACAGTTCTGTCAGAGATTTTTTTGTGTTATCATTCCTTCCTCCAATTACTGCCAATCCAGTGTATAAGCAGTGTCCCATTGTTCCACCCACCACTACACCCTAGGGATCCTCTCTAGCTGCCAGAACAATTGTAGTGAGATGAGAGCGATCTCCCCATTCTGCTAAGGATGTTAGTATAAGAGCTTGAACAAAAATGGGTGAAATAAAATGCAGCCACGTTTTCTGAGGTATTGTTGTGCTTGTACCCGTTTCAACATCTCCTGATCCATTTAAGAGTTTGGTTCATTGAAATCCTTCATCCTTCTTCTTTAGTTCTGCTTGAACTTCTTCCAGTTCCTCTTGACCTGCATCTGGGCTTATCTTTAAGCCTTCCCGAAGCATTCTAATGCCAAAAATGGCAAATAATGCAGTTAAGACATAATATCTGTACACCCTGGGGATGATGGTGGTGGCATAGCCAAAGAGAACTGATAAGCAAGTCATCAGGGCCAAGCATAGCCCAGCCAACACTGTCAATCAGTTATAGCGCATCGCCATGGTGGTGGCTATGAAAAATGTCTTATCACCCAATTCAGACACAATGATGACTGATATGGCAGCAACAAATGCATGAATAAATCCCAAATTATTTTGGGTAGCTGACTCTTCATTATTTGTATGAACTGGGGCTGCTGGAGTACATCCTTTCTTGGCCCCTGCACACCAGCAGGCTGTGGCTTCAGTTGCTGGGCAGCTACCAGCGGTTCCTTGTTCTGGTGGTTAAGGTCTTTGTCTGGTCCAGCGCAGACCCTGACTTTGAACAACATCGAAGAACCCAGCAGGAGCAGAAGCAGCCAGGTGCCATCTCACCTAGCCAGCCGCCCACATACCTATACATTTTTTTTTTCCCAAAGCAAAAAATTTCATTAGTAAACACCAACTAAAAATGATATATTATGGAATAATATAATAGTACAATGACGTACGGAATGTTGAGTACTCAACTGACAACCTTCAATTTTGTCATGTTAAAGTAAAAAGACCCTATTATCATTACTTTATAAAAGAAAAGAAATAATGCAAAAAATCATGATGTATATAATCTCAAGGATAGTCCTTTTCAAGAAAGGCTATATGGGGGCTGGGGATGTGGCTCAAGTGGTAGCGCACTCGCCTGGCATGCGTGCGGCCCGGGTTCGATCCTCAGCACCACATACAAACCAAGATGTTGTGTCCCCAAAAAAATAAATATTAAAATTCTCTCTCTCTCTCTCTCTCTCTCTTTAAAAAAAAAAAAAAAAGAAAGGCTATATGGGTAGTCTTGCTGGTCATTATCCATATTTTACTCATTTTTGTTTAGATAAATAAAAATTTTGTCAAAGATTAACATAAATCTGTTGACCAGAATTTGGGAACCACTGTTTTAGAATTTCAAAACACTTAACCTTAAATCTCATATTTAAAGGAGTTTATAAATTGTAATACCAGCTGGTTTAGGTGTATTGGTTGTCCCGACTGTGCCCCTTAGCCCTTACCCTTCCATCTGCATGTCTCCTGCTGTGGCCCAGGCTCTTGTCAGCTTACTAGCTCTTGCTCCATCTTTTCAATAGCCTCCTAACCCCCTTTTCTTCTTCACCACCACCACAGTGATCTTCTAATGCAAGAATTTTGACACTCTCCATTGCTATAAATTACTGAATTGATACACAAAGTGATACCAAGAAGGAAAGACTTTATCACTAGTCACATTCTACTAATGCTCAGAAGGCAGATTGGCTAGAATAACAGATTTTTTCAAAGCTGGCTCCCAGGAAGATAGAAGAGACATTTTCTTTCTCAAATCTCCATCTTCAAGTGTTCAGGGGCATAGTAGGTTTTATGAGAGTAGAGGGGGCACAATGGGACAAAAAGCAGGGAATAAACATATATAGATTTAGCTATGTTGTGGTAATCAGAAGCATGTCACAATCTGTTTCCCCAGTGCCAATCTGGGCCATGGGGCAGCCCCTCAGCTTCCATCCTTGGTATGAGAAGTTCAGGAACTAAAACAATTCTAAGCTTGCATTTATCTATTTAGGTACTAGAGATTGAACCCAGGGGCATTTTATCACTGAGTTACATCTCCAGTCCTTGTTTTTTATTTTGAGACAGGGTCTTGCTAAGTTGCTGAGGCTGGCCTCAAACTTGTGATCCTCGTGCCTCAGCCTCCTGAATCTGATATTATAGGCATGTACCACCACACTTGGCCAATTCTGAGCTTTTGATTTCAGCCAAATTTTAAAAATTGTGGGCTGTTTCAAAAGTATTTCACAGTCTGGCCTCACCAGACGATAAACCACTTCCTATGAATCCTGTACTCTATACTCTGTTAAATGGCTTAAGTAAGACAGAAGTTTATTTCTCTTCATGTAAAAGAAGTCTGGAGGAAGGTACTCTAAATATAGTATAGTAATAGCGTGGTGTTTTCAGGGACTGACTCCTTTCGTCCTTCTGCTTCACCATCCTAGCTCACAGTGTTTTCCCTGAAGTTTTCTTTGTGATCCAAGATGGGTGATAGAGCTTCAAACATGACATAGCAGAAAGGAGGAAAGGAAAACGTGCAAAAGGGTACCTTTTTTTAGCCATGCCAGTTCCCTTTATGCATCCTTTCCAGAGTCCCACATAATAATTCTGCTATATCTGACTGCATCTAGCTGCGAGGTAGCTGGGAAGTGTAGTCTTTGAGGGTATATTGCCTGCTTGAATTAAATTAGGATTAATTAGATTTTACCAGGAAAAGAAGGAAATAATGGATATTGAGGGGTATGTAGATCCTCTGCCACATGTATGTAGTTTTTATGAAATTACTGTACACATTTTGTAATCTTTTTTATGCTTAACATTTTATTGTGCACATTTTCCATTTTCTTCAATATTAAAAACTTCATTGGGGGCTGGGATTGTGGCTCAGTGGTGGAGCACTCGCCTAGCATGGGCGGGACCCGGGTTCGATCCTCAGGACCACATAAAAAATAAAGTTATTGTGTTGTGTCCATCTACACCTAAAAAATAAATATTAAAAAAAAGTATTTTTTTAAAAAAAACTTCATAGTAATCCATTCACAAAAAAAACATTATTAAGCAACCCATTTTAAATCCTCTATTTTGAAACAATTGGGGCTAGTTTTGATTTGGGGCAATTATAAACGAGTCAGTGATAATTTTTTTAAACTTGGGAATGAACCCAGGGCCTTCAGCATGCTAAGCATGCACTCTACCACTATGTCACACCTCCAACCCCTCTGTGATGATAGTTCTTATAGCTAAATCTTATAATTCATGTCCTTAAATGATATCCCTACAAATGAAACCATTGAATCAAAGAGTATGTTATTTTAAGATTTCTAAAATATGATTCCAAAATGTCTTCCAAAAGATAGCCTTGTTGAAAAATGTTATAGGTTTCTTCTTTTTCCCATTTAAAAAGAAATACTTAGGACACAAAAAAGAATCTATAGAGAGTAACAAAGAGTATAAATTGGGTGTATTTACTATTTGGTTAAACTGAACCATTTTCAAAAATTATATTGTGCACATGCTTAAATAAATGAGTCATCACCTATTTACTGAGTGTTTGAATATGAATGGAAATTTAAATATTAAGATCCTTGCCTTTAATGAGCATGCATTTTTGAGCAGTGATGAGATTATTGAAATAGGCATGTTTTAAGGTACCTCTGGAAGTTTTGTTAAAAACTTATAGCTATAGCTATTTGAATCTGAGAAGATAGCAAGCCATATTAGATAGTGTGCAGTGCTCCTAAGCAGAATAGGTCTGTGGACATTATATAATCTTCCTGTTCTTTGAATTAATAAATTTAAGATTAAGAATAGTCCAGGGCTGGGGATGTGGNGAATAGTCCAGGAAGGGGTTCCCCAGAGCAAGGGGGTTTGAACTAAAAGACATGTGACTTATTGTGAGAAATGTTTATATTGTACATAACTAATATTTGTCTTTTCCCCTATTCCCAGATTTGGCATAAGAGGAAAGAAGTTACATTTTTCACCTTCTTATGCTCAAAAAGTATCTTCCATTGCCAGATCCCCTGGTTTGTGTGCTGTGGAAAGAGAAGACGACTGTATAATCTTCTCAGAAGGAATAATTGAGGAATACCTAGCTTTCGACCATACAGATATGTGAGTTTTGTTTAAGCAATTTTTTTAAAATATTTTTTTTTTAGTTGTAGATGGACACAATGTCTCCATTTTTATTTGTTTATTTTTATGTGGTGCTGGGGACCAAACCAGGGGCTCACGCATGCGAGGCAAGCGCTCTACCACTGAGCTACAACCCCAGCCCTTGTTTAAGCTTCTTTACTCCCCTTCTAGTTTGTGTATTAATATCTATTTGTTCTAAACTGAGAATAACAATATTACCTATAATTAGCTCTATACCAGTGTGTGGTTTGTCGGTTAGCTCAAGTATCCAGACTTCATGTTCTTAGCTATTGCTTCCACATACTAGGCTTCCTTGGTATTTTCTTTCTTCACATATCATTGCCTTTTCCTGCGATCAGAGACCTTATTTTTTAATTTATTTTATTTTGTTGCAGTACTGATGATTGAAACCAGGGCTTTACACATGCTATGTGTGTTAGTGAGCTTTTCATCAGCATGTCCAAAATACCTGTTGGGAACAACTTAGAGGAGGAAAGATTTATTTTGGCTCATGGTTTCAGAGATCTTAGCTCATGGTTGGCGAGCTCCATTGCTTTGGGCTTGAGACAAAGCAGAACATCATAGCAGAAGGACAGCAGAGGAACACTGTTCACTCATAGCAGCCGGGAAACAGAGAAGAAAAGACCAGCAGTGAGACACAGTCCCCCAAGAGCACATCCCCAGCAACCTAATTCATCCAACCACGCCCACCACTAGTCCCTTCAGCTATCAGTGGATTAATCCACTGATGAGAGCTGAACCTTCATGATCTAATCACTTCCCAAAAGCCATACCTCTAAACATTGCTGCATGGGGGACCATTCCTTAAACATCTGAGACTTTGAGGGACATTCCAGATTCAAACCATAACACTAGACAAATGCTCTACCACTGAGCTACATTCCCAACTCTTTTAAAAAAATTCTTTGTTCTTTTTAGTTATACATGAGAATAGAATATATTGACATATTAGACATACAGGAAATATAACTTCCCATTCTTGTGGTTGTACATGATGTGGAGTTACACTGGTCGTGTATTCATATATGAACATAGGAAATTTATGTCCAATGCATTCTACTGTCTTTCCTATTCCCACTTCTTCTCCCTTCCCTTCATTCCCCTTTGTCTAATCCAATGAACTTCTGTTTTTCCCTCCTGCCCTGTTAGCATCCATATATAAGAGAGAACATTGGCCTTTAGTTTTTTTTTTTTTTTTTTTCCAGTTTTTGGCAGACACAACATCTTTGTTTGTATGTGGTGCTGAGGATCTAACCCGGGCCGCACGCATGCCAGGCGAGCGCGCCACCGCTCGAGCCACATCCCCAGCCCAGCCTTTAGTTGTTTTGATTGACTTATTTCGCTTAGCATGATAGTGTCTAGTTCTATCCACTTACTGTCAAATGTCATAATTTCATTCTTCTTTATGGCTGAGTAATATTCCATTGTGTATATGTATACCACATTTTCTTTATCCATTTTCATCTGTTGAAGGTCCCAACTCTTTCTATTTTGACATAAGGTCTTGCTACATTGCCTTGGCTGGCCTCAAACTTGTGATCATTCTGCCTCTGCATCTTTCTATAGTTTCCTATTTAATTTTTGAGAGTTATGCTGCCTCAGGATAACCTCCATTGTAAAGGCCTGGAGATAGTTCTCCCAATCCCAAGCCAGTTCCAGAATTTGCTTTGCCTTCATTTATAATTTATCTCTGTGTGATAGACAAACATGTCTAATTTGGGAGACATGACTAATTGGGAATTTCTGGGTCACAAGTACAAGAGTCTCCAGAAGAGCCTTAGAGGAGCTTCTATGCATTTAGCTCCCCTCCTTTTTAGTGGGGAAGGTTGGAGGTTTTACCAAAAAAAAAAAAAAAGGAAATGTAGTCTTCCCTGTTGAGAACTCCGTTAGTTCACAAGGCTGCTTTAATACTGTGTGCTACATACACTGGGCAAGGAGGAGGGTAGGATAGTATCACCAGTCACATTCCTAAGAAGCATAAAGGACAATGGTGGACACTCAGTGAAGAGTAATCATCAATTTTTTTCATCTTGCTTCCATTCCAGGAAAGAGGGATTTCATGAAAATAAATCAGAAGCAGCTACAAAGAAACAGAAATTAGGGTACCCTCCCATTGCTCCATTTTACTGCATAAAAGAGGACATTCTTGCTTATGTGTTTGACAATGTGTGGAGCAAAATTGTGAGCTGTATGGAGCAATTGACACGTAGTCACTGGGAGGGATTTGCTTCTGGTAAGAATCTTTGTGAAAACATTGTCAAAAATAATTGTTTGATTTCTGAAGCCTAACCAGTCCATTAGATTTATGCTTTATTGTGAAAAGGGGATGTACGAGAGAGAGGAAAACCAGTGTCTTTTCCTACTTTCACACACTGCAACAGTTATGACACCTAATATATAAAGGGTTTTCCACAAATACCCACCAGATTCTCTAGCAGATACCACCTGGGGGGGTCCTATGATTCAGACCAATATTGATACTATCAACATGGAGCTAACATCAGATCCTACAAGGTAAGAGGCTCAGTTCCACAAGACTGCCCCACTTCATATCACAGTTGCAAGCCTTAGGTTGTGACCTGGGCTTCTGACCAACCAAATATAAATCAGGATTCCTGTGACACATGCCCTGATCCCCCACAGGTTTGATTAATTTGCTGGGATGGTTCACAGAACTCAGGAAAAGAGTTATTTATGTTTACTAGTTTATTATAAAGAATATTACAAGGATACAGATGAATAGCCAGATGAAGAGATACACAGGGCAAAGTATGGGAGAAGGGGTGCAGAGGTCCCATGGCTTCTCTGGACACTCCACCCTCTAGGTTTCTCCACATGTTCAGCAATCTGGAAGTTCTCTGAACCAGTCCTTTTGGGGTTTTATGGGTGCTTCATTACATAGACAGGATTGAGTAATTCAGTGGCCACTGATGATCATCTCAACCTTCAGCCCCTCTGCCCTCCAGAGGTCAGAAGGATGAGGCAAGACTGAAAGTTTGAAGGCTTCTAATCACTTGGT
This sequence comes from Marmota marmota marmota, assembly GCF_001458135.2. Classification (NCBI taxonomy): domain Eukaryota; kingdom Metazoa; phylum Chordata; class Mammalia; order Rodentia; family Sciuridae; genus Marmota; species Marmota marmota. Next base: position 351,526 of record NW_025999862.1, on the reverse strand, counting down.
TGTTTCCCCCAGGCAGTCAGCAACACCATCCTTAGACTATCCAGGATCCAGGATATTGCTTTGGAGATGCCAAGGGTTTTAGGAATTATGTGCCAGATCTCAGGGAAGATACCAAATATATTTTTATTATTATATAACAGTATCATAGTGGGTCTGATTCATGTTTATATATCCCATAGAAATTAGCCAATATTTTGAAAATATTTGTGAATGGGTAGATGAATAGTAAGGATTAGTCTATAACACTCAGCTTGTTTCTCCTTGAATATAATGATTGGTGAGGAAAAACCACATGCAAGTAGCACATACTTTTTCAGACTGCTTGACTAAAAAGTAATTGCCATATAACCAACTGCATGTATTTAAAACACAATTTGAGGGCTGGGGTTGTAACTCAGTGGTAGAGCACTTGCCTCACATGTATGAGGCACTGGGTTCAATTCTCAGCACCATGTATAAATCAATAAATAAAATAAAGGTCCATCAACAACTAGAAAAAATAAAACATACAATTTGATAAGTTCTATCTATAAACACATGAAACCATCACCACAGTCAATTATAGTGAATATATCCATCAACCCTAGAAGTTCATGTGCTCTATAATCTCTCCTCCTGAGGTTGTGTGCCCCACACCATCCCCAAGAAATCATTATGTTGAGAGAAAGCAGCCAGCCAAAGAGTGGTCTGCTTTCTATCACCATAGATTAGTTTGTATTTTGTGGAGTTCCTATGAATAGAGTCTGATAGGATGTACTATTTTTGTCCTGCATTTCACTCAGCATAATGATTTTGAGATTCCTTCATTTCATTGTGTATATAATTTATTCCTTTTATTGTTGAGTAGTATTTAGTTGTACCAGTTTGTTTATCCATTCATCTACCAATGGACATTTGGATTGTGTTCTACTTTGAGCTATTCGATGTGAAGCTGCTATGAACAGTTCTATAGAATAATTCAGTGGCATATATTTCCATTTCTCTTAGGTAAATTCCTAGTACTAGAAATGGCTGAGTTACATGGTTAAATATATATATTTAACTTGGGGATTATTTATATGGGCTCTTCTGTGCTGCTCAGTAAATTATTGCAAACTTAATAGCTTTTAACAACATACATTTATCTCATATTTGTAAGTCAGAAGTCTAGAACAGCTCAGCTAGTCCTTTGCATAGGGCTCATAAGGCTGTGATCAATCTATTGACCAGAGCTGGGTTCTCATGTATAGGCTCAACTAGGAAAATACCCACTTCTTTTGTGTGTTCTCAGAGCATGCAGGTCTGTGGCTATGGTATTCATGGCAGCTTTTTTTTTTTTTTCCCCCAAAACTAGCAAGGCCAGCCTTTTTTCCCCAAAACTAGCAAGGCCAACATATCTAATAAGAATTTAAGAAAATAATTCATGTGCAATAGCATCAAAAAGAATAAGATATTTATAAATAAACTTAACCAAGGAAGTGCAAGAGTTTTATACTGAAAACTATAAAACACTATAGAAAAAAAAAAAATAGAGGAGACCTAAAGACTTGGAAATACATCTTGTGTTCATGGACTGGAAAAGGTAACATTATTAAGATGACAGTACTCCCCATATACATCTTACAGGTTTAGTGCAATACCTGTCAAGTATCCAACTATCTGGTCTGGGGATGTAGCACAGTTGTGGAGCATTGCCTAGTATGTGAAAGGCTCTGGGCTTAATCTCCAGCACCATAGGAAATGAAGGGAAGCTGAGGCAGCCTCAGAAACTTATTGAGGCCCTATCTCAAAATAAAAAAAATAAAAAGGGTTCTGGGATGTAGCTCAGTAGTAGAGTGTCCCTAAGTTCAATCCCTAGTACCACCAAAAAAAAAAAAAAAAGAAAGAAAAAGGAAAAAGAAATTTAAAACTTTCCGTATCAAAACATATTATGAAGGAAGCCAAAAACAACCCACAAAATGGGAAAAATATTTACAAATCATTACCTGACAAAGGTCTAGTAACCAGAGCAGATAAAGAACTGTAATTTAATAATAAAAAGGACAAACAACCCAATTTTAAAAATGGGCAAATAACTTGAGTAGGTATTTCTCCAAAGATAATATATAGTCAAAAAGATCCTGTTTCTCATTAGGCACTAGGAATCTACAAATCAAAACCACATTGAGATCCCACTATGATGGATAGGTATGTATATATTATATATTATATGTAATATATATATATGATTTGTATTTATATAACATTTTTTATAATTTTTTTAAGTTGTGGCAGGCCACAATACCTTTGTTTTATTTATTTATTTTTATGTGGTTCTGAGGATCAAACCCAGTGCCTCACACATACAAGGCAAGAACTCCACCACTGAGCTACAACCCCATAACATTTTTTTTTTTTTTAAAGGAAAGTAACAAATGGTGAGGATTAGCAGAAATTAGAACCCTTGTATACTGATGGGAATGTGAAATGGTGCAGTCATTGTGGAAGGTTTGGCAGTTCCTCAAAATATTAAATATAAAATTACCATATGACCCAGAAAATTTCACTCCTAAATATGTAGCCAAGAGAACTGAAAACATATGTCCTCAAAAAACTTGTCCATGAATGTTCATAGCAGTATTATTAATAATAGCCCAAAGTGGAAACAACTCAAAGGTCTATCAATTAATGAATGTGTAAACAAAATTTAGTAGATATTCAATTATGAACTGAATTATTTCCCCCCTTAAAATTATGTTGAAGCCCTAACCCTCAATGTGATTGTATTTGGGAACAAGACCTTTAGGAAGCTAATTATGATTAAGTAAGGCCTTCTTATCCTTAATAGAAAAGCCACAGTGAACTCTCCATGTACACATAGCAAAAAGGTAGCCAAGCAGGATGTCCTTACCAGACCAGCCCTGATGGCATCTTGATCTTGGTCTCCAGACTGTGTGAAAATAAAATGTCTATTGTGTAAAACACCTGATCTGTACAATTTCATTCTGGTAGCCCTTGCTGACCAATACACCATGCAATGGGAATATTATTCAGCCATTAAAAGGAATTAAGTTTAAAAAAAAAAGGAATTAAGTACTGAATACATGTTACAACCTGGATGAATCTTGTCATAACCTCACTCCCACCCCATTTGCAAATTTTAGGATTTTCTCTTATCAAATTGCTGATATGATGTAACTTGATGTAGTTTTCCTGATGTTTCTCCTGCTTAGAATTTGTTGAACTTCCAGAATCTATGGATTTATTGTTTGGAAAGTTTTCCACCATTATTTCTTCAGATACTTTGTCACCCATCATTTATTAGGAAGCCAGTTACTCACAAATTAGTCTATTTGATCATTAATCTCTCAGATAAATGATGCTTTAAAAAACATTTTTTTGGTATTGTTTTTTCTCTGTTTTTCATTTTTGGTGATTTTTACTGTTGTACCTTCATGTACATTCATCTTTTCTTCTGCAATGTTAAATTTACTATGAAACTCATCCAGTTTCTCATCCAGTTTCATCTCAGACATTGTCATTTTCATCTCAAGGTATGATTTGGCTGATTTAATATCTTCCATATTTCTATTTATTTTTTTGAAAATGTGGCATAATTTGGACATCTATGTTAATTTGATTTTGGTTTTACTTATTTATATTATCTCTTCATTACCTTTCCTGCCTGGTAATCCTTAAGTTTCAGGCATTGTGAGTTTCTTATTTCTTACCCATTTTTATTCTTAAAGATCTTCTTGAGATTTGTTCTGGAATACAGTTAAAGTTACTTAGAAACCATGTGATTCCTTCTGGTCTTGCTTTTTAGATTTTTTATTTTTTAGTTGTTGATGGACCTTTATTTTATTTAATAGTATGTGGTGCTGAGAAATCGAACCCAGTGCCTCACACATAGGCAAGCACTCTACCACTGAGCCACAACCCCAGCCCCTGGTCTTGCTTTTATACTCAACAGATCTTACTCTTAGTGCCTCATAAATCATGAGTTTCTTCTTGTCTAACTGATGGGAGTAGGCACTATTCCTGGTTCCATGTGAGCAGCAGGTACTATTCTCTTTCAGTTGGTTCTTTTTCCTCTGGTAGTTTTTCCTCACACATGCACTAATCAGTACACTTTGAGTACTCAAAGGATGTACCACTTTCTCCCAAATAGCTTCGGTTTTTATGCATTTTTCATTTCTCTGGGTCTCTGTCCTGTGAATCCTAACTGCCTTCCTCTCTCTGGACTCTCTGCTCAGGGTCCACCACTCTGCCTTAGTTCTCCCTCCTTGTGCCATATCTTAGAAACTTGTTTCAGGCAATTATAGGACATATCTCATTTGTTTCTCATCTCAGGGCTCATTTTCTTTTATAACCTGTTGTTTGGTGTCTTAAAGCCATTGGTTTACTGTTGTATTGGCTGTTTTAGGCAGTAAAATAGTCCCTTTTGCACCCCCCCACCCCTTCTTTACTTTTCCTTTTGCAGTGTGCCACAAGCATCGCCAGCATGAACAACCACTTAAAACTGAACTCTTGGTTTGAAGGTTTGTTTTTTTTTTTAAACTATACAGGTGGTATGAAATTGGTCTACGGAGATGAGTGAAGCCTTGCTTGAGATTAGGAATTATCAGGGAAGATGTTTTTCATACTGTTGCTGTGGATCAGAAGATACCTATGGATAACAGAAGTCTGTTTCTTTGTTCAGATGATGAGAGTAATGTTGCAGTCACCAGACCAGATTCAGAAAGTCCCTGTGTGCTGAGTGAACCACATACTTTGGTGTTACCTCAAGTGCCACAGTCCAAGGTGCTGTCTGTCACCTCAAATCTGGTAAGCACCACAAGCGATGTGTCAGGGAGCCTTGGACTGTTCTCTTTAGAGGAAATTTACCCAGAATTGTTTAACTGTATTATTTATGAGTCCGTCATATTTTTCAGTACAATTGTGTTTATCATAAAAACCCAGTGACTCTTTGCATTGATCAGCTTCAGTTTAAAAAATTAGTTGCAAATTAGAATTGATAAGTAATTTTCTTTTTTGAAGAGACATCCATTAGGTATACAATCTAGAATCAACCATGTGGTCAGCTTTCGTCTAGGTTGATTGGGCATCCTTAACCTGCTGTCACTTAGGAATGGACAAGAAAGAAAAGGGCCTTGTCCTCTTGGGAGTACACTTTGGGCCTCAGGGCTACTGACCACAATGTAAAAGTTAAGTCACAGGGAAAATGTATAAATGACCTAATTGGAAATATTTATGTTTGGCAAAGTTGTGAAATCAAGCAGATACCTTCACCAACTGATGAAGAGTAATGTCTTCTTTTGACATGTAGATGAGTCTCTGTCAAGCAAGTGGTCATCAGCCAAATGCGAATGATCTCTTGATTCATGGGATGCCTCTACAGCCAAGAAATCTCTACCAAATTGACAAGCTCCTGTAAGAAGTATAACATTTTAGTAGAATTTAACTAGATCACTGAAAAATAAAGGGAAAGCAAAGTCAGTCAATCAACATGCCTTTTTGAGTACCAATCATAGCGACAACTGGGAGTAACACATCCAAAGCAAAAGATCTCCACTTGCAGGGAGCTGATAAGTAGAAAGCGAAGACACACATGGGTAGAGAGACCTGACCATATAGGGCATTTTGTGATTGAGTGCTACCCAGAATGCATGCTATGGCAGGCCAAAAGGAGAAGGCATTTTGGTGGGTAAGTTTAAGTGGCGGTTTGGATAAGCTGAGAAAAGGAACAAGGCCATTCTAGGCAGAAAGAATAGTGTGGGAAACTTTTGGAGATGGGAAAATGCAAGATATTTAGGAGAGAGAAAAGACCAGTTTTGCTATAGGATAGGAAGAGAGGAGTCAGAATTTTAACACTTCTGATCAAAGACTGACAATCTTCTAGATTTAAAATAGGCCATGGTATGACCAGTGGGCAAGGCTATGAAACTAATGAACCAATTATGGATGTTCAAATACCTTGTTTTTGAGATTCATCCATGTTGCACATGACCTCTATTTCCAAATAGTATTCCATTGTAAAAATGTGTCACGAGTACACTCCTGTTACCACTTCATTTGTTTCCAGATTGGGGCTATTACACAAAAGGCATTATAAATATTCTTGCATAGGTCTTTTTTTATGGACTTATGGTCATATTTCTCTTGGGTCAATACCTATAAGTGGAAGGGTGATAGATGTTAATTGTCATGCTATTTCCCAAAGTAGTTGCAGCATTTTACATTCCTGCCAGTTGTTAGTTTCAGCTAGGGAGCACATATATTTAAATCATGGTATTTAAATCAGGAATTTGAAGACATTTTATAGCAGTGGAAAACAGATTGGATTGCAGCAGGAAGAAATGAATGGAGTCTGTAGTAGGGTGCCAGCATAAACTGTAAGATCCTGTCCTCCTGCTTGAGTGCAGACCAAGAAAGGAATGAACTATTCTAGGAGATACTTAAAAAATGAAAATCTATAGAACTAGAGGAATCAAAATCAGTTGTGAGATTTCAAGCTTAGAAGTTTTATCTGAAAGGATGAATTTCATTTAGGCTGTGAAGTTTACGATGATGGGCCATATCTTAGGAAATGTGAAGAGGTTAGATTTGGACATGAATCTAAGAAAGTCACCTATCTAAAGATGATAATTGAACCCAGAATTATGAACAAGAAATCCACAGAAAACAAAAATTAACACAGTCTAAACATTTTGTAACAAAAAAGCAGTGAGGGCCAGTGATGCATGCCTATAATCCCAGCGGCTAGGGAGCCTGAGGTAGGAGGATCTTAAGTTCAAAGCCAGCCTCAGCAACAGCGAGGTGCTAAGGAACTCAGATCCTGTCTGTAAATAAAATATAAAATAAGGTTGGGGATGTAGCTCAGTGGCCGAGTGCCCCTTAGTTTAATTCCTGGTATGCCCCTCGCTCCCCCAAAAAAGGCATGAGAGTATGTATTTTTTTAAAAAAGAAGAATGGTTAAAGACAGGACAACTAGAAAGATCTTTTGAAATCTTCAAGGTTTAGACCTATTCCTCCATGGTCATTCTCCCTTCAAAATCTTCTAAATTCTGAGACATATTTTGCAAGGACAAAAAAATGTGGCCTGAAAGTTTGAGGAACTTGCTGAAAGCCATAGGGACAAGTGGCAGAATTTGGCTCCTTTATTCTTACATTTGCCTTCCATTTCACTGCACTCTTGAATGTCTTACAATAATCAAACTTCCTCTCATCTACTTTAAAACAAAAAGGGAGAATACCCCCAAATCAGTAGGGCAGCATTTAAGCTACTAAACTGTTTAGGCATGATATTTCATTTATCAGAGACCTTTTTTAGAAATATTTTTTAGTTGTAGTTAGACACAATACTTTCATTTTATTTTTATGTGGTGCTGAGGATCGAACCCAGGCCTTGCACATGCTAGGTGAGCGCTCTACTGCTGAGCCACAACTCCAGGCCCTATCAGAGATCTTAAAGAGCTGTATTTCTCAATTTTTAGAAAATGAGGGTTCACAATTGTCCCCTACCCTTTGCAGCACAAGGCCTAGAACCTTTGCCTGCTCCCAGCTTCCCAAGGACTCCAAATCTCTACCCCTATAGGTTCCAACTAGTTCAGTACTTTAATCTCTGCAGTGAGTGCCACATTGATGCCACAACTGTTCCCAAGCAGTAATATTTGCCTTTCTGCTGACATTCTCACAGCTGAAAAAGGGCAAAAGTCCCCAAATATAGGAGAGAGATTTTTGGAAAGCACTGTGATGGCAGCTGAATAATGTACCTGCTTTCCCAAGTTTCCATTCTAGTAAATTATGAATGAGCTGGGAGAAGTGGTGCACACCTATAATCCCAGCAGCTTGGGAGGCTAAGGCAGGAAGGAGGATCACGAGTTCAAAGCCAGTCTTGGCAAAAGCAAGGTGCTAAGCAACTGAGACCCTCTCTCTAAATAAAATACAAAATAGGGCTGTGGATGTGGCTCAGTGGTCAAGTGCCCCAGAATTCAATCCCCAGTACCCGCCCAGCATCAAAATTATGTTTATAACTGAAATAATGTCATCCTTTTTTTAAACTCTCATGCCTTCATTCTAGATTACCTTCTGGAAACTGTTAACTGAAAGGTTTCTGTTTTGCTCTTTTTCACCCCTGAATGTTTTACACTAAGGCTTAATTAAAAAACAAAACAAACAAAAAACCCTGAGAGACCCATACATGGTGATCTTTATTCATTGTGGGTTTCTGATTTGGCCACTTTATTCATTGTGGGTTTCTGATTTGGCCACTAGAGATCTTGATGACAAGCTACTTATGAGGCCTGGGTCCAGTACCATCTTTTCAACCCGAAATTGGCCAAACCGAGCCTTGGAGCTTAGTACATCATGTCTGTCATATAAAGTGCAGTCTGCCAGGAGACGTAATCCCCCACCACGTACCCTTCATCCAATCAGCACAAGCCACTCACGCACCGGAACACCAAGACCTGTGGAAGAAATCCTCAGAGGATCACAAGTGTAGGTTTCAAAAGCAGAATTTCTGGAATCTGTGGTAAAACTAATCAATTTTACATAGAGAATGAAAAGACCAAAATCTGTCCCTAGAAACTATCATTTAGAGTTAAATTTTGATGAAATAGACACTGGATCTTTCTGTTGACTTAGCTAAAAATTTAGAGAATGGGAGATTGGGGGACTCTTTCCCCTGTAATCCCAGCAACTCGGGAGATTGAAGCAGGAGGATCACGAGTTGAAAGCCAGCCTCAGTAACTTAGAGAGATCCTGTCTAAAACCTACAAACTTGGGGATGGGGGTGTGGTTCAGTGGTGCCCCTGGGTCAATCCCCAATACCAAAAAACAAACCCCCAAAAAACAAAATTTTCAAATCTTTGATTTACATTTGTGTAAAGACATGGGCAGAACTTAAAGTTCTAGGCTTTTTTATTTCTCATCAATTTGCTTGTCTCATTAACAACTTTGTGCTTTCGCCTCTTGGTCTTCACTGGTTGGATCTTCAGCCCTTTGGCAGTTGACTCGCTCTCCTCTCCCTCACCAATACCCCTGAGTCGAAATAATCTGCTGCCACCTATTGGCACAAGTGAAGTGGAACACCTGAGCCCTGTGGGGCCACAAAGGCAAATGGTATGTCTCTTTCACATTGCCTCTCTGTGTACTGATAAAGCTTCAGGGACAGTAATTCTGCAGGATTTGTGCTGTGGTCTTAATTTATATCATATTCTATCTAATATACAAGCTGAATTCTAATTTATAACAGTGGAATTGAAACTGCTTGGCCCAAAGTTACTACATCTGCCTGGGTTGATGTGGGACATCTGAAGCCCCCACTAGAGTTTTAAGAGTTTCTGTAGTTTTTATTTCCTCTGCAGAAACCCCATGGTGATTCCAGTCGAGCCCGAAGTGCAGTGGTGGATGAGCCTAACCATCAGCAGCCTCAAGATAGGCTCCTTTTACTTAACTTCTTCTCCAGGCCCAATACAACTCAGTCATTTATGGTAAAGTGACATGCTTCCTGTTTGCTGATGAGGAAGAGAACTGAGGGAAAAAAAAATTAGTTTGTCCGACTTACCAAGAACCTAGATATTTCTGAGCACAAGCACAAAACTCCAGTATATACCAGATCAGCCTAACTTCCCTGTCAACCCTGCTTTTGTGGAATTATACCACAAGTGGTATCAGAATGAGGCAGATGTGTCAGGACTTCTTCCCGTTGATATTTTAAATGCTGACATTGCTTTACCATTTACTATATATTTACCACCTCTTTTAAGCAATAACAGAAAACTGATTGTTAGATTGGACAATGTGCACTAATCTTGCCCATTTGCAGGTTGAGAGTGCAATCCCACCTCATCTGCTTTGTGGCAAAAGGGCTTGGATAGTCTAGGGAAGTGACTGACATCTCACACATTGTGGGGGTGCCCAATAACCAGGCCCCCACATGATCCTACAACCATCAGCAGCCTCAAGAGAGGCTTTCAGGATGATGATTTGCAACCCACTTAACCCAGCTCATGACCCTTGAACCATAATTAGCCTGAGGCACTGCACAATCTCCCATCTGTTATAGAGTGAGGAGAATAAGCGAGGGTATTTAGGGGGTTGGCAGAGCCCTGCGCCCTTCGGAAGCTCTAGAGAAGAATCCTTCCTTACCTCTTTCTAGCTTCTGGCAATCCTTGGTATTCCTTGGATTGCAGTTTCATTGCTCTGATTTTTCCCTCCATCATTATGTGGCCTTCTCTTCCCTGTGAGTCTGTCCAATTTCTCTCTTAAAGCTACTTGTCATTGAGGGGCTGGGGTTGTGGCTCAGTGGTAGAGTGCTTGCCTGGCATGTGAGAGTTACTGGGTTGGACTCTGAGCACCACATATAAATAAAGGTCCATTGAAAACTAAAAAAAAAAAAAAAAAAGGAAAAACAAAAAACAATATCTGTCCCTGAATTTAGGGCCCATCCTAATCTAGTATTACTCTACCTTAATTTGATAAAATCTGCAAAGATCCTATTTCCAAATATGTTCACATTCACAAGTTCCAGGCAGACATTAACTTGAGGAAGACACTATTCAACTTAGTAGACCTCAGGGCTTGCTTTAAGAGAAAACTCGCTGAAAAGAAGGGCAAAAAAGAACTGTGAGCATTTCTTATTCTTAGGGTTTAATGTAGACCCCAGAAAGTCTGAGAATATCTTGGTCTTCTCATAACTTAATCCAGAATATTTTTTAAGTTTATGTTCTAGAGCTATATTCTTTCCTATCAAAATTTAACTTTTCCTCAGGAATAAAATAGAATGAAAACACTTCAGGTCTCTTTTTATAATAGTAACAAAGTTAAAAATTATCTTAGCCATTTCTCTCCCCATTTGCCCTCATAAGAGATGAACCAGTAGCTCATTGTAATTGAAAGACACTACCTGACCTTATAGAACCTTATTGTAGAATATGTGGCTTCACGGGGGAGGAGGATTCCCTAAATCTCCCAATTCAGCTCTCTTGATAGGGAATTGAAGGATGTTTTTTCATTCCAGAAACCCCAGCAGAATGGTATAATTACATCTTGAGATGTAAATTTAAATTCCTTGAGATGTCTGAAATGTTGTTTCCTAAAGCTAAAAAGAAAATGTAAAGTTAAGTTCAGTGTGGTAACTTCATGGGTATTTCAGTATTGCTGAAAAAGTAGATTGTTTTAAGTCAGCATGCAATAGATAAGTCAGATTAAATTCCCTTGAAGCCAATTAAAATATTAAATCATGGGATTTATAATTTAGAGTCATACTAATAAAAGGCACAGAATGTGCAGGGTTTTTTGTTGTTTTTACACATCAATAAATGGCTTGGGATTGCCTAATAGGAATTCAATACAGGTTGGCACATGCCACCTTTTGCATTGATGTCTATTTCAAGATTTTCCCTTGTAAACCTGCTGCAGTATTATCCTTTGGGAGAAGCTGTATAGTAAGATCTCTCTCATCTTTTCTTTTAGCCAGATACACAGTATCATCGTTCATATGCACTTGAGAACCCTCATCAAGCCCGACCCAGTAGGGGATCTGCAGGTATGGTGGGGCTGCAGCTTTTATTTTTGCTACAGTGTGGATGTTACACTTATCTTCCCTTTCTACAGATTTTTTTTGTATTTAGTTTTCCTACATCTTTGTAAATTCCCTTAAAATTCATTTTGGAAGATGGGGTATAATAAAAATAGTTCAATTGATCAAAGCCAAAAAGTTCCAGATTTCTGTTTTCATATTATGTAAATTAACCTTTCACTACTCTAGTAAACTACTTTCTATAATCTTTTTAAGCCTAAAATGAGTCATTTTCATATCATTCAAAACATTATTAAAGAACACAGCATGAGTTTTATTATGTAGGCAAAAATCCATATTCCTATGGATTAAACTGCTTTGTTTAAAAGTTTACGTATTAGACCAAATTAAGAAATTCTAAAATGTCAGAATATGATGTCTGATTTTATCTCATTAACTCTTTTACCTCAAAATTATACTCTAAATTAAATTATATTAACAAAGGAGTCATGGGAGAAAATTTCAGGATGTCCTTTAATTTCTCATAGGAGTCTTCAGGGTCATTCTCATTGTTATAGTTGAAATTTAGAAGTACTGATCCAAGTTGAAATGTTTCCTGTTAATGATAAATCAGCAAGTAACAATAAAAACTAATCAAGCCATTTTTGTAGTTCAAGTGATTTCTCTTAGCCCAGTTCCTACTAATACCATTGCTTGGTAGTCTTTAAATGCTTTCATTGGACTCCTTCTACAAAAGCGGTGTTACCCCTGAGCTACAATTATTATATTCAGCCACAGATGTAACTAATTTAATATTTTAAAATGGTGAAACATCTTTTTAATCAGTGGGTTCCCAAGCACAAATAGGTGACTGCTTTTATTTCTTAAAAATGCAGGGTTCTTTTTTTTTAAATAGAGTAAAATATTTAAATTTGGATTTATTGGTAAATACATGCTTTACTACTTAGTTCCAGTCTCCAAATTTAAAATCTGATAAGTGGAACAAAAAGCCCTAGGATATAGATTTTCATTACCAAATCTAGACTATTTACTATTGCTCTGTGATGTCATCTGTGTCTGACAGGTCCTCATTTGCATGCCTCTACAAAATCTCAAAGCAGAGGTGGACCAATCTCTAAAACCAGGCAGGGACCATAAGGCAAATGAGAAGAACCTATCAGGCTGCAGCAAACATGTGGGAAGACTTCAAGAATCAGTGTTCGACCATCAAATGATGGAGAGCAAGTATATAAGATCAACTAGAATTCATCTTCATGAAGAGTTATTTTGGTAAAACTGACTGAGAAAAACAATAGACTACCCACCAAAAGACTGACTACACGGGTAATGTTTCTATCTCCAATTATTGTCTTTCAGTGTAAGTTAACCTATTCCACTCAACAGTAAAGACTGTACCCCAAAAATGTAAAAATGAATAATTGCCCCCAAATCACTGCTCATGTTGTCTGTTAAAGATGATTAGTACATTTATAGGATTCTATGGGATTATATATACACAACAATAAGTAGCAAATGATTTGATATTAACAATATCACTGGCTTCAGAATATTTCAGCTTGTATTAATTTCTTGAGAGTTTGTACTCAAGTTTTGTCATTTTTAGGAGATAGTGCTACAAAAAAATCTGAGCTACTCATAAAATAAACATCACTCCTAAAGCTTTCTCATTAGATTTCTAGAGAGAATGAAATGGAAGGGCTAAGTAATTAAAGGCCTCAGCATTGGTATAAAGTAACCCGTATAACCAATTATATCACATATTTTTTCAACCTTGCTTATGTGATGTCAGCTTATGCCAATTTTCTTCTTAAAGTATTTTACTGGTTCTATTTTTTCCCAAATATTTAATTTATCTTGCAAGCTTTTCTCCTGAAGCTCTAGAAAAGTTATTTTTTAAATAATTTATAGAAATTTTTTTGAGCCAACAAAGCACAAATTCCTTAAGAATCTAAGAAACTTGGACTAAGAAATTGACCCAATATAAACATATCCTAGCAGAAGAAAAGAACCTTGGCATACTTCAGATTTTACCATGGATGTTTTCCTGAGGGTACTCATGAATACAGCAGTGGTTTTAACTATGGCTTAAATGTATTTAAATTTCATTGAACTTACCTTAATTATCATTACCAGTGTTAGATCTTATTGTTAATTTTCAGAGTGGATAAATTCAAAATCATAATTTGAGGTGACTAATTATATCAACGTAATACTTCATCACATGAGGACAGATGCTTCAAACAACTTACACTGAATTACATTTTTAATACAATCAAGAGTATTTTTTAACTTGCTTGTAATTACAAACTGAAAACTGTCATGTGCTTACTTTTAGATAAATTATTATACATAATGTTCAATAGCAATAGGTTTGTTTTATGCATATGGTATATTGAATATAAGAGTCTACAAATCAGATTTTAAATTGAACAGTCCTTTTTAAAAATCCATCTATTCTAATGAATACATACCACCAACTCATAGAAATATAAGTGAAAATTTGTACTGTTTTCACAAATCAGTCCACTGACTGCCCTGTAACAAATCACTGGATCCATATATGGCTTGCCTTTCAAAGTTAAGAGTCAGAAGGTTATTTAGCCCAATTCCCTCATTCTTGTGTGTTTGTGTCTTCAAACCAGTGCAATTTCCTTTTACTTAAAAAAAAAAAAAAATCCTGTATATATTTAATATATAGAATCTGACAACTTTAGATCTTATTTTTTTACAGAAGAGGGAGCTAAGGACACCAAGCAGCAATCAAAAAGGACTATAACATATATCTCCTTATGCTAGAGAAACCAGGCTTTCTATTGTCATGCTAACTAGGATTATTTTTTTGGCCTCCTCCAAAATACCATATTTTATCTATATCATTTTATCTATATCACATTTAAATGATATAGGGGATCATTTAAAAAGCTCCTAAACTAATTTTTTACTTATTTAATCATATATAAGTCTTCCCAAAATGTTTGAAGTAATCTGAGCACTTGCTTTTTCTATACCTCAGGAATAGGAGTACAAAACCTGCCTCGGGGGAAAAAAAAATAGGAGAGAGGGTCTTAATATTGAAGATCATTAAGACCAAAAGCAAACTGGCCAATTATTTGGAAGACAGCTGCTCAGCAAGTAAGTGTTCTTTCTAACTAGGTCTAAAAGACAGGCACATCACTGAAAGTACTACATAAAGATCCACATTCTTCCCCCGCCTCTCCAGTGCTGGGGATTAACCCAGCGACGCAAGTGTTATACCACTGACCTATGTCCTTAGCCTTAGGCCCACATTCTAGATATGGATGAAGAGCCATAGAAGTACTATCAGAAGTATACCACCCTCCCAACTTCACTATCACATTCCTTCACATGAGGATCTCACAGTGTCAGGTAATTTCTAGGTTACACTAAAAACAGCTTCAATTTCTACTTGGTTTAGTCAATCTAAGTAATTTAGGCTGGAAAGACAACTTCTCTCAAGAGTTAGGTTAACTTTTTCCTTTAAGTGTTGACTACACCTTGCCTCCAGTGGCACTGATGAAAGCTTAAGAATCTTTGAAGAGAAAAATTCCATTATTTCTTTTCTTTCTTGAGAGCCGATCTTTTCCCTCCTCCTTTGGAAGGTTTGCAGTATTTTGCTTCCATCTGAGCCAGAAAATTGTCCATTTCCTTTTGCCGATCCTTTTGTCTACTCTGTTTGAAAAGTTAAAACAAGGCTGTCAAAATGCCACACTATCCAAAGTATTTCATGATTACTAGAACTTGGGGGCAAAAAGGAATGGCAGAACTACATGGGGGTTTGTTTGGGTTTTTTATACCCAGTGCCTCACACATGCTAGGCAAGCACTCTACCACTGAGCCACAACTGCAGCCCCTACAAGGAGTTTCTTTTAGAAAGTGATGAAATGTTCTACCATTAGACAATGATGGTAAGAGTTATGTCTTAAAAGCAGAAAACAAAATATGATACCACATATATGCTTCTGAAAATTATTTTAAAGATAGGAGTCAGAATTGAACAAATCTGCCAAGTTTACCTGAATGAGTGCTTTCAAGTTATCCACTCCTTCATCAAGCCCCAACTCCTTCCTGCTCATTTCTGCTTCTTTAGCTTCTTCTTGAGCCTGAAGCAGAAACTCTCATGAGACTTCAGGGCAACTAGGAAATGTTTACAGTAACACTTTCTTTCTCAAAAGAAATCCTTGATGATTTGAGAATTTTATCAACAGATGAGTAAAATTACATAAATGTTATTCACTAGATAACAACAAACACTGGTATCAGGCAAAACATTCTCTAACTCAAAAAAAGCATTTGGTTTTTTCTCATTTCTACTTGCTAGAAGTAGCAAATACCCTGACATCATAAACCACATAGTTATAGAAAGGAAAACATACTTCAGGTGCAATATATCTGTAATCCCAGAGGCTCTGGAGGCTGAGGCAGGAGGATCACAAGTTCAAAGCCAGCCTCAGCAACATAGTGAGACCCTGTCTCAAAATTAAATACAAACGAAAGCAGGGGATGTGGCTCAAGTGGTTAAGCATCCCTGAGTTCAATCCCAGGTACAAAGGAAAACATGCTGGGAGAGCCAGGAAAGGTCACTTAACCAAAGATGTTCTCAAAAGGATGCCAGGCTATAGGTACTTCGGGATTTTCCTCTGGAAGCTCAATTTACTAAATGAGACTAGGGACAGTCTGGTGAACAATTCTAGTTTAAAATGATTTCTCCTGAGCAGTCATAAGAAACATTAACAAATTTAGTTTTGATCTTTATTGATTTCAAAGCTGACTTTATCCAATTTTCCAAAAACACCACAATACCTTGGGCAACTATTAAAATAAATGGTTCCACCCTCTGGTGAACTTTCCAAGTAACAAAGAATGCTGTTAACACTAGGGATGATGTTTAGATTATTATGTCAATAAATATTCCTTGTATTAAAATTCTCTCTTGGCATCCCTCTCACAATTTACTGGATAGTCTCTCAAAAACAAAACCATTTTCTGTTTGACTCAGACCCAGCAAATCAACAAATTAATTCACCCTGATCTACTGGAGGGGCTGTGCTATTTTCCCCTCAAACTCTAGGGATTTTCCTCAAGCTAATGGCCTATTATTGAATACAGGTATACTCAATTTCACCTGGGAAAATGACAAACTGTGAGCCTACTTCTAAGCAGATGTAGCCAATGATGCAAAACAATTATGTTCTTATGCTTTCCACATCTCTGCCTAGTTCAACAGAAACCGCCCTGGCCTTTTATGTAGACAAAACAGACCCTTTAAATTTGTACCAAAATAAAAAAGGTCAGCTTTCTTCCTGCATGTTATCTTGTTCCTAGAAGCTGCAGAACTTTTCACACACCTGAGTCAGCCGCACAAAAAAGAACCTCAAGTACCCACCAATATCTAAAATCTTTAATTGTCTGCTCTCCATCGTGCTACAATTATGAAAGCCAAGCTAAAGAAATGGTTACTTTGATATGAGTCCAAAGTAACTTTTCCAGAAGACCAGAGGCAGACATGGCTACTCTGAATTCACTCTCTCCCTAAACTCCATCTATCCTTAAGCACCTTCTTCTGCTATCATTCCCTGGCCCTACCCCAGTTTAATATGGGTGTAAAGATACTCAGGCCATAATACTTATTGAATAAGTGTTTCTCAAAGGCCATAAAAACACCCTCATCAAAATAAACTATTCATTTGAAAAAAATGTACACTGTGGATCCAACTTAAGAATCAATCCCCCTAAAAGGCTCAAGAACCTGCATTTCTGCATTGTGAGTTCTATTCAAAAATTTGATATACATTAGGTGTACAAATTTATGAGGTAAGCAATCTACTCTGCTCTGTACCCCTCCCCCATTGGGTACTGAAGATTGACCCAGGGGCTTACATATGTGAAGTTAAGGTATACTCCTGGCTTTTTTCATTTTGAGGCAGGATTTTACTAAATTGCCCAGACTGGTCTCAAAGTTGTGATCCTCCTGCCTCAGTCTCCTGAGTAACAGGCAGATATACAGCACCCAATTTTTTTTTTCTTTTTTTGGTGTGTGTGTGTGTGTGTGTAATTCTAGGGATCAAGTGCTCCACCATTGAGCTACACCACACCACAACCTGCACTTTTTAACAAGACACAATCTCTTGCATCCTTCTCCTTGTTCATCAACCAAATAAGAACTAGCATCTATGTTACACACCTGGGCTCCATATCACTTCATCTGATAAGTGCTTCAGCAAAGTCATAAGAATTGGCACATATGAAAGATATTTCAGTATTACCCTAAGATGATACTAAACAATTCATGCAATAAAATCATCTTGAGCACCACATACCAAAATAAAGAGGTTTTTCTTGAACTGATATGCTCATATAATTACATGAAAGCTATAGACCAACCTAACCTTAACCCTTGTCCACAGTCTTTATTTCTATTGTTATAAATACTCTCAAATCCTATTTGTAGGAAATTAAGATACAAACCATCAATAGCATTTAAACTCTTACCCTCCTTTTCCTTGCATTCATTTTTTGTTTTGACTCTTTAACAAAGGCATTATAGGATGGGACCTCTTTGGCATCAATAGCTTGCTGAATGATGTTCCTTATCCTGGGTTCCTCTGTGTACTGCACACAAAGCACAGACTCCATGATCTGATCCATGTCGCCCTTGAAGTCCATATAGGCCTGCTTAATATCAGCCAGTTCTTCTTCAGAACCTTTGTAGGTCTTTTCAAAAGCCTGAATGTCCTCTAGAGATATCTGATGATAAGGGAGATGGCTGTAATATCAAGAATCTTATTTTAAATAAAAGGTATACTAGTAAAACTGAAGATTTAAGTGCTTCTTCGCAAACACAACAGTGTTTTGAGTCAAAATTGTGGCAAGTAACCAAATTTCCCATGCCTAAGATTTTTTCAGAGTTCTCCCTAGTCCATCAGTCACAACTGCTAAACTAGGAACCAGTGAAAAGAAATTTTAAGTGAAGTTTCCAAAAGGATGGGAAGAAAACCATATAAACATATACGCAACTGAATACGTAAGATACATCCTGAACACACACTCCAGTCTTCGCCACACAATCACACTGTATCAGCATGAAATGAAAGGCCTGTTTACTTAAGAGTGTGTGTTGTATTAAACTCAAATTCCTCAGTTTCTTCAAAATTAACACAAAACTGAAGGCCTCCCATGGCATTTAATGAACGTTTGTTTATTAAATAATGGGAATAATCAAAGAAATCTTCAAAGCCCACCTACCTTTTTAAAGAGTAACCTCCAGTAGGCCTCCCAGTCGCGGTCTTGGTTGAGCACCGTAGAGTCCTCGTCCACTGTTCCCTGCTCATCATACACTGTTCTCTGCTCTTTGTCACTTAGAACCGCATAAACTCTCCCAAGGATCTGAGAGAAAAGAGCATCCAAAACTCACCCGTGCCCTTACCCACACCGCGAAAAATAAAGGTAGAAAACGCCAGGTCAAGATCACGCACCTCCCCTAGGCGGTTCGCAGTGGTTGGAAGCCCAAAAGACTGAATCCCAGCGTAGGCACACGTACCTGGAACCGGAGGGTAGCGTCTTTCTTGTTTCCCTCGTCCACCCGGTCAGGGTGAACCTGCAGGGACACTTTGTGGTAGCCGCGCCGAACCTCGCCGTCTGAGGCCTCGCGCCGTACGCCCAGCACCCGGTAAAGGTCGGTGGTACCGAACACCTGCTCGCATTGCGCCAACAGCCCCATGCTGAGAATCGGAAGGGCTCCGCGAAAGAAGCAAGTCTCCGCGGCACCTGACTTAGTTTGCCTGGCTTCCTTTTCCCGCTCAAAAAGCCCAGGGCGCCTGCGTCACAAAATACGCGGAAGGGGCGGGGCCGCGCTGAGTAGACTCACTTTACGGCCGCTGTAAAGAGGGCGTGGCCAAGTTTTCCCCGGCCTTGGAAAAACCAGACCCGGAAGTGCAACCGGCGTCTGGGTTTTCTAGAGCGAGAGCCCTAACCGTCACGGGTCCGCCACATCTTCTCGAGCCCGCCCTCCTCTTGCTGTGGAACTTTATCTCCTATGTTGCTCCCAGTGTTCCAGCAGGCACTTCTTCACTGATAAGAATATCCGTGTATTAGGTTGTATTTACAAGTCAAAGTTTTTTTTTAAATAGTAATTGGTCAATATCGGCATTCAGTAATTTCACATGGCTCAACCTGTTAAGTAAATTTGTATTTTCCCAAATAATTCAGTAGTGTCAGGGTACTTTCAAGCCCTGCAGCAAAAAGATTATTTGAATAAAAGCACAAAACACCAGTCTTAGTATTTTAAAAAACGAAACTCTTTATCTGACAGTACTCATGGACTTAAAAGAAATCAACCCCAATCATCTTCCTGTTCCAGAGTTACCTTATACACTGGAGGAGGTAAGATGACCCAACCTCTCATTTTAGTAAAGACCGAAGCTGCTGAAGCAGAAACTGTTTAATGCTTAGTAAAGTTCACAGCGGAATTTGAGCATATTGGATTTGAGGGGAGAGCAGGGTGGCTGGGGCTATCATCCAATACATGTGTGAAACATAGGCTTGGAGATCCAAAGCAAGACTAAGGCTGGAGAAAATTTTGGAAATCAAGATAAGCCCACGCAAGAAATATGTGTATACAGATCTTAGACCAGACAGAGGATAAACCAGAATGGAAAGTGAGTTGAAAGAAACTCAGTGGAGCTCAGAATAATAACCCATTTCACATCCAAAATCCCATAATCCTCTGCCAGAAGTTCCTGCAAAGCCTCAAACTTTCCAAGGCACGTTGATCTTTCAAACATCCAGAGTTGCCAGGGTTTTCAAAAGCATTTCTCAGATCCCAGGTCAAATCTACATAAAGTCCATTGCCTGTCTGTCATGTCTTGAAAGTCTTCTCAAAGCAAGTAGAAGCCAAACAAAACAATCCTAGGGGAGTTTCCAAGACTCTAGAATTTGAGATGACCATTAATTGTTCTCAGAATATAGAGCCCAGAGAATACGTTTGAATATTGATAGGGTTTTAGAAACTTTTTAATTTCCTGTATCTCAGTCTCTTTTTTTCTTTTTCTTTCTTTTTTTTGGTCTTATCTTGGTGCCAGGGATTGAATTTGAATCCAGGGGTGCTTAGCCACCAAGGCACATCCTCAGCCCCCTCCTTTTTTTTTTTTTTTTTTTTGAGACAGGGTCTTGTTAAGTTGCTTAGGGCCTAAGTTGCTGAGGTTCGCTTTGAACTTGCAATCTTCCTGCCTCAGCCTCCCAAGCCCCTGGGATTATAGGCATGTGTCAACACAACCTGGCTGTATCTTAGTCTTATACCAAAATTTGAAATATATATTATCCAGAAGGCACTAAAACCATGTAATTTATGCTTACAGTTATGGAATTCTGCATCTCTTGGGGGACAGATACTGTGATATTTTGTTTTGGTAATCAATCATTTATGTTACCAGACTCATGACACTTAAACATGATCCTATTACTGAATTTCTAAGTAGACTTTTAAAAGCATCCCATCTTTATTTATTTTTTTCCCCTATACATACAACATATGTTGAACAGGACTTTCCAGGTAGGTACATTGGGGTGCTTTACAAAATTAGCTTCCTTCTAATTTCTCATCCTTAAAAGGTAGGCTATTACAGCCCAAAAGCAATTTTCACGATCAATTTGTCTTTGTAAAGTTACAATTACATGATAAGCAAAACAATCTACAATTACAAAAAAAAGAATAAGAGATCTATGTTCTTGTGGGATGATCAAGAATGATTAAGGAAACATTTGGATAGGTCAAGTCACTCTGGTTGGGAGTTTTTGAAGCAGGAAAGTTTTGAACTTCAATTGTAAATTTGCCCAAATGATCCAAGGACAACCCAAAGTCCAATCTTCCCCACAGCCACAGTTTTTCCCCAAAATGACATCCCAAAATGCTTAGTATCTAGACCCAGCTCTTATACAAAAACAAATCTCTGGGCTCTGCTTAAGCTAGGCCAGAAGAATATGGTAACTTAGAAAACTCCATTTATTGACCTCCAAACCCAACAAATTTATGAGCTCCACACAAGTGTTTTAGGGGACCTTGACTTTGTAACCACTGTTATATTCACTGAAGTCAACTCGCTTCTGTTTCTATAGCCTCTGTATCTGTTTTCTGTGAAGCTAAGAGAAGTTCACGTGCCCGTTTTCTTCGCAGTCTCTCAGCATTTGTGATCACCATGGGATGCAGAGGGAAAAAGCCAGAAAGACCTAAAAGCAACAGGATATTCATTTATTATAATAGACTACAAGCCAATGTTTCCCTGAGAAGTTTGCCTCACAGAATTGAGGTCTGAGTTCAGACCCAGAGTATGGATGTAAATGCCTCTCACCTACCAAACTTTCTCCTTCCTCTTCCTCCAACCTCCTCCCTCCATTTACTGCAAGGAGTCAGTGGATGATGTCTGTTTCCTAACATTATTCTCCTTACTTGAAAAAAAGGTAAACTAACAGATGGCCATTGGAGATATGTTATTCCCATTTTTAGCATAAAA
The DNA here is from genome assembly GCF_001458135.2 of Marmota marmota marmota. Lineage (NCBI taxonomy): Eukaryota > Metazoa > Chordata > Mammalia > Rodentia > Sciuridae > Marmota > Marmota marmota. Next base: position 329,494 of record NW_025999862.1, on the reverse strand, counting down.
TCCCAGCCACTTATAAAGGTTTCATAAAGAAGTCCATAAAAGGAATCTCCAGATTCAAAATGACAATTAGATCACAACTTCAGTTTTCACTCCAGTCCTGAGTAGCCTGGAGGGAATGAAAAACATTCTTCAATCTCAGATGATGAGAACTTAGAACTGACTTCAGTGTAAAATCCCCCCAATGAGTTAAGACCAGAGCTGAGTTACCCAGAAGCTTCTCCATAGGCTTAGAGAGGTGGGCTCCACAGCCAATCCAATGCCGGATCCTTTCCAGGTTGAGGGCAACAAGTTTTTCTCCATGACAGTTGGGCAGTGGATCATAAGAGCCCACCTGCTCCACGAAACGGCCATCCCTGGGACATTTGTTGTGAGCAGCCACAATACGGTAAAAGGGCCGATTGGTGCAGCCACTCAGAGCAAGGCGGATGGTTAAATGGCCCCCATGATAGGCCTTGCAGAGGAGTGTAGCTATAGAGAAATAATTGGTTAAGACACAAGATCAGAGAGCACAAAGCAGGCAAAAATGAGATAGAGGAACAATTCCCTTCTTCCACTCAAATGTCTTCACTCTCAATGTTTTCTAGTTAATGTGGCTTAGATACCATCCTCTTTGTGAAACATCCCTTCACTGCTCCAGCCAGAAATGCTCGCCTCATCCCCAAATCCATTCCGAAAAGGCCTACCATTTACAAACTCTTTGACTTTGTCGTACCCTTAACTGCCTCATCTGTAAAATGAGACGAGGGTTTCTGGAAGGAAAATCTGAGCAGAGGTTCAACTGTAACGCTGCGTGGCTGATCAAGTGCGCCTAGGAGAGCGCTGCTGCCTCTAGTCCTGGACGCCCCAGCTCCCGCCACCGCCCGGAAGGTCCCGCGGGCCGCGATGACTCACTGAGGTGGACCATGGTGCGGTCCACGTGCGGCTCCTTGGATCGTCCCGCTGCTGATACAGACCCGCAGGGCGACTGAGAGTCGGCGCCCAGCTGCTGGGACGCCCGGGAGCTTCCCGAACCCGAACGCCGCGGTCCCGGAAGCGGACGTCCCCTCGCCCCGCCTCTTCCGCTCTCCCCCATCTTGTTCCCAGGGTGCTACACCTTGCGGCCTTCGGGGGCGTTCCAGGTGGCGTCTTAGGAGTGGCTGTGTGACCTTCTCTGGGATGAGTGCCCGCTGGAGTGGGGAGCTGGGGAAAATGCCGGTCACGTTCAGAGGAGGGCTAAATGCTCCCCAAACCCATACATCCCACAAACGTGTTTTGAGTACCTAGTGGTGCCGCGGCGCCGTCCTGAGAACCTACATACAAAAGGGTGCTGTCCTCTCCCCTCAGGGAGCTCTGTCTAGTAGGGAGTCGGTGGGAGCGCACCAGAAAAGGTAAGGGCGGTCTGTACTCCAAGCAGGGGTAAGTAGAGAAAGGGAAGCCGAGAAGGCGACGCCGGGATTTTCTCAGGAGACTTCGCAAAGGGGACAGCGTTTGGGCCGAGACAACGAGTGGTATTACAGATGACTAGAGTTTATCTTTCTGTTTACTAATTTGCCTCTCACTTTTCCTCTCTTTTCCCACTCCCAGAGGCATCACATCATATTAGGAGAACCTTTATTCCTGCTTTTGCTGTACTGTGATCCGAGAAGGCAGAAGTGGAGTATGATTTGTCATCTTAAGTGAAGAGTTTGGCATTTCTTATAGGGTGTTGTCTTCATAGACCTTGTGATTTAGATCCATGAAAATACCCCTGGTTCATTAAGAGTTAGAACCTCAGACTGCAGCAAAGCTTCTTTGTTCATCCTTGTTTCCAAAGGTCCTGGCCACAACTACTATGCTCTTTGCTCTAGTAAGTTGACCCAACATAGGAGTCTTTTAGGCCCACCTTTGAAGATGATGGCTTAATTCCAAGTTCCAGTACGTGAACCTGGCCATGGACATTGGCAGCTGACTTCCTCCATAGTGACCCCAGAAGCTTTCATCAGAAAACCTAACAGTGACTCCACTGTACCTTAATTTAATTTCTATACATAAATTATATAATGATTTATACATTTATATTATATACATATATACATACTACTTATAGTTTAGTATACCCTACCTCCAGAACCACACTGATGAATTGTCTGTCTCGTTTACATTTTTATTATGATCCAGTTTACTATCGATTAGTAAAACATCCAGTAACAGCCAATGGAAATAAATGAATGAGTTTCTCTTCATTGAAAACAAACATTCTTTGGTTCTCCAGCTCTAGGCTTCATATGGTGAAACTTTCTCTGGAAAGGAAAGGAGCTCAGAGTCCCATACAGAAAATTCTTCAGTTTTAAGGATGTCAGAAAGATGGATTTCCGAAGCCAACCATCTCTTGTACTGTGTGGATTTCTGCAAGAAGAGCCTCATCTTTCAGTTTCAGCTACAGGAACAAGGAAGGGAAGTACACAGGTTATATCTGATACACCTAAGTATCTTTGAAGATGACCCCTCATTTATGGGGCCACAGCTAAAGAGCAAAGTCCCCAGGGATGGGATTGGCTTTTCCTATATTTACTTCATGGAAGCTCTATTAAAATACTTTAGAGCATTATTTTGTTTATATGGGTACCTTTACTTTCTCAAAATGCATCAGGGGCTATGAGCTTTCATGATTTGTACATTTTTTGTAAGGTCACTTTATTAAAGTTTATTTTTAAAATTGTTCACATTATTACCAACATCTCTTGGCTAATATGTATATTCCCATCTGGCAATTGACAGGAAGTAATCAGAGATACATGAATCACAGACTTAAATTATATCTGAATTTAATTTTAGAATCTAGGTATGTAGGAAAGCCATCTAGTAACCTGCTGAATAACCTTCTCTTACTAGCAAAATCTTAATTTCTTCCCAGGGCAACAATACTAATCAGTTCAAAAATCACATTCCTGCTTCCTTGGCAGCTGGAGGTAGTCAGATGACTGACTGTGGCCAATGTAAGCTAATGTCATTGGGTGGAATACCTAAACAAGCCCCGGAGGTAAAATAGCTATAGTGTAGGGTTCCTTGTTTCTTTTCTCCCATTAAGCTATATTCTAAAACAGTGGAAAAAAAGAGCACCTAGACAACATGTAGGTTATGGTTAAAAACCTAGCAGCCCCATGATGATGGCAAAGACAGTAAGAAAAATCTCTCTAAAAATATTCACATCATAAAATGCTCTAAAGTCCTGAATTAAATCAGCACCTTTCTCCTTGTTTCCCAACCTCAGCATGGTGCAGGCAAAATGACAGAGGTATATGCATCATACCTTTAGTGTGTACTTGTAAGCCTGCTCTGCTTCCAGTTGCCGTCCAGCCTGAAAAAAGTTCAGCAGCTGGTGATGATGACATGTCATACACATGGTAAGAAAAATACATTTCTCCAAATGTTTCTACCTAACGAGAGGATTATACCTTCCTAGTTAAGAAACTGAATTCAAAGGGGAAGCAGGAAAATAAAAGGTGGTAAGTAAAGGCCAATATTTTTTAAAATCTCTCCTTTAGCCCAGGAAATTTTTAGAAACAATTTGGCCTCTCATTTTTTTTTCTGAAAAGCTCATGAGTCATTTGTTCCTCCTAGAATTCATGCCATTTTGTTAGTAATTGCAACATTTTACATGTGATTTCCATTGTTTTCCTCATGATGTTTTAAGTGCTTTAAATATATTCACTTTTAATCCTTATAACCTGGAGATAATTACTATTATTATTATTATTGGTACCAGAGATTGAAATCAGGGGCTCTTAACCACTGAGCCACATCCCCAGCCCATTAAAAAAAAAAAAAAGTTAGATGAACACAATACCTTTATTTATTTTTATGCGATGCTGAGGATTGAACCCAGTGCCTCACACATGCTAGGCAAACACTCTACCGCTGAGATACAATCCCAGTCCCCCAACCCTTTTTATATTTTATTTTGAGACGAAGTCTTGCTAAGCTGTTTAGAACCTTGCTAAGTTGCTGAGGCTGGCTTTGAACTCGTGATCCTCCTGCCTCAGCCTCCCAAGCCACTGGGGATTATGGGCATGTGCCACCTCACTTCCAGATAATTACTATTATTTATCATTCCATGTTAACAGAAAGAAACTTAAGGCACAGAGATTATAAATAACTTGCCAGGGTTTTTTAACTAGTAAGTGGAAGATCTGGGTTTTAAAAAAAATGAAGTCTGGCTCCAGAGTCCAAGTTTTTACCTACTATACTTTATCCCATCTCCATGTATTATAAAAAGTAAATATTAGGATTCCTTCCATGCAGCTCTGGATATGAGGTGAGAAAACTAACTACTCTGCCCAGTTGATATATTCCTTGCATGAAGCTCTCCTCCAAGAGTTAAATGAGATGATATGTATTCCCTATTACACTTCACAAGTTTGAATATAAGAAGTTAGAATATGTATAGTCACTAAGGAAAGCTTATATGTAAAAAACCACAGAATATTTGCACTGCAAGGGAACTTTGGATGTTTAATCCAATCTCCTGATCAGTGCTAGTCATGTAGAATTTTTACTAATTCACAAAATTTGGATGCCCCAAACCCTCACTTCCTACAGCATCTACCATCTGAAATATTACCTCCTGAAGTTCCAGTATACCTGCTCTTTCTACCACTACTACCTCTGACTCCCTCCTGATGAAGGGAGGCAGAGGCCCAAATGATGTGAGCATCCAGAATAGTCAAAGCAGGTTTTTTTTTTTTTTTTTTTTAAACATTTACTTTTAGTTGTAGTTGGACACAATACCTTTATTTTATTTTATTATGTGGTACTGAGGATCGAACCCAGGGCCTCACATGCTAGGCGAGTGCTCTACTGCTAAGCCACAATCCCAGCCCCTCCAAGCAGTTTTGAAAAATAATTTTATTATTCTGAACATCATTACAGTAATGCTTAATAGAGCTTCCATGAAATAAAGATATACATTCTTATGTGCGGAGAGTGGTGATAGTGACTGGGAGACTAGTGTCTGAGGTTGGGCTCCCTGATGACTTCATGCCTATGGCATACTTGTTGACTGGGAAAGTTTCTGTGTAAAGGCATATGGAGATGTCCTCCATGCTAGAGTCTTATCAGCTTTGACCTTATTCTCAGGCACAGCAGCTCCTGGGAATGAAGGAACTTCCTTGCTAAGGAAACAACAATGTTTCACCAGTTCCATGCTCCTGAATCTGCCCTCAAATTAGTAACTTTAAACAGTGGACTTTCTTCAGAGCTGCACAAAACTCCTAACATTGCACATTGCAACTATAGAATGTAACTGAGGAAATAGCTGCATTCTGTTGCTAATTCTGTTAACTTCATGAATACAAAGAATAATGCTTGGGGATGGGGTTGTGGCTTAGTGGAGGCCCTGGGTTCATCCTCAGCACCACATGTAAATAAATAAAATAAAGGTATTGTATCCAACTACAACTAATATTTTTTTTTTAAAAAAAGAATAATGCTTGCATAGCCTTTCATCTGATTTAGAGACATATATGATAAAGATTGCTGGTGTAATTCTTGAGACCTGATTCTCCATCAGAGAGCAGCTGCTCCATCTGACTCCAGCTGCTTTATAGTCAAGATCTGCTTGTGTTTCCTCTTTATTTCTTCCCATCTCTCATTGCCCCTTGCTGGAACATGCTAGTTTGGCTGCACTGGTCGTGGCACTTATCATGTATTTTTCTTAAGAAACGTATTTAGATATGGCATTGTGTTGAGAGCCATAGACAAGTCAAGATGGCGCCTGGCACTTTGCCAAGAGGAGTGGTTTGAGAAGTAACGCCAGTGAACCATTAAGATGATAGAGATTCCTTAATGACTGACTGCTGTGTCTAGTTTATGTTAATTAAGTTAAGCTGTGTGTAATCATTAAGATGCTGATTCCTTATTGGTTGACTGCTGTATCTAGTTTATGTTAATTAAGTTAAGCTGTGTGTAATTAGTTGGGTATATATACTTCTCTGTCCCATAATAAAGCGGCTCCCGCTGTATCAACCTTCACAAGTTCCTTGTCACACACCGCCCCCCTTAGTTTGCCCAGCCAGACTGCGGCAGCATTGCCAGATTACAGGTAGGAATGTGAGTAAATAATGTTACAGTGCACTTAAAAAGTTTATACTGTGGTACTGATTTACATCCACTAGCAATTATGAGAATCCTCGTTAATGTTGGTAATACCATACTTTAATTTTTGCTTCAAGAATTGTGAATTTGTCACATTATTTTGATTTTTGCCTCAAGAATTGTGAATTTGTCACATTATTTTGAATTGTATTTTCATGCTTACTAGTGATCTACTTTAGCAAGCTGCATATTCCTATCCTGTGCCTATTTTTTAAACCAGTTTGTTGATAGGGTTTTTTTTTTTTTTTTCCTTATTATAGGAGCTATTTATATAACTTGGATACTAATTTTATGTCACTGGGTTTTCTGTTTTGATATGTGTGAGTTTCCAACCTTAAAGTAGTTCATTTACTGGTGTTTTATTTTTAGTTTGTGCTTTTAGAGCCCTAAGAAAACTTCCATAAGCCAAGATCATAGGAATCTTCTCTGTATTTGTTCTAGGTATTCAACAGGTTTTGCTTTTAAGATTTGGGTCTTTAAACCAGCTGGAATTGTGTGGTGTGTGTGTGTGTGTGTGTGTGTGTGTGTGTTTGTAGGGGGGTGTGAGATAAGAAACTAATTTCTTTTTCAAATGGGTAGAATCCAATTTCCCCACCACTATTTATTAAATATCTACTTGCTCCTCATTTTCAGAGACTAAATTGTTTTTAAAATGGCTTACATTAAAGCACACTTTATATACCACAGAATTCACTACTTTCAAGGTCTAGTAAGTTGTTCAACCATCACCATGATCCAGTTTTATTGTTTTTGTTGTTGTTTAATATTTATTTTTTAGGGGGGCTGGGGATGTGGCTCAAGTGGTAGCACGCTTGCCTGGCATGCGCGCGGCCAGGGTTCGATCCTCAGCACCACATACAAACAAAGATGTTGTGCCCGCCGAAAACTAAAAAATAAATATTAAAATTATAAAAAATATATATTTATTTTTTAGGTGTAGATGGACACAACACAATGCCTTTATTTTTATGTGGTGCTGAGGATCGAACCCGGGTCCCGCCTGTGCTAGGTGAGCGCTCTACTGCTGAGCCACAACCCCAGCCCAGGTTTTGTGTTTTTTTTTTTTTTTTTTTTAA